>NC_135310.1:157718281-158037448 GCF_048772815.1 Callospermophilus lateralis
GGGCACGACGAGGAGGTGGTCACTGGTTGACTGGCTGGAAGGCTCACTTTCCCCACGGCCCCTTCCCCTCCGTCTTCCTCTGTTTCCTGGCTGTTGTGAGCTGAGGCACTGTCTTCTGCTGTGCTCCTTTGTGATGAGGCTCTGCCTCTCCTCCATTCAGAGCAGTGCAACCAGCTGACCCTGAACTGAACCTCTGAAATCAGGAGCCCAACTCCTCTAAGTTGCTCTGATCAAGTGTTTTGATCACAGCAATGAAAAGCTGACCAACACAGAGGGCACTGGAGAAGGAAGGGCGTGAACAGCCAGGGGCAGAGCTCTCAGCAGGATAGGACAATCAGATTCTTTCTCTGCCATGTTCATTTATCAAAATCCTTCTTAATTTTCAAAGCACAATAAAAAATGCTAACTCTGAACTCTTTCATTTTCTTCCTATGTGCCCTTCTTTTAGTAAACTTATACTTAGGTATAAACTGTGAAACTTGCAGACAAATTCATCACAGTGTATAGTAATCAGTCTCAACATAACAAGGCTAATTTTAATAAGAATAAATACCAAAACTTTCCTGGTGTATATAAGAAAATAACTTCATAGAATCATGTATTGATCAGCAGCATATCTTTAAAAGACTATGAAAAATTAAAAACTTCTATATATAGCAGTCAAAAGGAAACTAACTGTGACTATGATTATATGGTGTTAAAAGAGAACCAGCAAAATATTCCTCCTGAGATTTTGTTCTTCCCCCACTTGGAGTCCTGGGGCTTCTTTCTCTGCCTCAGATTCTTTGCGAGCCAATCATACAGAAGCAAAGACTGCTAAGAGCAGAATTCGGAATAAGCTGAAGCTGATCTTTGGTGGTCGCCTTTGATCTCTCTCTTTTTGATTTCGCATCCACTTTCTCTTGTGAAATTTAATTTAGTCATATTTGAGGACATTCCCACTCAATTTGTGACTGAGCTCCACCTTTTTCAATGGAAGCAGGCTGGGTGGAATGCATAAACATAGGTGACCTTTACCTAAAGATGAAATCATGAGAGATGCGTGATGTTGAAAGGATTCATGTGTGCGCAGATGGCAGGTCCCAGCGTCTCCAGCCGCTGCCACCACCTCATTTCCTCCTGCCACATCCCTTTGCTTCAGCGTTTCCTCATGGTCTTCTTCAGGATGTTGCAATTGGCAGGAACATTTACAAATGAAATTCTTACTAAGGTGAAGTAAAATGATTTTCTCCTTCAAGGTCTGAATTTAGGAACCTGTCTTTCCTCATGACAGCTGATGACATCTCTGGTGTCTAGGAACAGAAGGGAGAATCCATCTGTTGGCAGGAAGAAGAAAAAAAAAAGATGTACGCAAGGTGCTGTACATTTATAATTTATTCCAAACACTCGAGACGGGAAGTGCTTGAGTTGAAGAGGTAATGCTGAATTTCTAGTGCATGTTCTCTATTATTGCAAGCAAAAGTCACATTTAGAGGCAACTTAAAGGATGACACTTTGAATAGCCATTTTTCTTTTACAAAGTCATTTTTTTTTCAAAAAAGTATATAATCCTTAACATTAAAGCTCATGACAAGTTGGAAAAATAGGTTACAGTGCATATTAAAATGATCACTGCCATTTAGTCTGTTTCCGTAATCATTTTAGATTCCCTGATGCAGAAATAAAAACATATTGAAATGTGCCATTTAACTTAGAATCTTAGTGTATTTCTTTTTATATATTTGGTGCTTTGAAAAATATTAATTTTGTCTTAGGAAAATATGCGCCTACCAGGCTCATGAAAGTGACTAATCAGCAGAGTAACCTGTCTGGCTTCTACATGTCACAAGTTGATCACTACCTAAAAAACTGGCTCTTGTGAGCTGCCTGGGTTGGATCATTTTAATGATGTGTTACAAAATATATCTGAGCTGCTATAAACAATCTCTTCTTTGTTTAAGAGAAAGTAAAAGAAAACGAACAAGAACAAGTAAAATGCTTCCTGTTGCAAAGTGATCGCCCTTGAAAGCAGTTCATGTCCTTCTCTCAAAGCCCCTCTTTACTCACCACCAGCAGTCGCCCACACCCATGGCAGGGTGTATGAGTGTGTGCACACATGTCCATCTCCTCCTCGTGGTTATTGAAATCATCTGATATATTTCCATACATGTTGGGAAAAAATACGAGTCTTCAAGACTGGTCACTTATGTTTTAATGTATAGAAACAAATGGTCTGAAAAGACTTAGAAAGCATGGAAACCTTTACCTTGTCAAGTTTGATGTGGTAAAAACAGCTACGAGTATTCTTTAGTCCTAGTTCCCAGCTCCCTTGTGAAAATCATTTAGTGGACATAAATGAAGCCTATCATATATGTTTGTAGAGTTTATGCAAGTGAGTGTGTGCCTGGCACATTGCAGGTGCCCAGCAACAGTGGTGGTTTAACCCTGACTTGAAACTAATCTGTTGTTCATTATGAGAATCAAAATAGTAGTTCAAAAGCCTACCATCCAGACCTCAACCAACCAAAAATTTAGATGCACACACATGGATGTGCATGTAACTTCAAAAAGGAAACTAAAGCAAAAAATCTTTAATGGAAGAAAGACACTCAAAATAAGATTCAAGTGAATCACTGGGGATTTTGAATATGTACTTTCTCATACAATTGCTCTGGATCAATGTTGTGATGGTTTAGGGTTGAACTTGTCCTTTCTTGATCAAAGTTCTCCCTTGAATAATGGAAACCAATAGACTGAGGCTTAAATTTTCTCCTTCTCTTTCCACCTCCCAGCTTAGCACAGTAATGAAGTAGATAGGAGGAAAACTTAATCAACAGAGAAAAGCTGTATGATTTGCCTGGATTAAAATGCAGCTACATGGAGGGGGAGGCACACTTTCTAATTCATGGAAAAGAGTCACTTGCTTTAATTTAAATGAGAGAAAAAGCCACATGTTTCTTATTCATTCACTGAAGTTTCTGTTGGATCCCATACTCTTTGAATAGGCATTATTTTCACACAGGACCAAACTTGAGATTCAAAAAAATAGGAGTCATTGACTTCGTGTTTCTTTTTTATGGATGAGACCATTAAAATATCAAGATGGAAGGTGTTTTTTTATTAATGCCAAGAAATTTAGAGGATCCCTTTACCAATTGAGGCTAGTATGCAGTCAAGACTTAGGCTTAGACAGGCACACTCTGATTGAGCCACTACGATTGTTGGAGATCCTCTATGACATCCAATTTTTTTCTAGCTTGTAGTAAGTCTGTTGAATTGGGTGCCCAAGGCCAAAGTTGAACAGGAGGCACACAGTGCACACAGAGGGAATCCTGTGGGAACAGACCCCAGCAGTTTACTCTGCCCTATAGATTCCAGAACCTGGGGGTCACACCCTCCACCAGGAACTGGAGCTGCGGTCAACAACAACTTCACATATTCTAGAGTTTTCCTAGAGCTCACGATTGCCACTGCAGCACCAGTTCTGAGGAAGCAACACTCATGCACACACACACACAACACACACATGTGCACACACAACACATGCACACACACACAACAAACACACATGCACACATACACAAACATACGCTCTGGAGTCCCTTCTCCATCTCACTGCCTGCCTCTAGGCTCATCCAAATGGCCAGGCCTCCCAGGCTGCTGGACATAGGCGTCCAACTGGGCAGCTGTCCCAGAGGGCAGCTTGCTTTCCCTGGATCTCAGAACTTTGTTTCAAGTCAAAGTTAGCTAAGTAACTAATGTGTGCTAGTGCTTGTATCTCTTCAAAGGAACGGACAGATTGAAGCTTCTAGCACAAGTCAGGGATGCCCTCTTTCACCACTTCTATTTAACATAGTTCTTGAAACAGTAGCCAGAGCAATTAGACGAAAGAAATTAAAGAGATACGGATAGGTAAGGAAGAACACAAATTAGCAATATTCGCAGATGATATGTTTCTATACTTAGAAGACCCCAAAAATTCCACCAGAAAACTTCTGGAACTAGTAAGTGAATTCAGCAAAGTAGCAGGATACAAAATCAACACCCATAAATCAAAGGTATTTCTGTATATCAGTGACAAATCCTAGCAGCTGTTTCTCTCAGCAGTTGCTTTCAAGTTGAACCCCTCAAATTTAAAGTGTTTGGGAATAGCCTGGGGATCTTGCTGCAAAGCAGTTCTGATGCACTGGGTCCTGGGTACAGGTTGAGAGTCTGCTAAGAGTCTGATAAGCTCCCAGGTGAGGCGGACTGCTGATCCTCAGACAACAGTTTACAGTAGTTTTTGAAAGAACTTAGCATGACCTTGGAATACCTTATGTCCAGTCCTTGCTGAGAAAACTTGTAGATGTACTGTGCCAAACAGTTATTTGTATAGTGTTCATTCGTTCTTTCATTCTTGTCTTTTTTTGGGGGTGGGGGTGGGGGGTTGACCCAGGGGTGCCATATCACTGGGCGACATTCCCAGCCCTTTTTATTTTTTAATCTTGAATCAGAGTCTTGCTACATTGTGGAGGCAGGCCTTAATCTCGCAGTCCTTCTGCCTCAGCCTTTCCAGGTAGCTTCACTGTTGGAAGCAATTCTGTGCAACACCACTTGTAGATGTTTTTTGTTTTCACTCAAGCCTTTCTGTGCTTGGGAGAAAGAGGGCACAGGTCTCCTGAGCCTTCCCTGCCTCAGTGTAAGTCCTCAAGTTACCCAGGGATGCTCTGCCTGATGTTGGAGTGCAAAGTCCTTTGAGCACACAGAAGTGTAAAGTCAGATAGCTTGTTGATGCAGCCCCTGCCTTGCATGCCTCTCTTATTCAGACACAGTTGGCAAGGGAGTACCAGGTCCAGTGAGTCCTTGGAATGACATTGAGTTCTTCATGCATGTTTTACCCAGCAGGCTTTTTAATTTTTTTATTTTAATGGTGACTGTTTTCCTCAAGAGCTGTAGAAAACAGTGTCCAGCACTAGTTGTCAGGGTCATCTTCTAATCTTCTAAATGAATTGCTGGCCCACTGTTGATGGAGGATAAGACAGCCTCTTCCTCTGTTGTAGCCCACACCCAGCCTTATTATCATCTCCTGACTTCCAGGTCTCTCTTCCACGTTTACTGACCCTCTGTGCCTAGCTTGTGACTTTCTCTTCTGTGTGTGTTGACACTATCCATCGAATACCTTCACACATCCCTCTGTTGGCCCCTGTGTTTCCACAACAGTTTCTCAACTAACCATTACTCTCTGTGAGTGCCCTGGAATTAGGAGTTTTGTTAACCTCAACAAAGATGATTTCACAGAGGATGTCATGCTTCTCAGTCCTGCTAATGTAGTGCATGCTCTTCTGTCCTTCCTGTCCTTGCATCTCTGCATGAGTTCCTCTTCCACCCAAGGTCTGCAGCTTCACTTGAACCCAGTGCCTGCCTGGAGCTCACCAGTTTTTCTCTCTCCTCTGTCTTTATTTTCTCCAGCATATAAACTTCCTTAAACATTTGTAAGTAAAAATTTTCTCTGACATTTTGGTTTTTATGATCACACATTTCTCTTCTTCCTTCAATGGCAAAATAACTAGAAAGAACATTCTGAACTTGAGACTTTCAATTTAACTCTCATTCAATTTCTCATCTAATGAAGGTGGTTTCTGCATCCATCATCCTACAGAGTCAGATCTTGCCAAGATCATCAAAGATTCAAGCTGCTACATGCAAGGGGAATTTTTAAGTCATGACCTTGAACTTTCTGAGGAGTCAGCTGTGTAAATTATATCTCCATTTTTTAAATTTCTTCACTATCTTCTGGTTTTTCACTTTTCCTGAATTTTCTTTTCTGTCTCTGGCCATGTTAGTATTGTCAGACTTTACATAACTAAGAGCTTCACAGTAGGTCTTCCAGTACTGTAATGTGGTAAAAGTAGCTTATAGTTGTGTCAGAGATCCCCTTGCCACAGAATGGACTGTGGGAGTGGGGCAGAAGGAGGTCTTGGAGAGTTGAGTCTGGTCATTTTCTCTGTTTGCTATTATATTGATTCTCAATCTCTACAACATTATGCTGATGTCAAGTACCTGGGTTAAGATCTTTGTGAAGTCCGCCTCTCTTGCCACTATACTGCCTACTCTGGTTGACCTCCCTATCTCCATGCCTACATGACTTCCAAATCTAGTTCTGGGCCACACTCCAGAGTTGCAAAGGCAACTGCTGCTTTTCCAAAACAACTTGTTGATTTCTCAGACAAGGCAGATCTGATGTTTTCAAAATGTCCCATGCTGAACTTATTATTCTTTATTCCCCAAATGGATCTTTTGGCTTCAGTTTGCATATTGAAGAAAGATCCAGGCTTCTGACAAGTTTCAAAAGCACAAAGTGGTGGTCACGCTTTCTACTGTTTTCTTGCTAGCTATCACATCTTGGTGTTAAAGTGCTGCTCTGTCTTCTGATCACCTCTTACTTCTTAACACAGATCTTAGTTAGTAGGTCAGTATTAGTTTAAAGATCTCCCAGAAACTCTTAACATAGATCTTATTAGGTTAGCATTAGCTTAAATGTCTCCCAGAAACTCTTGGATGTCATCAGGAGCTATCCAAGCTCATCTTGAGGATGCACAAGGCCCTTGATGGTTCTGGCCCCCATTAGATCAGCTTTATTTATCATGCTTTCCCTTTCCCAGTATCACATAAACTCTCTCACCTCCAGCCATACTCAACTCTTTGCAAAATGTATCATGTTTTGTAATTTTCATTTTTTTCTCTCTTGCATATTCTTTCTTTTTTTAAATTAATTTTTATTGTTGGTTGTTCAAAACATTACATAGTTCTTGATATATCATATTTCACACTTTGATTCAAGTGGGATATGAACTCCCATTTTTACCCCATATACAGATTGCAGAATCACATCAGTTGCACATCCATTGATTTACATATTGCCATACTAGTGTCTGTTGTATTCTGCTGCCTTTCCTATCCTCTACTATCCCCCCCTCCCCTCTTCTCTCTCTACCCACTCTACTGTAATTCATTTCTCCCCCTTATATTTTTCCCCCTTTCCCCTCACTTCCTCTTGTATGTAATTTTGTATACCCCTGAGGGTCTCCTTCCATTTCCATTCTCTTGCATATTCTTTCAATGATTTGAAAAATCAACTTTATTTTTTATGATGTACCTAAAGTGTTCTTCAACTTGTCATTCTTTTAAAATCTTCTGTAGCCTCCTTAGTATCCTGAACTTCACTTTACTAAAGTATTTGCCACTCTATGTTGTGATTGTTCATTTCCACGTCTTTCTAGTAGCACTGTGATGCCTAGATGGCAGGGATCCTGTCTAATTCATTGGTATATCTCTTCCTTTTATCATAATATCAAGTGCTTTGGGTAGAAATTCATTCCCCCTAAAAGGTTACTTGAAATTGTAACTGCAAGTACCAGAATGTGTTCTTATTTGGTAATAGGATCTTTGCAAATTTAAACAAGTTAAGATGAGATCACTGTGGATGGCCCCAACATACTGTGACTAGATTATATTCTCCATATAAAGAGAGGAAAGGTGGACAGACACATAGGAAGACAGTGGGAAGGCATGCAGGGAGAACCTTATGTGTGATGAAGGCAGAGATGGGAGTTTAGGCGTGTGCAAGCTAAAGAGCACCAGAAGCTGCCCACAAGTCACCAGAATCCAGAAAAGGCAAGGGAGCATTTCCCTACAGGGATCAGAAGGAAGATGGTCCTGCTGACACCTTGACTTCAGACTTCTAACTGCCAGCACTTGGAGACAGTACATTTCAGTTTGTGGCTCTTGGTTACAGGAGCAGTAAGAAACTAACATGGAGCAATAACACACAAAACAAGTACTAAATGTGTGGGGCCTTTGATTCTATAATATGTTCAGAAGAATACATGACATTTTGCTTTTAAAATGCAGGTGATGGTTGAAATACAAGACACTTAGATAGTAAATGTTCAAAAATGTTATTTATTATTATTGCTCTCATTTGCTAAGAACCATAGCTCTTAGAGTAGGAATGACGCATGGCATCTTTGGCTGAAAGGTGATGCCAGCAAGCCATTGAGATGATAATGATTATGTTAAGATCTGCATTCAATTGGATATTAGACCCCTGCTGTCCGCCTTGGCCTACTACTTTGGAGCTCTCCTGGAACTCCCGGAGAGTTCCCATTGATTGGGGAAGTGCAGTAGGAGGGATTTCCGGAGGAGGGATTTCCTGTTGGTGTGGTGTGTCCTGGGAAAATGCCGTGTGCATGGTTCGCGGAAGTTTTGGAAATAAAGTTTGTTCCTGCTTGAGTGGCTTGTGATTTTGTGCCCAGCCAGACTGCGGCACTCATTATCCCACATGGCACTTGAAAAGGCACTGTCACACCAGGACATTTGGCATGAGGCACCAGATCCCAGCCCTCGTACCCCGTCCAGGCTTCCTGCTTGGCTCACTGTTTAGAGCTAGACACACACTGGCAGCCTTGACAGTGCTTGGCTTTGGACCACACTTTTTTTCCCTAAGAATGAGCCTCTGAAATTGTGATGTAAGGAACAGAAAATAAACAAAATAAAATGCATGATTCATTTTAGATAAATACATTATTGGCTTTATTAGCAACATCATAAGAATGACCTTTTTTTCTAAGTAAACTGGTCAAGAAAAACCCAAATTTCAGAAAATAAATGTCCTTCACATCTCATAAGAATACTGATTTTATAAAATGTTGCTATAGAAAACAGTTTCTTTGAAGTTGAATAAAAATGAGTGTATTTAAAATTCTTGTCCACATACCTAATCCACAGACAATGTGAGCACTCTGACCATGGGTAAGTACTGAACAACTTGCAGATTACTCTTTCTGATTGCTCTCTCTTCAGAGGGGCCATCTCCAACCTTCAAGGAGTGGCTGACCTAATACTATGCAGGTAGTTCCCTTGCCCTCACTAGATCCTGGTCACATAATTGAAACTAATAATATAAAAATTCTAAATCACAAATGACAAATTTAAAATTCTTGCCACTCTCAGGAAGGCTCAGGATCACCAGATTGTCCCTGGTTCTCATCCGTGCATGTGATTATACTTGAAGGGATAGCTAGGGAGTCCACGTGGGAGGCTGGTCAGTGAGGCCACTAGTACATCAAGTGAGAAACTGCCATTCCACACAGAGTTTGCTTGTGCTGTGGCTGTGACTGACGTACTATCCTGGCAAGTGACACCTCACTAGTCCTGAGGATTTCATGCAATTTCTGGTTCTCTGAACCCTTCTGAGACACAGGGGAGTTTGGCACAGGGCACTCTGTAGACCATGGGTGCTTCTTGAGTGCTTAGAGCTTGTTTTCAGGACCCTATTTTTTCATATTTTCATAAAGATAGGGAACATGGAGAAAAAGAACAGTTCTGAATTTGTTACTTGCTGTCTAAAGATACCTTGAGAGGGATTCATAAAGAAAAGTGGTGAACATGGAAGTTGAGAGGAAAGCCCGAAGGACAATCCTCATTGAAAATGAGGTTAGACTGTTGGTTGTCCACTGCTGAAGATGCCCTGTGACTTGGAATAGCCTGGCCCTGGAGGTCTTCATGGAGTGCTGTAAAATACTGCTTACACTATCAGGTTTGTTTGAGTGAAAAAGGTAAGGACAAATGAGAAGAAAGGAGAACTAAAGAGAAAATGTCTTTCCCTTGGTTGGTCTTGGGGGTAGGGGCAGCCTGCCGCAGTCTCTCGGCTGGGCACAAATCATGAGTCTCCACACAGCTTGTAGATTCAAACAGCAATTCTTTATTCCCGAACTCACACCGGCCGTCTACAAACACGTTCTGGGGGAATCCAGGTTCTCTGCCCAAATCCAATCCGCCCAAATCCACTCCTGCCTAAATCCACTCCGCATGGGCTTCTGTCTCCCAAAATATACTGTCTGACCCTAAGCACTCAAGAGGAACTCAGCAGCAGGATACACCCTATTCCAAAAGAGGAACACCCTAATCTCCTATTACTAAACCGCCCTATTCTAAAGGGGAAACACCCTACTCTCCTATTATGCTAAACTGCCCTATTCTAAAGGGGGAACACCCTAAACACGGATCCTGCCCTGGTCCTTGAGCAAGGTCACCTTTCAGAAGTCCTTCCACTAGACAGCATGGGAGTAAGCTGGCAAGGAATTTGTCATTCCTACTTGGCTGATGGCTCCCAGCAGCAGCCCATGAAGGTACTGGTGATTTGTGCCACAGGAGAGGGTGCTTGAGACAGAAAAGAGGTCAGGCCACAAGTTCTAGTTGGTCTCACACAACTCTTTTTCCTTATGTTCACACCATCACTGTTTTCAGTTTCCATTTCAAGGTCCACAACATTGAAGAATGGTGGAGGGGATCTTGTTCCAATGGGCAGAATCAAACTCTACTATTTTTGAGGTTGGTGGGAACATTATTTTAGGAATAACTAAGCTATTATGAACCATTTCTGAATATCATGTGAAAAGACTATTTTTGCATAATATTGTAAGAGAAATAAAGATAGTGATTTGCAGACTGTGCTGCAAATAAACAAGACAAGCCTTATGGAAGGGTTGCTGAACCAAGCCATGAGAGATGTCTTTTAGGAAAAAGATAATCTTTTTAAGGAGGAACATTCTATTTCCAGCATATAGAAGTAGTAACAATAATCACAGTAAGGTTAACTATAATAGATACTTGGCTATATTTGATTTGTGAAGGATGAAAATGCCATAAATCTGTTTTGTTCTTCTTTACATACATTAAATTACCACTAATTATCATTATATATATTGAAACTAAATATTATTCTCATTTTCACATATTCTCAACATTAATGAGAATAATATCAATGAAGACCTTTCTTATCATGTTTACATAAAATAAATTCCCAGAGAATAGTGGGGATCAGCAAATGGCTGGGTGAGGTGGAGGTGACATTGGCATGTTGAACTCGAGTGTCCGTCTCATTGCACCAAAGTCAACACCCTGAGCTCCTACTCACTAAACACCAGGAAGGTGCTTTCCCCCCAATTATTGGGAAAGTCCAGATCACCCCCACTCCAGCACTGAAACATACATGTACATGTACATTTGCAAACATTCCCAATGTGGGTGGTGCTACCCCAGACTGAGGGACATAGATATAGAATTAAAAAGTATATATATATTTTTAAGATAGAAAAGGCAATTTCCAAGTAGAGAATTTTTTGTTTTTACTCTTTTAATTTCTCCTCCCCTCCCCTAACTCAAGTAGTTTGCCAAACTAAGAAAGAAGCCTATTTGTTGGACAGAATCCATCATTGTAACAAAGCAAGAAAATGTGTGTAGTGTCTGGCATAGAGCAGGTGTTTCACGAACTCTAGGTTTCCTTCCTGTATCTGCCCCTTCTTCAAAGAGGAGGGAGCCAAACAAGGAAGCACTTCACATTGAGGTATTTTGATTAAGCCTTCATTGTTCATTTGGAAAAGGTAAGTCATTTTCTTACCCAGTGGGTCTTCAAAATAGTTTGTTCACTCCTGCTCATCACCTTGATAGACAAGGCATAATTTGTTTCATATCATCACATGGTCCAGTTTTTTGTAGCACAGTTGTGGGCAGATTTCAACTGTAGGAATTAGAGACCACTAAAGGAGGCCGTGTATGACAAGGCGCTGGCACTTTGCTGACTGATAGGGCCTGCAGTTTTATTTTTGGAATGTAGCCTAAAGCTATTATGGCTCTGGATTTTTGACAGGCATCATGCATTGCTATTTCAGAAGAAAATTTAACTTTAAAAATCAAGTAGCCTGAGGGTTTGGAATCATACTTACATTTTTAATAAGTTGTCAAAAAGTACTTTGCAGTATTTTTTTGTAACTGGACTACACTCAGCAAATTTATATGTAAACTACTCAACCCCATGAACAATTCGTTACACAAAAATGGCTAAAGGGCCTGTTATCGAGTTTATACCAAGAGAAGTGGGAGGTTCTGATTCCTGTCTATTATTTTTGTACTAGACAGACACATAATATCCTGAGTATATTTTTGTCTAGAAATAAATTGAGATAGGCCCTTTTTTGTTATTTTTTATTTGACCAAGCAAATAAAGTTCTCAGAATAGACTCTTCAATAAAGCTTATAATTACTCATAAGTCACTGAGAAATCTATTATCCAGAGAGAGAGAGAGAGAGAGAGAGAGAGAGAGAGAGAGGGGGAGACGGAGAGGAGAATGCTTTGGTTAGGATTGAGAGGATGGGATCCTTTAGTGACTTAGTCATCAGCAAAGCAGGCTTCGGGGCTGATTGTTTGATTACTGTCATCTGATCACATACATTACTAATGAAAAACATTGACCGTTTGGTTGACTCCAACATTGCTCTTGGTCTGGGAAGCACAGGCCACCTGGATTAAGCCTAGAAGAAATGCAAGTTGGCCTCATGAATTCTTTGGAGGTGGATGTACTACAGGGAAACAAGGGAGGCGCTTTTTAGTCAGAGCGTGTTCAGTCTGCATCTTGAGTTTTCCCATGTCAAAAAATTCCAGTAATTAAGAAAATTATGATAAAAGAAATAGTGCCTGTTTTGTTGTGTTCTTAAGGCAATTAGACTAAGAAAATCTATGAAAATCAACTTCCATGATTGTTTCTGCCTTGGATAACCTTCCTTTCCTGTTCCTTAGGGCTGGGGTGCAGGGCCAGCAGAGTGGTCTAGTAAACCTGTGCACATTATTTAGGCTATTCACTCCAGCAAGCTGTGGGACAAACTAACACCCATGGTGTGGCGTTGACTAGTGTTTACCAGAGTTAGCCTGTGTGTAGCAGGCTAGAAATTAGAAGGTGAAAGTCAGCTGTTCTCTGACTAGCTGGAAGAAATACTTGGGATATATTTAAAGCCTTATCTAAAATGCAGAAATCATCTTGTACAGTTGTACTGTCGGAATGCCGAATGCATCTTAAACATGTGAGTGTCTGAGAGCTCATAGTCAGATGCCTCACGGCCATCGGGGATATTCTGGAGAGGCACAGTGGAATTTCAGCCCTAACTGTACAAGGTAGTTAAATTTAGCAAGGTGAATACAGAATTAAGATATTATATGGAGTCATGGATAATCTTAGCCCTAAACAAACATTTCAGACCTCTTTCAGCAGTGGTCCAGGTTGTTTGGAGGATAAGCTTTGATTACATTCTGTTATCAAAGATGAGGGAAAGACGAAAAAATAATTTGGAAGGGTACTTTGAGAAGTCTTGAGTAACAATTAGTATATGTTTTAGGATTGTTGACCAGAGGGACATTATGAGGACAATGGCATCTTCAGAAGATCCAGCAGTAATACAAAGTGGAAGACATAGGTTCAAGAATCAGTGCAGACTACATACACCTCTGATCTTTATAATACGAAATACAAAAGCAATAGGTAGTGAAGAGTAGAAGTAAAATCAGCAAAATGCTGATGCGTGGGAATTTCTTCTACTGTTCCCTCTACTTTTGTGTATGTTTAAAATTTTACTATAATTTGAAAAAAATAAAAGTAATTCTCTCTTGGACCTCTTTGAATAACTAATGAAGACAGCTGATACTCAGTTCAGAAATATACATTCTAAAATATTCATATATATCTACAAAGAATCATACCTCTCCCTCTCCCTTCTTCTCACCCTGAAATGCATCCACATGTCTCATTTATATGGAAAGTTTCTCCAAATAAGGACTTGGAGATTTTAGCCCTGGCCTTGGGATTTTCCGATATGGCTCACAGCTCTCAGTTCTCGCAGCCTGGCTTTAGTTCGCATTACTCTGACTTCCTCCTTTGAAGTGCCTCTCTGTGCCACATGGAACCTTCTCAGGGGTAACAGTGCTTCTTCTCTGTCCTCTGTTTTCCAAGTACAGAAAGTCAAGGGCAAGTCAGAGGAAGGAAGCGGCTTATGATGCAGTGCCACAGGTCACAGCATCCCCTCCACCCCCAGCATTTTCTGAACCCCATGGTAGGAACTTAGTGGATGGTTCCATAGCTGACTGGCATAATATTCAAACCTAGTTGTGTGCAAAGGAAAACTGATTTGGGATGACCTAGGGAAGGAAGCAAAACACTATTGGTTAAATACTTGGATCTTGGAGTTTCAAAGACCAAAATTCAAAAATTTTGTGTTTATCATCTTTGAGACCTTAAGAAACTGACTTATTTCCCTGGCCTTTTGTGTGTGTGTGTGTGTGTGTGTAAACTTTGTGACATTTAGTTCTTAATTGTTGAAAAGGTTAAAATGAGCCATTAAATATGTTTCCTGTAATTAATGGTGACTGTGTTGATGTTTTACAACATGACTTGGCCAGCTTTCTAGGTAATACCTCAAACCTCATTATTTCACCTAAGCCAAGATGTCAAGGCTATCGGCAACATAACATTAAGCATGTTTACATGACACCATCTACTTTTCAGAACTTGCTTGTCCACAGGGTCACTCTTTAGTGCTGATTCCACTGATTTCCCCACCTCTGAACATATCCCTGATTATCCCCCCAGGCTGTCTCCAATCTTCTTACTCTATAAATGAATCCTCAGGATCCCATCTAATCTCATGCATTTAATTGCTACCCATTCACCAATGACCTACCCCTTTGTTATCTTTAGTCCCTTATTATGTCCTAAGCTTCAGAATTTTAAATGCAAATGACAATCTCCATTTTCAGAATTGAGATTTTTATTCCCTCCCTATCTATCCCATTGCTCCTAGTGTCACCACTCTTGATTTTCCATTGCACTTAGGGTCATCACCAATCTTCTCTCCCTCATCACCCAAATCCAAGAACTCTTTCTGAGTCCTCCTTCTAGTGATTATCACCATTCTCTCTCTCTTTTCCTCCTGCTGCCTGCTGCCACTTCCTCACTCAGGGGGTTATCACCCTCCTCTGAATCTCTAAACCATCCTGCTGGCTGGCTTCCCTGACTCCATTTTTCTCTCTGTACCTAAAGCCAACACTTGTCAACACGTGGCTGCTCTGAATGTGAAGCCAGCCTCACCTTCCCCTGCTTGCAGGGCAGCTTGGCACACAGTGGCCACCACAGTTGTCCTGGCCTCCATCACCTGCTCCTCCCAGGCTCATTTTATATTTGGGCAAAAGCCATGGTTTCTTTACTTAGGGAGGTTTGGTGTCCCTTTGCCTTGTATCTTGATATTCTGAGAGTATGAAATATTTCCTTTGACTTGTTTTTCTTATAGTAATTCACCTTCATATTGTGAGATTCTTTCTTTCCTCTTTTGCAAAAATTCCCTTCATTGGCTACATTAGTTGCATAACTCTGTCCCTCCATTCTCAGCATTGCTGTGTTGTAATGCTTGAGGTATTTCGGAGTTTCCATTTAAACTAACTCTGCAGGATCAGGCATTTCATCCTAGTTACACACTGAATTCCTGTTATGTGGCACATGTTAAGAGCTAGCAAGTGTTTATTGTACAAAATTAAATATGTTCTCTGTAATTACAGTATGTTTTAAACTAAACCTGGCCCCTATAATCATAGAATATTTGAAAAAAATGCAATAACAGGTCAAAACTTATGGAAAATATGAAATAATAAGACTTTTCTAAATCTAGTCCATATGGTCATCAGCATTATTCAACAAGTTTCTTGTAAATTCAGTTCCCCTGGAATTTTATTATTCCTTTATCACTATGAGAAAGCTGGAGTGGTAAGCGCAACAAACAGTGCCTGCAGGCGGTTCCTCATAGACCCAGTCCTAAAGAGAGAGAGAGTAGAAGAATCTGTCCAGGCACAAGAATTGGGAAAAAATAAGCTGTCAGAAAATCTCTTGAATTAACAGTAGGCACATAAACTCTCTCACCCCTCACCCCTGCCTTTGGCAGACAGAAAAAAACAACAACAGGTTTTTCCAGCTTGAAAGACACCTAACTGTTTAACATGTAAGATGGGACAATTTGGCTATCCATTTACAAGGAGGGTTGAAAAGTAAAAGGGGGGTGAATCTGTATTTTGAGTATATTCTATTATTTCATAAATTCCCAAATTTAAAAACTACACATTAAATATGGCAAAAGATTGTAATTTGAGGATTTGTAAAATTGACTTATAACTACAGAAAACAGGACTACATATTTGAAACTAGAACCATAGACAATCTGGTATATAAAATTGCTTGTATTTTACGCAGAAAGTTCTTTTGTCCTGTATACTAAAAATGTTTTAGATTCAGATGGTTCTCTTAATATGTAAAATCATTAGAAAGTTAAAGAAGTCTGTAAACTAGAAAGATACATGATGGATCAGTATCTTAAAGTTGAAGTAGTGTCAGTAATTAAATAAGAAGGCATGTATTGATATTAGGCTCCAGTGAGCTTTAGCTCTTGGGATGCTGATGAATTTATGGTCATAAAGATCTTGCTCAAAATGAGTGGTCTCAATCCAGTCTATCAATATGAAGTTGTGCTATTACTCTTTTCTGTATTCTAAGAGCAGAAGCTGTGGCTGATCTGGTGTTGAGAGATCCTTTCCCACTGGAGAGAAAGTCCAAATAGTTTATAGATGTTCCTCAAAAAGTTTATCCACAGCTTTGGCATCTGAAGGGAATCTGTGCTTACTGTGAAGACAGGTTGCCATGAAGTATTCTGGCAACCCAGGCTTCTTCCTCTGGAACTGTCCCTGGTGACAAATCAGGGAATGTGATAGGAAATAACCAAATCTCAAAAAGTTTAGAATTAAAAGAAACAGAATATTGTTGTTCAAGTTGTTATTCTCCTTAAAAGCAAAATATGCTAACGTCATGGGGGGAAAAGTTCGCTAGTAAGAAATAAGAGATAGCTATAAGAAAAGAAATGATGGGGCTGCTTCTGTTTTTGAAAATCCATTATTCCCACTACTTTGTTTTATGTGTGGGTGAGGTGGGGGAGCATTTTAGAAGGGAGAGAGCACAACACCCTAGCTTTCTTTCTGGCTGAGTCAAGCTCTAAAGGAAGCTTTCACCAACACATTAGCTCATGTCCAAGGCGCTGCTTCCAAAAGGAGCTGCCGGTCAAAACATTTTGGCAGCAGGTGATCGTGGCAGCTCAGGGTGTGTGGGTCCCATGCTTCACCACCTGGGTAATTTAAACTAATCTGACATGACGGGCAGCTGTCCGCTTTCACCCAGCTCACGGTAAAGAACAAAGATGAGAAACTAAAGATTAAAAATGAACTCACTGTATTATGCAGTTTGTTTTCCAGACATTTTAAATACTGAGTTTTCAGGAGATTAGGAGAAACATCAGTTGAATCTTTCATTTCTACATATTCAGAAATTTTAATGGACTGTGTCTATATAGTAAATTAATTCCAATGGACAGTGGTCTGAATGTACATTTAGGATGGATACAAAAGTTGTTAGGCCTGTATGTCAGAGTCAGGCCCAGGTTTGAAAACTGTTGCTAAGGAAACCTGAGAATAGAGTCAGATGGCAAAGATCATTTTTTTGTGTGTGGGAATCTATCCAGGATACCAAGTTATAAGACCTGGCTTGGGCACTGAGTACTGTAAAGGTAGTAAATCATTTAGACACTCAAACTATTTTTATTTTTTAATTCAATTTATTTACATTTGATAGAACTATGCTAAGCTCAATAATCTGTACAATATAGAAGTTAGACTAAGTTTTAAGATCCATTCAAGCCTGGTTATTCTTCAACTGGCCATTAAATAAAGCCCAGTGAGTCTGGGCAAATGATCTACTCTTAAACAGATCTGCATTCTTTCCCCACATGCAGGACTCAATTTGTTTTTGTCAGAGATGCACTTCCTGTCTGAGGCAGACAATCTGACATACGTGGACATTTTTCTCATTTTCTGTTGAGAAGATACCAGAATGTTAAACATAACACATTAAAAAGTAGATTTAGAGCACAGTTTTTTTTTCATGTAGAATACTATAGACATTACATTGGAATGGGGAATTATACTTGCATTACTAACTTATTTAAATCTTTGATACTCCTAATTTATTCTTGCAATAGATAATATTGACTATTGAAAGTACTCCCAAATGTTGTTAGGTATTCATTTGGAAAAGCAGTTCCCTTGTTTAAAGTTTTAACTGTAATCTAAGAACGCTTTTACTTATGTGGACAAGGAGAAAGATACTTTTATTTCCTATAATTTCCCCCCAAAGAAGCATTGGGTAAAAAACCTGAAGCATCCATTTATTTAATTATGGCCTAGTAAAAATGTCACTTCAGACTTGTGACTCAAAGATGACTCATAGATGTCAATTTTAACAGTCATAATAAATATATCTTTGGCTAAAAACCTGAAATTTTATTATTCATATGAGGGAAAGAAAACTCAATTTTATTTACATAATCACAACTGCCTTTCTTCTTTTGCTTCTAAGTAACATTGCTGTCCAACCCACCCTTATATTGAACAGGACTTGGAGCATAATCCTAAAATCATTTTATTTTTATTTCTTACTATCTTTTTAATTTAAGAGCCTATTTCTTCTCTTGCCCCTACATGAAAATGTGCAGAGGTTCTAGAACCTTACTACAAGATACTTTTAGGCACAGAATAAAACTCCACTTTGGAAAAAAAAAGAAAAAATCCCACCCATTTTAAGAATCTGAACTGTGAATTTGAATTGGTATGAAGGTGTCTCCTCACTGTGAGTGGGAAAGACCATCATAGGTTGGAGTTAGTGGGCATCTTCCTTTTTCTACCTCAAGAGCCTCTCCCCCAGCTGGTTTCCACAGTGCCTGCCCCTAGAGACTGGGAAACGGGAAAGTTAGAGGAAAGCACAGCAAGGCAGCCCTTGAATTAACAAAATGCCCCTGAGCTGCTGTGAGCACTCATGGGGCTTGGTAGACGTTTAAAACCTATGTGGTCCTGAGATTTGTGAATTCTTTGGAGACCTCTGTGTGTTCCCTTCTCAACTCACTCCTACTCAATTGATGTTTCACATTTAGCTCCCTTGAGGATGGTCAGTGTCCTAGGAATCCAACTATAACCTTGACATACCTCTGCCCTGTGGTCTTCTTGGACCTTTAAATATACATAAGGGAGGTATTCATACATCTCTTACCCCAGCATTCTCTGCCCTCTCTGCCAACCCTGTGTATATTGCTGATATGACTTGATTATGTTCTTCTTAAATTCCCTTGATCAGGGAACACTGAATAAGAAGATACAGGGGCCATTTGGCGATTTCTTTAAAGTCTCTTGTCTTCTTTGGGTTGGGAGAAATTTATAGCATGGCTCCTTAGTAAATCTCCTCTTGATACTCCCAGTTCTCCAGCTCCAAACTCTTTCACATTCTCCATGAGTATGAGGAGTCTAAACTTATTCTTAATGTTACTCCCAAACAAAGTTTCCCCAAACTTAATCAAATGCTGTCTTCAATGTACCCATCTGAACCTTTTCAGTTACACATCCTCTTACATAAATAACATTAAGGTATAGTACCTCTACTTAGTCATGTTAGCATGGAGATAAATATGTGTATTGACTGGTGTCTGAGACTTATGAATACGACTCTCTGAAGCATTGTTATACTTGCAAATATTTTACAATACCACTGAATATGATTTGGTAAAACGAAAATTGGAGTACAAAATGATGACTCTCCAGTTGATCTTTGAAATTTCAGGACAAAATACCCTAAATTGTATTTTTCATTATCATTATCTAAAACTATTGAACATTCCTATTATCACAATATAAGGAAAGATGCTTCTTATTTTATCTGAGTATCAAAAATGTTGATGGTTACTTAAATATACATTGAAGGATGTGCTGAGAGATAGATTCTGGGAAATTCTGGAGATATATTATTCGCTGTGATTATTACTAGCTATATAAATTCAAATTGAAATTAATTGTATATAAATTCAAATATTTCAGTTAAATGTCCTAGTAGCATTTCAAATGCCAATAGTCATAATTGATTGGAGACCAACATATTGGACAGGGTGAATATAAACAGTTTGCATCATTTTTAAAATGGATGTGGGGTAGCACTGCTCTAGAAAAAGATGCATGATTAAATCCATATGCATGGGACCAAGGAGGCCAAGGAGTGCTGTGAGTCACTAGGGTGGGCACGCAGAAGTAGGGCTCTGGGTTTCCTCCATATAAATGAATGGGTGTTTTCCAGACAACACAGCCTGTTTGGGTGATTTCAAGTGGGATATTATGGAACCAGCTCAGCTGAATTATAAGGAAATTATCTTGATGTGACTCAATCTAGACCTAACTGCCTCAAAGAAGCTAAAAGAGATTCTGAAGAGGCCAGGTGAAACTTGACATGCTGCAAATTGAACTCACTGCCAACTGTTAACACTCATTGTTGAAAGAAATCCACTTGCTTTACAAGTGTGAGATATTTCCATTTCTTTTGCTATATTCTTAAAATAGAGATTGAGGTCTGCAGTCATTTGTTAGGACAATGAGATCTGCAATCATGATGTGTGTGTTCTCACTGGAACTTTACTAAGGGAAAAATGTTATGTGACTTTTCTTTTTAAAATATATTTATTCTTCTTTGCTTTTTAAAATTGACTTCATTGTTTCAAAAGAGCAGGAAAGGGTGACATAAAACGTAGCAATGATGAAAAAGTATATCCTGTTTGTCTTGTGTGTGTGTGTGTTTTTTTTTTTTTGTGTGTGTGTTTTCAGAAAACAAAAGGGTAGGACTATTATTTTTTTTTCCTCAAAATAAAGCAAATATCTCTTTGGTCATCTATAATAGGGCAGCGCTATTTTGAACAGTTTGATGTCACTTCTGCATCCCTGGAAGAGACAAAGGCGAAAGTCAGAGGAAAGGGAAAGGCAGCTTTGATAAGCCCTGCCAGTCACTGATCCGGAGAGTGAGGCATCCTGTTATTATCATGCCTCAGAAAAACAGTGGAAAAACATTCATTGTGATCAATGGTATCCATTTTTTTGTTATTTCACAGTTACCTGCTGCAATTCCCTAAGTAATCAAACTAAATTAGGGCTCTTTTAGTGACAGCTGCAAAACACTAGGTCACTCTGGGTAAAGGTCACTGGAAAATTTCAGTCTGAGGTGGGGAAAGATTGGCCACAAGCCAGAGAGTCCTCGTGATATGAATAATATTCAGTCATGAATGTCTGTTGTCACTAGATGTTATGACCCATCCTAGTGATGCCATCAATTAACATTTCCAATTATTTTAGAAGTCAGTGGGCTATACTACACATAAAAATAACAAAATTTAATGCTCATAAAAATGAAGAATTCTTTCTAAACAAAAAATGGCTTTAAAATTGACTTTTTGTGGTTCCTGGGATTGCTGTATCCATTAATCATTCAATCCTTTAAAAGGACTTCTAGCAAAATGACCTCAGGGATTGCTACCATTTGGAATTCATATCCATTCAGCTGTCTTATCTCTGGGTGCCCAGGTGCATTTCTATAGCATTTATCAACACAGCATCTATAGGATGTCACTTGTGCCCAAGTACATGTGCAGCAATTACAGAAGAAGCACCTCTTCACCCATGCTCATATTCCACTATCTTCCTAGTACAGCCTCCAGCTGGGGCAGAGAGCAAGGCACTGTCACCATGTTCAGTGTCTTTAGGGATAAGACTTTAGGCAAAATCCTAACTTCTTTTCTTTATGAACATGGATTTTTAGTTAATAGATTATTAGACACAGAACCATAAGTAACTTGCATTGCTAATGTCTTTTCGAGGCTTTGGAAGAAATATGAAAGAAATCCAGTCAATCACCAGGATGTTTGTTTTATTTGCTGGCAAACACGTGTTTATATACACATATGGAAATGATGATATTCTTCAATGATTTTTATATGAATTGTGAAGATTCATCCTTAATGGGGGCAAGATCCACAGAACTATTTATATAATTAAGCCTCTATCAAGGAGGATTATAATGTAAGCTTCTGTCCACTTGAACATTATTATGATGTATATGGAACCGGCTTACTGTTTTAGAATTTCTGTATGTTTTCCTTTATTATAGCTTCAGGCTTCCTAGCAAATTGACAATATTCGAGTATGTGGAGTCCCAGTGGATTGCCACTGGTAATGAACAGAAGGTCTCTCTCCCTTCCTCCTTTCCTATTTTCAAGTTACAGGGCCTGAGATGCATGGGTGTGAGACAACACAGAAGCAGTGTCTAGAAAACCATTTTGCTCAGGGGACCTGCCAGCTGAACACTCCCCAAATGCTTTTAAAAAGAAAGAAAAATATGTATATTAATGCCAATTTTAAACAAATCCAAAGATTTGTGGAGCCCTGGTCCACTGGATGATGTTGCTTTAGATACGAATGTGTACCAAGTGAGGTAACAGATAAGAAAAGGCAATGCTAAAAGTCTCCTGAGCTTTCTAACAAGAGATCTGGGAAGTTTAAAAGCATATCAGGTTTCTCCAAGATTATTAACTCTGGACCGCATTTCAAAGTGTATCAAGTGCTGCCTGCTTTATACCAAACAGAAGGGAACATACCACCAGACTGGGCAGACAGAACTAATAAGAACTGCAATAAATCAAACTAAGAAATATTTATTGAACATCTCCATGTCTCCAGCATTGGAGTGTTAGGTGTATGATGTATGTAAAATATAAATGAAAAGGTCTGCAGTCTCAAAGAGCTTAAATGAATTTGGGGGGGAGATAAGACAACTACATAAAAAATAAATGATAATGTAAAATTTGAACAGCAATTCAAAATGAGTATCTCAGGAAATACCACAAAAGATGAAAATGGACCCAACCAAGAACATAAATGAAGTCCCTATTTAAATGTTTGAAACTAAAAAGATAGCTTCATGAAAATTTTGCTGTACAAAAAATCAACATTGAGGCACACAATGCAAATACTTATACTTCAGACACACCAGGATCTTAACTGAGTCCTGTACATGTTCCCAGTCAGATGCTGTGTTGGTAATGGAAACAGAAAGCCAAAGTGCTAGCAGTCAATGGTGGACGTGGAATGAAATTATAGGTAAATTATAAAATAAAATACAAGGATTCAGTCCTTGTTGTAGTTTAGGGTAAAAAGGCCTTTTGCTCCTCAAAACATCACACTCAGTAACTCAATTTTTCAGAAATTGCTTGACTTAACCTGAATGACCTACCAGATCTGCCCACCACTCAGGGTCCAGTCTCTGAAAGGCCTTGGGAGGGCAGGTTCCCACAGGTCCCTCTGGGTTCCTTGAGGGCCTACCTCCACCTGGTGTACGCCTCTTGTTCCATCACCAGGAGTTACTGACCAGTGCTGAACACCTGGCACCCAGGACAGAATGATTCATAGGCAAATGAAGAAATCTTAAATGAAGGAGAGGCTTGACAAACCCAGATGAAGTTGACTAAAACAGAAGAAGGGGGATAGGAAAGAGGAAACACTCTTACCTTTAATAAAGGCAGACCCTGTTGAGAGCCACAACCAAGTCAAGATGGCGCCTGGCATTTTGCCAGAACGAGTGGTTGAGAAGTAACGCCAGCAAGCCATTAAGATGATGGTAATTAAGTTAAGCTGTGTATAACTATTAAGATAATGACTGATTGCTGTAACTGGATGATGCTAAATTGAAAGAAGCTGTGAATTCAGTTGTGTATATAAACCTCTGCTGTCGGCAATAAGGCAGCTCCTGCTACCTCGGGTGCCCGCTACTTTTGAGTTCTCGCTGAGTTCCCGTGGAGTTCCCGTTTGTTCTCGCGGAGTTTCCGTGGAGTTCTGGAGAGTTCCTGTGGGGTTCCGGCAATAAAGTAGTTCCTGTTTGAACCTACAAGTGGCTCATGACCTCCTGGTTATTTTGTGCCCAGCCAGACTGCGGCAAGACCCAGATTATATTTTTAGATATACTGATAGTATAATGTTCATAGTTCCAAGAGGATTATTGAGACATAAGTACCAACCTCAAGTAGAACGAAAACCAGGAATTTATCTTGAAAGTCCCCACTGAAAACAAAACTTAGAGGTCTCCTACAGCCAGACAAAAAGTGTCAGAAGCAGAGAGACCAAAACCAGAGCCTATAGCTTGACGACAAAGTGGATACCAAACCCTATATCAACAGGGATTGGCAAGAGAGGTGAAGATGGGTGACTCAGTAAAAGCACTACCCAAAGTGTATATGCAGGTGTAGGATATCACCAAGGTGAATTCACATCCTGAGGTCAGCGATGTCACTGCTTTCCCATAATCCTGAGTGGAATAATTTTATAAAAGGGGAAAGAGAACCCAGAATTCGTGTCTAGAGAAAGAGAGGCAACCCTGTCATTGGTGACTGTGCAGGGCAATCAGAGGCCCAGCAGGAAGGAGCTAGGAGAATAATCCTCTGGCTTCACTCTCTTCCTGCCAGCCCCATCAGAGCTGCCCACTGATGAACTCAGCTGAAAGCCCAAAGGTAAGGGGGTCCCGGGCAAGGTCCACGTAAGTCCGCCCCCTGCAGCACAGAGCCATCGAAATGGGAAGAGCTGATCTAAAAGCAAAAAGACAACATCCAGTGCACACAGCAGCTCCACAGATAATCCTAACTGAGCACAGGCATCTAAAAATGGACGTGCTCACTTGAGAGATGATTCTGAAAATCCACCCTACTCTATTTTATTATTTTTTGGCACTGGGGATGGAACCAGAGGTGCTCTACCACTGAACCACATCCCCAACCAATTTTATTTTTTTATTTGGAGACAGGGTCTCTGAAGCTGACTTTGAATTTGTGATCCTTCTGCCTCAGCTCCCAAATTGTTGGGATTTCAGGTGTGCACCACTGCATCCAGTAAAAATCCACCCATTCGAAGCCTGAAAGTCCATGCTACTTTTAGTGTATTCAGAGTTGCACACCCACTGGTATGTAAGTTTAGAGCATATCATCACCCCAAACAAAAACATGCCCCTTAGTGGTCACTCCAGCGATTTCCCTTTTCCTTGGTCCTGGCAGATGCTAATCTGTACCTTTCTCTGTGGGTCTGCCTGTGCCTGTAGAGGAAGTCATACATGTGGTCCTTCTTTGTCTGGCTTTTCACCTTTGCATAGTGGTTTATAAGTCTCATTCCCACTTCATTCTTTTCATGCCTAACATTCCACTGTATGAAAATATTGCATTTCTCCCATTCTTCAGTTAACGCTCATTGTTTGTTTTTCTTTTTTAATATTGACAATGCTGCTGTGGACATGCATGTACAGTTTTTTTTTCCTTGGACATGTGTTTTCAGTGCTTTAGTGTAAACACCTGTAGTAGAATGATGGACTCAGGACACCATGATGTTTAACATTTTGAGGGATGACTAGGTAGATTTCCAAAGAACTATACAACTTTATAATTCAACCAGCAATGCACCAAGTTCTCATTTCTCCTTAGCCTTGCTAACTTGAATTTTTATCCATCTTTTTTACATTGGTTATCTTAGTGGGTTGGAGGCATCTCATGTGGCTTGGTTTGAGTTTTCCTAATGAATAGAACTCATGTGTAACTCTTGGTGTGTTTACTGAATTGTCTGTATGTGTGTACTTATAAGTACTTGAACATTTGTCCTTTTTTAAAAGTAGGTTGTCTTTTCACTGTTGTATTGTGTTAACAGAAATTCACTAGGAAAGATGTTGTTAGGTAAAAAAGGGGACATTTTATTTCAAAGAACAGAATATAGAGTTCAGGGAAATGCAGCTGGGGTATGTTAGTCAATTTTCTGTTACTATGACAAACAACTGAGACAACTCAATTCATAAAAATTAAAGGTTTATTTTGGTTCATGGCTTCCAAAATTTCCATGCCTGCTCACTCTGGTAGCCAGGAGGTTTGGGGGCCTTCAGCAAGGCGACACATCTTGGTGGAAGCACATAGTGGAGGAAGTTGCTCACCTCATGGTATCCAGGAAGGAGAGAAGGTTGGGGAGGGGAGGAGACAAGAAGGAAGAGGAGGAGGAGCAGCAGCTAGATTCCCACTGTCCCCTTCAAGGGCATATCCTCCCTTCTAAATGCTCCAGTACCGATAGCTTTTACAATGTTGAGGTAAGTTCCTGTTATCCCTAGTTTTTCTAATGTTTTGAACATAAAGGGATGCTGTACTTTGTCAAATGCTTTTTCTGCATCTATCGAGATGATCATATGGTTCTTATCTTTAAGTCTATTGATGTGGTGAATAACATTTATTGATTTCCGTATATTGAACCATCCTTGCATCCCAGGGATGAATCCTACTTGATCATGGTGCACAGTTTTTTTGATGTGCCTTTGTATTCAATTCGCCAGAATTTTATTGAGGATTTTTGCCTCTAGGTTCATCAGAGATACCTGTCAGTAGGTCCACAGACTGGGGATGAGCTTTCAATATGTGGACCTTTGAGAAAATTCCAAATCCAAATTATGGCACTTAAGGACAAAACAGAAGTACACCCTGAAAAAGCAAATGTTGGGGGTGGCTTATGTAAAGAATGTCCCCTCCACCCCCGGGCTACCAATGCAGTCCACCTATGTAAATGAGGGATGCAAGCTTACAGGAAGGGCTGATCCTGATTGGCTGATTGCAGATTGTAGCTCATTGCTCAGGCAGCAAAATGAGCCTTTCCTGGGGCAGCTTATCTTGACAGTTGGAATAGGAACATGCCCAGGCAATGACACAAAGTTTAATATGTGACTCAGGAACACAAGAGTGCTAGTGCATTACCCCCAAATCCCCAAACGTCCAGTGCCTGCCAGGCTCCATTTTGAACTTAGGCCCAGTTAACCACTTGGGACTATTCTGAGAACTTCAGTTTTTCTTCAGTCATAAGAGTTCATATATTCTGGATGAAAGTCCCTTGTAAGATACATGATTTGCAAATATTTTCTCCCATTCTGTGAGTTTTCTTTTCAGTGTTTAGATGTGTCCTTTAATGAACAGAAAATTTTGATCTGGGATAAATCTAATTTATCTATTGTGTTTCTTTTGTAGAATATGCATTAGATGACCTAAGTGTAATGCTGCCTACTCCAAAAATTTATGCCTATAATTTATTTATATGTTTTCTTCTAAGAATTTGCAGTTTATCTCTTTAACTGTGGTCTGTGGTCCAATTTGATTTAATTCACGTACACAGTCTAAAGTCTATCTTCTTTCTTTCACATATGAACATCCAGATATTTGAGCATCGTTTTTTGATAAAACTGTCTGGTTGATTTTGTCAAAAATGAATTGAATAGCAAATGACTTTATTTCTAGATATTTAATACCATTTCATTTATATATATATGTGTGTATATATGTCTGTGTCGAGAAGGGGCAAAATTGCGACGTATGCAGTCGAGGGGAGAAATAAAGAATGTCCACGTGCTTCTGCACCTTTCAATGCTTTATTCACTCAAATCACTCAATACGATTTCACTTTATAGGTTCTTAATCAAGAAAACGACAATCTTTAATGCTAGGCACTGCCATAGACATAATCACTTCACGTCAAACAATTCTAGATTAATTTTAAGCACTGCAAAATACACTTAATCAAGACAGTCTAATGACAGACATTCCCTCTGCAGGCTATGTTCAAAAGTCTTAAGTCTTAGGCTTTAAGTTCAGCAGATGCACACTCACTCAGACCGCGGAGACCAGGTCCTGAACCAAGGCAGGCTTTTCATGGTGTAGAGTGGACAAGCTGAAGAGAGGGTTGTAGAGAGAAGTTGTGGCTCTAACCAAGGTTCAGACGAGGTGGTAGAGTTTGAGAGTGGTGAGGATCACGCAGAGGCTTAGGAATGAAGACAAGTGATGGGATGTCAGGTCCTCATCAGGCTCTTCAGCTCGAGTGCATCCTTGTTTCAGCTGGTTGAATCCCTGTTCATCAGCTGTATTATTTATATTAAATTTGGGGGGTTTTGACCCCCCTTTCAACCTTATCACCATGACTTCATTTACCCTGGGGTCAGAAACATCTGGTCTGGTGGTCTCCACCCTGATCTTCTTCCTTTTCCCTCTTATCAGCCTGCCAGGGGCTTCACTCTGTTTATCAGGGTGAGGGGAAGTGACTTGTTTGAGGCCACACTGGAGGGCTTTGTGGGTATGCCTGGTGACCCTGCAGGTCAAACTGGAGTTTTTAGAATAGAATTGCTTAGGCTCAGGCCTAAGGCCATCCTCATAGTGTGTGTGTATATAAATGTCAGTACTATGTTGTCTTGATTACTGTACATACAGAGAAAGATTTGAAATCAAGAGATATGAATTCTCTAGGCATTTAAAAAAAAATTTTGACTCTTTTAGGTTCCTTGCCTTTCTACATAAAGTTTAGGATGATGAAGTCAATTTCTTCTTTTAAAAAAATCCCAGCTGAGATTGTGGTATGTATGGATCACATGGAATTTATACATCAGTTTATAATGTGTTATTGTTTTAGCAATAATAATTCTGCCAATCTCTGAGCAAGGAATATATTTCTATTAAGCCTTTTTAAACTTTTTTTTCCAGGGCTTTTTACTAGCTTTTAGTGTACTTATTTAATAAAATTTGTTCCTAGGTGTTTATTTATTTATTTTCTTGCACTGTTGATAGTATGATTGCTTTCTTAATTTCATATTCAGGTTACTCTTTGCCAATGCATATAAAAACAATTGATTTTTGCATATGGATCTTGTATCCTAAGACTTTACTGTATTTCATTATTATTCTCGGAGTGTTTTAGTGGATTCTTTAGAGATTGGGTATATAATTTCATGCCTATCTAATCCAAATGGTTTTTATTCATTTTCTATTCTGATTGCTTTTGTACTTTGTGTTATAGCAGCCACAGAAACTAATACAACTGCATCCCATGAATTTTGGTATAACATATTTTCTTCTTTATTCCTCTCAAATATTCTCTAATATTTCTTGTGACTATGCTTTTTTCCACTTTTTTAAGGTTCCATCACTTAATATCTCTCTCTCTCTCTCTCTCTCTCTCTCTATATATATATATATATATATATATATATATATATATATATACCTTCAAATTCCTTGTAAATGACTTTTTAACACTGATTTCTCATTTCATTCTGTGTGGTCAGAGAACATACTTGGTATGATTTCAGTCCTTTTATGTTTATTGAGGTTTACTTTAAGGACATGCATAGTGTGTCTTAAGAGAAAGCTTCATGATATATAAGAAGAGTGTGTCTTGTGATGTTGGGTGGAGTGTTCTATAGATGTCTGCCAGTTTATGATTTTGTTCATCTTTTATTTCCTTATTCATCTTCTGCCTATTGAAAGCTGAGCATTGAAGTCTATCCCCACTATTGTCATTGAATTGTGTGTTTCTCACTTTAGCTCTTCAGATTTTGCGTCATGTATTTTGGGGCTTCATTTGTTAGGTGTGTGTCTATGAGTTATTAGGTCTTTGTGAGCTGCCGCAGTCCGGCTGCAGCAAAATAACCGGAGGGTGACGAATGACTTGTGTACATTGATACAGCAGGAGTGAGAGCCGTTTATTGTAGGATCTGAGCGATATTTATACATTTTACACAGATTATCTAATTAGCATAAAATAGATACATCAGTCAACCAATAAGGAATCTCCAGACTTAATGGCTCGCTTTTTTTTTTTTATTGGTTGTTCAAAACATTACAAAGCTCATGATAAATCATCTTTCATACATTTGACTCAATTGGATTATGAACTCCCATTTTTACCCCAATTACATATTGCAGAATCACATCGGTTACACACTCTTCTTTTTACATAATGGCATATTAGTGACTGTTGTATTCTGCTATCTTTCCTATCCCCTACTATCCCCCCTCCCCTCCCCTCCCATCTTCCCTCTCTACCTCTTGTGCTGTTGTTCAGTTCTCTCCCTTGTTTCCCCCCCTTTCCCCTCACAACCTCTTCTATGTATTTTGTGTAACATTGAGGGTCTCCTACCATTTCCATATGTTTTCCCTTCTCTCTCCCTCTCTCTCCCCCCAATCGTCTTTGTTTAATGTTAATCTTTTCCTCATGCTCTTCCTCCCTGTTCTGTTCTTAGTTAATGGCTCGCTTTTGTTACTTCACAAACCACTCCCTCTGGCATTTTGCCAGGCGCCATCCAGACTTGTTTACAGACTCTAACATTTCTCTGGCAAAATAACAGGTGCCAATCTGACTTGTTTACAGACCTTAACATTTCCCCCTTTTGTTTAATTTAAATAAGGACCATAGTGTTTTTTACAGAAACACCATAAATAACCTGCTAGAAACAGAAAGGGAGAATACAAAATGTTACAATATTAAGCCAATTGATGGCTCCATGTAAGAAGCCCTTGGAAAAATTATACCAGCAATGACACCATTAGCAAAGATATCGAGTTACAATTTGTTGTAGATTACAGTTTGTTGTCTCAGTCCAGATAAAGCAGTGTCTCAATAGATTAACTCACAGTCCAGGTAAATCACAGTCCAGGTAAGTTTTGCAGGCAGCTAGCTTAAGTTGTAGCAGCAGAAACAGCAACAGCTCCGAAGTTTCCTCTGGTTCTCAGCAACATTGTAAATTCTTTCACCTTTGTTTTCACCGGCACTGGGAGGAAGGCAGGAACTCCGGATGGCTAAAGAAAATCCTGTAGCATTTCACTAAGAAAACAACCTTCTGAACAATTTAGTACATTATCTCAAGGTTTTTTACATTTGAAATAAGCCTTAATAGTACTCATTACTCATCAGCCTCCAGGTGTGGGAGACCCATTGTAGTTACTGGCCTTGGAAATGATCAAACTTCAGGGACGCCAGTAGTGTCTTCTGCCAGCTGTAGCATCCTGGGCAGCCCCAGATGGCCCTGGGGAGAGTCCCAGACTCAAACTGCTTCCGGGCACAGGGAGCAAAAGCCTGCGAGACTGTGCCTCCAGGTCAGGTCTAGATTTGGGCTCGCAGTGGCGTTCTGCTCCCCGGGGCAGGGGGCGGGGAAGAGCCGGCAACTGCCGCTTGGAAAATTCTTGCTGCACCATGATCGGCTTGGGCAGGTGGCAGCCGCCTTGTTGTTTCACGCACCCTCCGGTATCGAAAAGTATTCAGTAATAGCCTTTTGCTGCAACTTTTTTCCTGATAATCCTTCTTCTGAACTTTCTTTTTCTTTCTGGCTAGAGTTTCTGGGCTTTTATCAACACATGCCCTAACTATTCTTGGTTCCACTGGGGTGCCTTCTTCCCTTATCAATTTACTTCTCACCCCTTCCATATTTTCATCACAAAGACAATATAACATTTTAAGACAAAACAAGACACAAACATACTGTATCAATCTTCTCCATTTTCTCGAAATGGCCATTTTTCCTCTCGCCCTATCTGCCTAGGGACGAGCAGATTGCTCCCGTCCTATCTATGGACAGGCAGCTTTTTTCGTCACTTACCCCCGAGTGTCCCAGGGCTCCCCTTAACGGGCCACCATCTGCTGCAGTCCAGCTGCAGCAGAATAACGGGGGTGGGGGGGTGGGGGGGTGATGAATAACTTGTGTACGTTGATGCAGCAGGAATGGAAGCCGTTTATTGTAGGATCTGAGCAATATTTATACATTTTACACAGCTTATCTAATTAGCATAAAATAGATACATCAGTCAACCAATAAGGAATCTCCAGACTTAATGGCTCCCTTTTGTTACTTCACAAACCACTCCCTCTGGCATTTTGCCAGGCGCCATCCAGACTTGTTTACAGACTCTAACATTTCTCTGGCAAAATAGCAAGTGCCAATCTGACTTGTTTACAGACCTTAACAGTGAGCCATTCATTTTTTTTTATCATTTTGGAAATCCTAGTTTGTCTCTAGTAGAAACTCTTAAAGTTTTTTTATCATCACTTCAGTTCTCTTTTGGGTACTTTTTTGCCTAGTGTTATCTTTTTACATCCATCTACTTTTAATCAACTTATTTGTGTATTTGAAACTAACGTGTGTTTTGTAGTCAGCACAGAGTTTGATCAGTTTTTTTACCATTCCTTCAGTGTCTGACTTGTCTAGAGTCTCTGGTATGTTTACATGTAGTGTAATTACCCACAGGAGAGATGTAAGATGCTAGCTTCCTACTTATTTATTTTGTTCCTCTACTCCTACATCATTATTTTCCTTTGTGTTCCATACCTGTTTTCTAGGTTAGCATTCTAATTCATGTAAAATTTCTTTTACTCTTTTTTTAAAAAATTATTTCTCTAATAATTCCTCTGGGAATGGAAATTAACATTTTAACTTAAGTAGTTTAAGTAGATGAATTCAATAACATAATTTTAATAGTTCTATAAAATGTTGCAAGAATATAACCCATTCCCTTTCTATTTCTTTGTTATATTATCATACTTTTATCTTTATTATATATAGTTTATCAATAGTTTTTGAAAGCATTATTCTATGCTGTTTGTATTAAATTAAAAAAAATGAAAGTAGTATGACAAAAATACATTTATATATTGTCTTGTATGTTTACCTGTACAGTTAAATTTTCTGGTGCTCTTTATTTCTTTGTTGGATTCAATTTATTCTGCAGTGTCATTTCATTTGGTATTTGGGACTCCTTTAGTAGTTTCTTTTAGGGAAGTCTGATAGTGACAAGTTTTCTCGTTTTTTTTTTTTTTTTTTTTTCCTGAGAATGTCTCAATTTTTTTTCACTTTTGAAGGATATTTGTGCTGTGTATAGAATTTGTTGCTGTTTGTTGTTGTCATTTTGTTCTGTTTCCATGTTGCTGGGGATTGACCCAGCGCCCTGGTGCAGGCCAGGCAGGTGTTCTGCACTGGAGGGCAGCCCTGGCACCGAGGGGTTCTCCTTGAGCAGCTGCAGCACGCCACGCCATTTCCTTCTGGTCTCTGTGATTTCTGTGAATTCTTCTCTGACTCCTCTGGGTTTCTCTGTGTGAGCCATTTTTCTTTTTCTTTGATTTCTGTTTGTCTTTGGCTTGAGTTTAGCTATGAAGAGTCTAGGTATGAATCTCTTTTGAGTTTATTCTGTTTGGAATTATTGAACTTCTCGAATGTGGAAGTTAATGTTTTTCATCAACTTTAGAATGATTTTTTACTGCATTAAATACCTGCAGCCATTTTCTGCCCCCCTTGTGGGAGTTCTGTCTTGTATTTATCAGTGTTTTTTCTTCATTGTTTTGTTTTTCTCTTCAATGACCGAATAATCCCAGTTGATGAGCCCGCACTTTCTAAATGATTTCTTCTGCAATTTTAACCTACTGTTAAGTCCCTGCAGTGAACCTTTCAATTTCAGAATTTTTATAATTTACATTTCCTTATTAATGTTTTTTATTTTATGAAAAATTCTCATACTTTCCTTTAAATATTTAGAACTGTCTTTATTTCTTTGATATTAGCTGTAATAGCTGATTTGAAGTCTGTCTTGTTGGTCTGAGGTCTATATTTTCTCAGGAGAGATTCTATTAATAGTCTCTTTTTTCTTCATAGGATTCATCCCCCCCATTCCTCTTTTTCTGTCTTGTAACATTTTCATTCATCTTTGGACCTTTTAGCAAAACTATATGGAAAACGAAACCTCTGAGCTTTTATTAAACTTTTTTTTTAAATTAAATAACAAAATTGACTAAAAATAAAGTATAAATTAATATCTATCATTTATAACAACTACTAAAAGAAGAAGAAGTGACAACATTTATTGGCATAGAAAAATCAAAGAGCAGTCAAGATAAAATTAATAAAAGTGACATGAGGGTTAATTTCATTTTTGTGAAATATCTTCTACCATCAATACTTAATGCTTATGAAACTTTATATAATAAGTAATTCATCATCAATTCTCTGTTGTGTAAAGCAACAAGGAAAGCTGAGCTCTACTGGTGACAACAGAAATTTAACAAGAAAGGATACTGATGATTTCAAAACATAATTTTATTGGATTATTATAATTATTAGAAACATTTTAAGGTTTATAACCTAAAATGGAAAATATATATTTCCTTTGAAAGGAATATTTAAAATATTGATTAAATGCTGTCTCAACTTCAATAAAATTCTTTTAGCAGGCAATTATATGGGTGATCTCTTGTTATATTTGGAAATTAATAGTGGATGACTGTTTTTCAAACTAATTAGTTTTATATTGAAAATATCATCAATTTGAATAGTTATTGAGGAAAATTGAAAATAAGATACCATTTTTGACCATTTGGGGAAAATCAAAATTGAAATTGTTGCCTGTCATTAATGTAAGAACTTCACCTTAATATGCCATAAATGTTATTGCGTTAAATTGTTTCAACATGTCTCATTCTTGCTAAACTGATTAGATTATTTTCTCCAACTTATAGGCGTGAGTTCTGAAGATCTCACCTATACATGGAAGTGAATCCAGTCTCTGAAATCTGTTCATTGTGGCTGGGTACAGTGGCACATCTGTGATCCAAGCCACTTTGTAGTCTGAGGCTGGAGAATTGTGAACTCAAGGCCACCCTGGGCAACTTAGCAAGACCATGTCTAAAATAAAACATGAAAAGGACTGGGGTTAGCTCAGTGATAGACCCCTCTGGGTTCAATTTCCAGTACCCCCTAAAATCCATTCAATATTTAAGAAGAAATCATGAATATGAATCAACTAGCCACATAAGATATACGGATATAATTCAGGAGATTTAAAAAAGAGAAAGCAGGTTTAAAGCAGAAGGAGACAGGAACCAAGGCTATATTGCTTAAAATAGCATTTGAAGTTCATGCTTTGGACACGTTCCTATGGGGGAGGGTGGCAACAGCCCAAATGCCCCAAACAAGCAGAACTTCAGAAGCAGCAAGGGAGCCATCCTCCCAGACCCCGAAATGTCAGTGGTGAATGAATGGGAGACTTAACAACAAGACAAGTAAGAAATGTTTTTTATTCTTTGTAATATTAAGAATTCTTCACTTTCTTGTCACAGTGTATTGGCCAGGACTCTAAAACAATGTTGAATAGTAGAGTCAAAGTCAACTCAATATTGTAGTCTTGATCCAGACTTTAAAGCCTTAAGTGCCTTATCTCCATTAAGTGAATTATTTGTAATTTTTTCCTTCAATAGGAGATACTGAACTCAAAGTGCTCCACTGAGATATATACCTAATCCTTTTTATTTTTATTTTGAGACTGTATCTCACTAAGTTGCTGAGTCTGGCCTTGAACTTGCTATTCTCCTGCCTTAACCTCCTGAGTTGGTACGATTACCTTTGTGCACTTCTGTACTGGGTTTAAAATATTTTTTTGCTTTTTTTGTACTGGGAATTCATCCTATGAGTACCTTACCACTGAGCTACATCCCCAGTTTTCTTTATTTTATGTCTTTATTTTGAGGAGGGGACTTTCTACTGACAGTTTCACTAAGTTTCCCACGCTGGCCTCCAACTTGTAATCCTCCTGCCTTAGCCTTCCTAGTAGCTGGAAGTACAGATGTGTGTCACTGTGTTCCATGTGATGTTTTTCTAATTAATGTCTTTATCAGATTAAAAGTTCCCTTAAGTGCATGACTCCCAGCTTAGTTCTCTATTCCTTGAACATACCCAGCTCCTCTGTCACAATATTTTAGTATACTCTTTGATTGGATTGATTGGCCATTGTTTTTCAACAGGGTGGTTCCTCAAGACCACGCCTTTTAGTTCAAATAGTTTCCATGTTTTATGTTCCTGTAGTAACTTGTTTTTCTGTCAGAACCCTTGTCACCACTTTAATTAGGGGAAAATGTTTGTTTATTCCCTCTTTTACCTGTAAGCTCCCCTGATGCAGGGCTGTGCTTGATTAGTTTTAACCCTAACAACCAGCTACCACATCACCCCTGTCTCCTAGATCTTGCTTGACAGGTCCTTGGTGAAAGATGTAAGAGTATCCATAATAAAACAGTAACATACAAAATGCCTTGTCAGAAATATAATTCATGGTCACTTTCTTTTTCATGCAATGATCTTATAGAAATCTCGCATTTCTACTAAGAGCTTTACTTTTTAAAGTTTCAAAGGCAATCTAAGTAGCACTGTCATGCTCTCAGCCGCATCTTGGTTCACCTTTCTTCTTAGCCACCAGCAGACACACTGTGCGTTTATTGTTATGTCTGCTGCCCCAGCTAGAAGGTCAGCACCCTGAGAGCAGAGACCAGGTCTGTTTTCTTCTTTGCCATGTCACCAGCATCTAGGATGACATCTTGAAGGTTCTCAGTGATGCCACAGTCCGGCTGGCTGGGCAAAATAACCTGGAGGTGACGAGGAACTTGTGTAGATTGATACAGCAGGAGTGGGAGCCATTTATTGTAGGACAGGAGGGGTATATATACATTCCACACAGCTTATCTTCATTAACATAAATTAGATACAGCAGTCAACCAATAAGGAATCTCCACACTTAATGGCTCGCTGTTACTTCACAAACCACTCCCTCTGGCAAAATGCCAGGCGCCATCCTGACTTGTTTACAGACTCTAACACAGTGAGTATTTGTTAATGGACCAAGAAAAATGTAAACTGGTTCTTGCATGTAAGATTCTGAGTTGTTATATAAGAAAAGGAAAACTCTTCATGTCTGATGACTCACCACCGTGGTGCTTTCTGGTTCTGGGACTGACTTCTCATTGGTCTTAGGGTCCCGAGGTCATGAGGACCGGAGTGAGCCTTTCCCTTCTGTCAGCAGAGGTGGAAGGTGGTCATGGATGTCCCCGGGCCATTCTTCATGGGGAGCCTCTTAGTCCCAGCAGATGACTTAGTGCCTCCAGGTCTGGCAGTTGTCCCTCTCACAACATCTTGTTATACTGTCAGATGCATTTGACTCTCACCTGACTTGTGTCCACTCTCCAGGAAAAAAAAAAAAAAAGATATTTTGACCAGGTCAGATGTGACAAGGTACAAACAACTGAATTTTAAATGGGTAAAACTGGATGCTGAGACAGCATCTTTACTAAATAACCATGACACTAGGGTTCTTCTTCCCCCATCCCAGGCAGAGGAACTGTGGTAGTTATAACCCAATAATCCCCCAATTCTCCTTATTTGTACTATTCTGGTTAATGACAGGAGAGGAAAGAAAGGTTAAATCATAGAGGCTTTGTCAATGTACACTAGAAGAGAGAAAAAACAAGAAAGAAGAATGGGATGTGCTAATTATGGGTGATGGTTTTTCACATTGGGATTTGATGGTGGATAAGAAAATTTCAGAATTTGAGGAAATCCTCTTGGAGAGATGGAGGTGGAGACAGACGTCAGTCCCCATATTTGGCATGCACACTTGCGTGAAGACTGCACTCATTCTTCAGTATTAAGATTCTAAGCAAAGGTTTTGGGTGAGTATTGTTTTTAAACATTTTTTTAAGAGAGAGAGAGAGAGAGAGAGAGAGAGAGAATGAATCTTTTTTCTAGATGGACACAACACAATGCCTTTATTTTTATGTGGTGCTGAGAATCGAACCCGGGTCCAGCCCGTGCTAGGTGAGCGCTCTACCGCTGAGCCACAATCCCAGCCCTGAGATGAATCTTAATATGGTTAATTTTTGTTTGCAGATTGAATGAAAGTCCACTCAGGGATAGCACTACATGACCCTCAGGGGCATTTGGGGGAATCATGAGACCTTATTTCTGATTGTGAATCCATATTCTCAACCTCTCCTCTCATTAAGACACTTAGACTAGACTTTTAGAAGATATTTTTTTATCAGACTTTCAAATTATTTGAAAAATATAACAAGGAGTAGGTGGGTTTAGCAAATTTCTTGAGCTGCAATAGCTCTTAAACACGCGCATATACACACAGAGCATGTGAATGTGTACACACATTTAAACAAACAAAATATCTATCTACCTATCCATATGTATTAGATATGGAGATTATATATATATATATACTAGTACTCCTTGTTATATTTTTCAAATGATTTGAAAGTCGGATAAAAAAATATCTTGTTCAATTCTAGTGTAATTGTTTTAATTAGAGGGGAGGCTGAGAACCTTAATTCAGGATAAGAGGTGAGGGCTCATGATTCACCCAGATGTCCCTGAAGGGTCACGTAGTACTGTGTATATATAATGAAGTTTATACTGAGGTCAAGTTTTCTCCTCAAGGGAGAATGTGCTGTGTGAGACTTTATGTTCCAGAGAAAGAACAGATCCTGCAGTTAGTTGTCTATGAGTTCACCAGATAGAAGTCTCAGAAACGTTCGTCCTGGGTAATGCCTGGAAAAGTTAACCCCACCTGCATGGAGCCCTGCTTTCTCAAGGAGTTAGAGTCACTTCTGGAAGCACAGAGAAGATTGATGGTAGCCAAGCTTGGGTTAATTCAAAGTTCCTGGTTCTACAAGTGAAACTGGATCCCTGGGGAATGGAAATTGCTGTAGGATTTTCAAATAAACAAGCTTTGGAAACCACTGATACAGGCTAATTGCTAACAGACACTTGAGAGACTGGCAGAGGGAGCCACGCCAATGACCAGTGAACAGCATTTGGTTAGAGCAAGGTTTTTAATGGCAAAAAGTGGAAAATCTCTAGGACCTGGGATGTTTTATGAGTAATTCACCCTACAGTCAGGCCTTGTCAGTCATCTCTGTCTCTGCTGGGCTCTCTCATCTTTTATAGAACTTCAGAACTGATCACTAGTTGAATTTAAAATGATCTTTCAGTAAAGAAGAAAAATGTTATCCCTGATTTCATCAGACTCCGGCTCAGTGGAAGTGATCTGCCATGGGCCAGTGAAGTAGAGCTCAGAGGAGCCATCTTTGGCTAAATTCCTGAATTTTATAATGTAACCCTAGGGATGATTTGGATGTTCACTGTGGCTGGAATCATCAGTCTTTAGCAGCCAAATGTGAAACCTCTTACTCCCCTCCAGAAGCTGGGTGGCCATTTAGGTGTGGAGTTCTCGGGGAATGCCTTAAAGCCAGAAGTTACTCAGGCAAGCCTCGGATTCTTGAATGTAGATCCCTTTGTGAGTAAGGTGCCAGTGGACAGAGATTAGGTCAATTTGTCAATACTGATTAGACCATACCTAAGAGCTCTCCAGGAATACAAATGTGGAGTGCATATTTCCATATGCAGCTAGTATAAGAGAATGCCTCATGATTATTTTAGACCCAGAGATATATTTGAAAGTTAAATTCAACTGAGCTGGTGATGGTATGGTGGAGGTAATGAAGATGCTGCATTTTTAATCATGGTGGGAGTGGATACAAGTGGTGGGATCATGATCCAAAAACAGCTGAATGGGGAAAAGAGGTTTTGTCAAGAGAAGGTCATACAATTTTACAGTTACTGGAGTTAGCAGTCATTTAACCCAACTTGTCCTTATTGATCAGGAAATAATTGAGGCCCCCAAATTTCAAGCAATACCTGGAATTAGCAGAAAAGCTCACATTAGTCCCAAGATAATACTTGCCAGAGATGAAATAACTAGGCCTTGACAATCTGAGCTTCAGAATATTTGCCTCATGTTAATGACGGGAGGGACTAATCAAGGACTTTGTGGAAGGTGGAAGAGGATGGACCTTGGATGATGAGACCACACTATCTCATAGCTTTGCTGTGGGATGGCCATGAATCCTACACAGAGCCATTCACACAGAAGAGTTTTGACCACCAAAGCCTTTATGGTCTTTTAATTTTTCTAGTGCAGATAATATAAAGTCAAACAGGTATAAGTAGCTATTAATAATAGAATTTGGAATTTGCCTGTGATTTCTATAATACAGAGTGCTAATAGTTACTACTCTCAACCCCTAGAAGATAAGCAGTAGTGAATGAGAATGTGGACATAATACAGAAGTAAACAAACAAACAGCAACAACAACAAAAAATGAGTGTCAGTCCTGAAGCCAGCATTGTATCCTCATGGAACCTTCCAGTTGGGCCTGCTAATCTGCTTCTCTATTGCCACTTTCTAATTTCCCCCACTTCTTCTCCATACTTATTTTCCTTTCCCAAAAGATTTCTTCGGTGTTATTTAAAAATTATTTGCTAAGGCATTCCTGAAGACCCCTAGCCAATAGAATATGGATTTGTTCTCTTTTAATTATGTGCCTGTAACCAGTATAAATGTAGTAAACAAACCACATGACATTCATGGAGCTGATTGCTTTTGGCAACCAGTGGCTAAATCTTCATAATGTAATATATTTGTGGTTGTCAGTAGGCAGAGGCTGTATTTACTCCAAGGATCATAAAACAGAAGAGGAAAGCAGCCTTCTCAGACCAGCATGTATAAAACCAGAAATAGATACAAAGCCTTTTATTTCTTGGTTTAATATTTTGGCACTCTTTTCCCTTTTAACTCCTTTTATAGTTCTGCAGTATTTGGAATAATCTGGATTTCTTGGAAAAGACAGATCTAAAAATGACTTCTTTTAAGGTCTATTGGCTATAAATAATACTATTTGGATAGCAGAAACTGTAAGATAGTGTAGTCTCTTAATGGGGAATATATATGGAGAGATTTAATAGAAATCAGTCCCAGTACTAAAAAATCAGCTGTGCATATAATGTCTCATCCTTTTAATTCTTGTATCTTGAATGGTTTAATGTGATTTACAGAAAATGTTACTTTCAATAAAATGTAGAAAATAAAAGAATGAATTTATGTAGTATGAAATAATATGTCAAAAATAAAGCTGTCAATATACTTTAATTCCTCTTTTATGACATGGTATGATATAATTCTTATTCATATATGGAGCTCAAGGCACTGTAGTTTTACAAATGGAAACTCTAAAGGGACTTTTATGGTGATTAATGTTAATTCTAAATATATATATTCTTGATGAATGCAAAATCTATTTAATAAGATGATTTACGATGTTCAAAAAGACTCTTGTACAAACTTAAAACAAGCTAACTTTGAAAAATTGAATTTGTTCCTTTAAAAAAAATGACATCATCCAAGATGTGTTTTTAATCAGTTATCATGGCAGATAATCCAGAGGGCAACATGTATGGAAAAACAATGGCATGATTAACTAGGCGTTGACCTCGTATCATGGCACTGGTCCAGGGAGAGCTTATTAGTTTTAGCTAGCAGTAAATATGAAACCAAGGGCACCATAAATCACAACAGTAGGATTAATCTCAATATGAATCAGATGCATGGGTAAAACTCAGACATTCCCAGTTAGTCCAAAAACAGCAACATGAAGTGAGAGAAAAGACAACAACAGCTTTCACACGGAAGCCTGTGAACAATCCTTTCCATTTTATCATAATTTTCAATTGAAGAAAGTGGTCCTTATACCTCAGTGAGAATGTTCCTTAATTAAATAACTTATAAATAGGAACATTTAAGATTGCTTCTGGGAGACCAGTTGAGTAGAGGAGGGGGGTCTGGGAGGATAGAGGAGGAAAGAGGAAGAGGAGGTACTGGGAAATGAAAATGACCAAATGTTATGCATGAACAGATTTACCACAGTGAACCCCACTATTATGTATAATTATGATGCACTCATAAATTTAAAAAATTAAGTATTGATGATGATCCTAGTCAGGACAAAATCTTTGCAGGGAAGGGGTGTGTATTTTGCTTCTTGAAATATTTTGTCTACTCCTGCAATTAGAGGCCAGAGAGTGAGCAGACCTTAGGTCGTGGCTTTAGCAGTACAAACCCATTCTGTGTAGATTGTCCGGCTCACCACCGAAGTTTCCAACATCACAAGAATACCAGGATTCATGCTTCCCTGTGCCAGCCAGTTAATTGGCAGGACCATGTTAGACAACAGCAACAAATTGGCTAGAAGAGTTGTGAGCCTTGTTTTGACTCATCTTTAATATACAAAGATGAACTTAATCAAGATTTTACAAGACTTAAACTTATTTTGTACTAAGAAGGAGTACTATTAGAGTTCTCTGTGTTTGGAGTTGGCAAATAGATACATTTCTTCCCTTTCCTGAAAATCTTAATCTTCATTCACAATATTTGAGTCAGCATGTTTGAATCTACATTACCTTGTTGTTTTTAAAACTCAGATCTGTGGTAATGAGGCCATCAGAGGGAGAAGAAAGAAAATACCATCAAAATCGCTACTTGGTATTATGCTAAAATATCAACAATAAAATTATTTTAGTCAATTTTTGGTAAAAATTAACTTCAAGAGAAAATTCTGTAATCCCAACTAAGTATGGCAGATAGCCAAATCTGGACTATAGTAATTCAGGGATTCTGTATAGTCAGAAGCTAACCTGTGCTTCATAGTCTTTTGAGATTTCTTTGAGGACATTTTTCCATTTACATATATTTAATTTCTGAACAGACATAATGACTATAGGTAAAATATATTTTTTTCTACTGTCATCTGCTTATAGGACAGCTGCTGTTGTTGCGATGATATTTTCAATTAAGACCTATTTGTTCTTTCCCAAGGGCGCTGATAATATTCACTATGGTTTAAGTCATATGGAAAGCCCATTTCTGTCTGAAGACCGATCGATGTAGCATGCCTAATTCCAGAAATTTCTAGGGGTTTAGAAAAGGTCTGCATCTGTCAATTTATAGCTTGGTTTATTCTAGAAATGTGTGTGCAGACAAAAAAAAATCAGTCTTTGTAACCCAGACCAAAGGCTTCTTTAAGCCCCTTACCTGTCTTAGAGATTAACTGTGGAAGTGAAGCATAGATAGAGTGGCTCACATAGAATTATTTTGCACATCTGATTATGATCCTATGATGATACTATGCACTTTCTGCAACATGTATGAGAGAGGGTTAAATTAATTTTGTAAATTAAAAGATTATCTCGAAATTTAAAAGAGAAAAGAAAACTATCTGTTTTTATGACTAGAGAAAAATGCAAAATTATATAGATTAGGTGAAACTTTTATGTCATTCAATTTTGTTAGAATACAGCAAGCCAATTAGATAAAATTAAATTTCAAGCCTGATTGATTTTTTAAATATTCATTTTAAACATTGCATTTGGTGTTTATAATATTACAAGGAAATATCAAAGAATGTTTGGTACATCTAGGAATGAAATGAAAACTATATTGTCAATAGCCTCGCTGGGGCTTTTGATAGAATATTATGACATTTCTATATTATGCACACCATAAAATGCTAAAGATACACAGGACATAGGACTATAAGTTTAAAAACGCACATACTGGAACCTGGAATGTTTTGGCATTTATAGCTGGCTAGCACAGGAAGATAATGAGTAGTTTGATACCTTGGAAATCGTAACAATGAAATATGTAACAATAGTTTCCCATCAAGATGGATCATATATCACACAATATTGGGGGATAATTCAAGTCTGCAAGGCAATCTGCTTTTCATTTCAAGTGGAGGGCCAATGTAAGCCATAACTTACCTGGGTAGTACTCATGTGGGAAATAATGACAAATTTAGAATAACTCATGATGAAAAAAATCCACATAAGAAAAACATGAAAGATTTTATATCCTCTTGGATCTGAACTTTTTTTTTCACTATTATTCTTATCCTTCCCCATTAATGGAAAAGCTCTTATGTTAATATGATTTCATGATGAAATATAAGCATTTCTTTAAAAATTTAAATGGCCACTTATGATTACCAGGCAATATTTCTCAACTGTTGATAAAGACAAAGTGATGTAAGTCTTCATTGTGATAGTTTACTGTGGGTAACTCAGGATCCAGGAACCTATAAATTTACACAATTGTTTGATCACTTCCCATGCTGAGATGTACAGTGACTATTCTCGTATACACCAGTTGTTTCTGTGTCAATATTTTTCTTTTAAATCACATAGAATTGGAATTAGGGTGGCATAGAATCAACACTTCTAGATTTTGTAAAGAATTGAATGACTTATATTCTGTTTTGACTTTTCATCTAATATTTGTGAAATCTTGTGAGACAGGAAGGAGACAGAGGAATTGTTGGTGAAAAATAGAATGGGTCTTTGTGATCTGACAAAGTAGTGGGAACTCTCTGGCCTCTGGCATTTCCCATCATCCCTGTAGGCTTTGGCCAGCTGCCCCTTGAGCGATTCATCTCAAGACACTGCGTGAGAATATGCCAAGGTAAAGAGAGGGGAGAGGGAGTTTGGCAATATGGATGGAACTTTAACTCCATCTCTACATTAATTTACTTTTTCTGTAACACAGAGATATCTGTTCACTCTAAAATCTAAGTTCTTCATGAAACAGGACTTCAAGGGTGTTGGTTCCAAATGAGGTAACATCCTTCTTGCATATAATACAAGGTTGAAGGCCGTAAACTTTAGAGATAAAGGAAAGCTAAATTCTGTTCCCATGGCTTTGAATAAATGGTTCTGTCTCTGTGTATTTCAGTTTCTTTATATGTAAAGTTGGGCTCATATCAGGTACCCCATGATATTGTTATGTGTATTAAGATAAAGAGTTACATAATTTTTGAAAATAAATGCAGAGAATAACAAGTGGTTATTATTTTTATGCTATTTTTAAAAGAAACTATTATTTCTATCCATCCAACATTTATTTATGGGTGATACATTCAGAGAAGAGACTCTTGAGTTAAACAACTACTTATGCCTTTATGAACATTGAGTGATGATCCCTAGGCATTCTTCAATAAAGTGATCACTATTAATACTTCCTCTTGTCTATCCCACTCCTACACTTAACAAATTGTCCAGTCTCCTGGACAAAATTGTGACTTCTCTGTTGACAAAGTAGTGTAACATGACCATCACCAGGCTCAATGGAGACTATGAAAATATGTCAAACTTTCCCCATCAAGTGTCATTAAGCCAAGAACCTTTGTAACCCTCTTTTTCTAGAATAAAATAAAAGTAACCATAAAGAAAAAATGGTTTTATTTGTTTTATAATAATTAGTTTAACAATAAATAATAGCATTTTCTAAAATCCTTCTTAATGGTAATTGACATTTTGTAAGATAAATTATGAGATGAAAAGTACGAAAAAAAGATAAAATATATAAAAATGTGGGTATTTGATATCTCCCTTGGTATAAAGATTTTATGTTGAATCATTCAAAATAGTTGACTTTGTTTTTAGTAAGACAAAATGCACAACTTAAGATTATACATTTTGAAGTGTGCAATTTTGTAGTGTTGAGTAAATTCATAATATTGTACCACCACAACTTCAGTCTTTTTCCAGAGCAGTTCATCCCCCCAAAAGGAAACCCTAAACCCGTGAAAGAGCTGATCCCTATGTTCCTTCATTCCTCAGCCCCACAGGAAGACTGATACACTTTGTCCCCAAAGATTTGCCAATTCTGGATATTTCATATAACCAGAACCATATGATATGTGGATTTGGGGTCTGTCTGGCCACTTTCACTTAGAATAATGTTTCTGAGTTTTATGAATGTACTAGCAATAATTAGATATTTTTTTGTATGGCTAATTACTCTTCTACTGAGTGTAGAGACCACAGCTTATTTATCCATTCATTGATGACTAGAATGAATCTTTATCTTTTCAAAATATCTCTTGTTTCTACCAACTTGGGGCATTAATCAATCCCCAGTGTGCGTTAGTCAGATTATTGTCACTGCAACCAAATTGCCTGAGAAAAACAACTCAGAGGCAGGAAGATGTATTTTGGTTCCTGGTTTCAGCCCTTGGTCAGCAGCTCCACTGCTGGGCCTTGAGGCAGCAGAAGGTCACAACAGAGGGTATGGTGGGGGAAACGGCTCAGCTCATGGCAACCAGGAAGTGGAAGGAGAGGGGGAGGAAGGGGCAAGGGACAAACAAAGTCCCCAAGGCCACACCCCATAGGGCTTGCTCCTTCTAACTGAGCCCCACCTCCCAAAGATGCCATAAGCTGAGTCCTCGGTGGATAATCCACTTATGAGCCCAGAGTCTGCCAATCCCATCCTTTCCTCAAATCCTCACCTCTGCACATTGCTACACTGGGGACCAAACCTTCAACACATGAGCCTTGGGGAACATTTCAGAACCCACAGTTAATAGGATCTCAAATTTCCCTGGTTCATTGTCTTTACTGGATTCTAAAACTCCATCCCACAGGTGTTTCCCCACTTGTGTCTGAGAGCACTCTGGAAGGCCTCAAATTGAATCATGAAGTCCTCTCTCAATTCATTTTGGTGTGAATGGGGACTGCACACATCATCACATGGAGAAGTTGCCCCATCCCTGCTGATAATGCCATGTCCATGTCCCTCTGAGAACCACCAGGCCACCACCAAGCAGCTCAGTCACCCTCCCCCCTAGACAGTGTGCAGCCTCAATGGCACACTCCTGAGGCAGGTGAAACCCTGGATGGATGAGGGAGGCTGAGGCCCTGAGCCCATCAACTCAGCGGATGCCCTGAATCATGTGGAAGGTGTAAGCTTGTCCCAGATCCTAAAGCTGTCATAGATTTGTGACCCAGCAGAACCTTAATTCAGTTTGAAACAAATAAGAAAAATTTTTAAAAACTCATTGAAAATGATGTTGATGTTCCTAGTAAAAGAAACATACTTATGTGTTTTATAAGTGAATACTTTGCTATTAGGTGTAATTAGTGCCTAAAAATGAATTTGCAACATATTTGTGATGATTTCAGCATTCTAAGAGCTGTGGGATCAGATTTCTGTTGAGGAGCATGGTGGTGTGTCTTTAGAATTGCCGCAGTCCGGCTGTAGCAAAATAACCGGGGGGTGACGAGGAACTTGTGTAGATTGATACAGCAGGAATGGGAGCCGTTTATTGTAAGACAACAGAGGTATTTATACATTCCACACAGCTTATCTTAATTAGCATAAACTAGATACATCAGTCAACCAATAAGGAATCTCCACACTTAATGGCTCGCTGGAGTTACTTCACAAACCACTCCCTCTGGCATTTTGCCAGGCGCCATCCAGACTTGTTTACAGACTCTAACAAGAATAAAGTGGCAATACCTGTAATGTCCTCTACAGCTTGGTAAAGGGTGGAACAGACACAACAATATGAGCTTTGATTCAATCAACAGAACTTGTACTCTTTTTATTTAGCCAAAATTGTCATCTCCCCTTAGTCTTCATAAAAAACAAAGAAAACAGTGAGTCTGAGCTAGCAGTCAAGAGACAAGCCTATCTTTTTTGTGGTTCTTTAGAAAAATATTACCTAAGCATACTAGGACGTCCTCCCAGAGTTTCCCGTGCAAGCCCTTTGGTTTTTACTTAGGCATTGTTCTCCCAAGCGACAGAGAACAGCTGCACATATTCTGGTAATGGTTGATATTTTGAATATTAACTATTTAATTCACATTATAATCATTCCCCCCCCCCCAAAGTCAAGCAGCCTGAGGTTCTTGTACATTTTTGTGTCCTGTTTGTCAATGACGCAATCATTTCAGATACTTCACCTGAGTTTCTTTACAAGTATTCACAATCACATTTTAATCGATTCACTCCTTTAAAAATTCTAAAGACAAAATAAAAAGTCATAGGATTAAAAAAAAAATACAAAATTGATGATGTCATAAAGTCGACGTCATGCCAAGCGCTCACGAAGAGGTGAAACATAGGCGACAGGAAACTAGGCCGGAACTTCCAAGGCAGGGCTTACCTTAGAGTGGTTTTGTATCAACACCCTGAGTTTTTTCACAGCATTATTGTGAGAACCTGAAAAAATAAACACAAGAAGAGAAAGTGAAGGGAAGGAAAGAAGGTAAAGTAAGGGATGGTCAGAGCACACTGTAGCAAAGCCCTCCCCTCAAGGTACCCAAGTGCCACTACCTGCAGTGTGCATACCGTGCTTGCTAAGGGTCCGCCGTCTGCTTGGGCTCAAAGGTCTTAGCAAATAAAGCAGAAAGAAGAGGGCGTTTGCAGGAGTCAGTGTTCTTATTATTCAAAAAAGAAAACCAAAACAGAAAACTACAATTCAGGGGGAAAATACCCGAGACCTAACTGAGAAACTTCTCTGGTGGCTTCTCATACACAGGTATTGGGAGAGATAAGAGGAATCCCTGGAGTGGGCTAAAAGCCACATTTTCGCAGCCTGATCCTTGTGGTGCTCCTCACTGCCGTCAACTGGCATGACATTCTTGTGTGATTTGGCACAAGCTGATCAAAATAGTGCTAAAATTGTGGTTGGGTGCCCAGTCTTCTTATGCTTTGGATAGATCCAAAGATGTAGTAAAAATATACTTAAAAAGTGAAATTTTAGCATGCCTGCAAAGCCTATATCAGCAGACAATTCCCCACAGCCCTCTCTCTGATAAAGATTAAATAGCAGAAACTGGAAACATTTTGTCTGCTTAAAAGAACCTGATGTACAACTACTTGGCACTGTTGGTGAAGAGCTGAATCACATCCTTCAACACTCAAAAAAAAAACAAAAAAAAACAAAAAACCAAGGTTCTTCACCTCCCTTTCTTATCTGTGACATGGTGGGACCTAATCTTAAGAAGCAGTATTAAGAAATATTATGTTGGTCCAGAACTGAAATCAGCCTGGGAATCTGTAGTCTTCGTGTACTTGTGTGGAAATAAATGGTAGCTACAGACTTTGAGAGACATAAATCAGTGGAATATTTGCTGATATTATGTAGCTGATATTATGCAAAGTAGACATGGATGTAGATGTTCATGACAAGATGTATGTTTCAAAAGAAAGCTCTGTTTGGGTATGTTGGAAGTAAGAACACCAGCAGAACACGAGCATTCTGACCGCAGTTTGAGTTTTTGGCTCTGCACTTATTAAAAACGAAACGCAAGGCCTGGGGTGGTAGCCCAGTGATCAAGCACTTGACTAGAAGGCAGGAGACACTGGGTTCCATCCTCAGCACTGAAGGAAAAAAGAGGCGGGGGGGGGGAGAGAAATGGCTAGTTGTTTGCTAAACACATCAACTATTTCTTCAAACTTATCTTGGGGGAATCTGGAGAATGTTCCACTGGATTAAAAGTTGCATTTTTAGAAGAAAATGGAGGCTTGTTCCCCAGCCCCTCCACCCAAGAGAGAAATACTCGGGAGAAGTCACCTGAAAAGAAGTCCAGGGTTGCATCCTCAAGGAAAAGGCACTTCTCCTTTGCATCTGAGCTTCTTCCCAGGACCACATGGGAGTTTCCTTCCAATGTTGTTTTTTTTTTTTTTTTTTTTTTTTCCTTTCCTCCTATAACCTCTCATCCTCCCAGTACTGAAGGAGTTTAAACAAACATGATTTTGTTTGGTTCTGCAGAATTAACACAACACTCAAGCTTATTTCTAATTGAATGCAGATGTTTTCTAAGCAGAGAAAAGCCTCAGACTTGTGTGCATAATTCTTACCCTGCCCTAATGGAGAGAACTAAGTCCAAAATTAGCAACTTTTTAAAGCCAAATCTGGCCATGTGCCACATAGACTGATTTGAATTTTCTTTTCTTTTCCTTCTCTTTCCAAGGGAGTGTAGACAGAAGGTCTTACAAAAAAATCTATACTGGGAAGGCTACTGTTTTTCTAAGAAAAATTTAAAAGGCTACAAAATACCAACATGCTAAACTAATCAATGTGGCATGGCATCTCTGTCTCCCCTCTGCCTCGGTCTTTAGCAGTAACACTGAAAACATGTCACAAACATGTTGTCCTCCTGTGGCTCAGCAGCCAGCCTTGGAGGAATGAGGTCAACTCCAGGGTTCTGTTTTGACTGTCCTTAGTTGCTGAGAAGGACAGACTTGTGGACACCAGATGAAGGGGATGCTCTGTGTCCTTTTGACTCCTGACTTCAACAATTTGCCATGAAAGATTTAATGACCTCATTGTCCCCGCAGTGCCAAGGCTGTGTGTTTACATGTCTACAACAGCAGGTTTGGGGCTGATTATGTTGCCTCTTTTAAAAACTCACTTTGATTACTGAGAATCTCCTAATTAGGCCGTTTCTGTACATTATCAATGCTGCAGAGGCCTGATCCCAGCCTTGAAGTGTGCACCACCATGAAACTCATTATTTAGACATAGGATGTGTATATCTTGATGTCCCTTTCCCATTGGTTAAAGAGTTCAAACTTTTCAAAAGAAAACTTTAAAAATGTATGATTGTATCTCTTGTGGAAATAAGTAACTCCTTGGTATTACACATTCCTTGATTGATAGCTAGTTGTTTGTGTGTTACAAGGGTGGCCTAATAGTTCTAATGAACTTGAAAGGTCAGGCCTTGAGTTATATTTAGGGTTAGGTTCGGACAGGTATTTAAGCAAAGAGAATTCCTGATTTGCGCTGGCATAGCCAGTCCCTCAACCAGTCTATCCACATCAGCATAACTCTACTCTAGGGCCCTTTTGTTGCCGTATTAGCCATTGGATTTTTACTGGTTTTCATGAGTTTGCCGTTTATAACACTTCACCTGCAGCCATGGTATTGCTCTAGGTTTTACTGATCTAGAAAACATTGGGGGCCCTGGGTCTTAGGTTCTTGGAATTAATTTCAAGGCTTTGAGTGCCCAATTGTGAGGATCCTATTTTATGTAGGTGAAGCATCATTTGGCACGTTGGTGAAAGTCAGGTTTTTGAGCAAAGTTCAACATTTTCAGGAAAGAAGAAAGAAGGAATGCTTACCTCCATTTATTTTTGAAATTTATAATAAATCTTCCAACAAAAGCTGTATATTACACAACCAAAGTAGATGACAACCCTGAGAAGCTGAAAGTGGAAGTTTCTAGAGAGTTATTTCTTCCCTTGTCAAAAGAACAACGCAGGAGCAAGAGAATTGGTTTGAACCATGCTCACACAAAAATAGTGGTAGAAAAGACTTAAATTTTCATCAGTAATCAGGGAAGATATTTAAGTCAATTTAAACCAAAAATACCAATTCAGAATCTTGGATTCAGGCAATAGTTATGCTTTCCTTCCATGCCATTCCAAAGACCTGATCGGGAGGCAAGTTGGGACATCCTGGGACTTCATCCTACAAGTTCAATATGAAGGAGTTCTGAAAGCACTTATTATTCTGTTTCTTTTCCTTTGAATTTCAGTTTCCATTTGTAACTTGCTTTAGTGGGTAACCTCTTGAGCCCACAGCTAATAGCTTCTAGCTGAGTAACTTGGGCTTCTGAAGGGAATTCATAGTATGATATTCTCAGGTTAACTCGTAATTGATTGTTTTTAATGGATGAGTCTTTTTGTTTAGCTAAGGATTTCTGACCTTTAAGACTGTTAGTATTTCTAGGTGATATTTACTCTGTTGATCTCTTGCTTTCATTGTTTCTTTGCACTCTTTATGTGTGGTTTCTCTGTTTGAGCTGGTGATTTCAAACATTTTCAAACTAAACACTTAATCTCTGTGGTGTGTGCACTTGGTAGCCTGTGCCTGTGGAAGCGCTCCTCTAAGGCAGTCGAGAGGTGTCGAAATCTATGTCCAGAGAAACTTCAGTGCTTCTCCCTATTGGGGGAGTAGGGAGCCTGAATGTGGCCTGACAACTTTGGTTTATTTTCTATCTGATCTTTGGCTTATTGGATCCAGTTTTATCAGGTTTTGGTATTTCAGACACTTACTGGGAAAAGATTAATGAAAAAAAGTTCCTACAACATCTTTATACTATGGATTAATGTGGGTAAAATGTATACTTAAACAAATGCTCTTTGATCCCCATAGATAATATCAAGTTTTGAAAAAACTGCCAGGTGGCTGGAGGCCAAGTTGCCTGGGTTAAGGTAACATGAAGGATAACCTCACATTTTGCCAGTGAATAGAGTTAAAAGACACTCAATGATGTCCTCTAGGAGAGAATTAAAGGGGTGTGTGGAAGTGGAAAGGGTCTGAAGAATTTGTTCTGTATTTGAGCTCCAAAGCCATCATTCTAGGCTGCATGGCTGAGTTCCATTACCTGAGGTCACTTGTGTTAGAGTCTGTAAACAAGTCAGGATGGCCCCTGGCATTTTGCCGGGGGAGTGGTTTGTGAAGTAACGCCAGCGAGCCATTAAGTGTGGCGATTCCTTATTGGTTGACTGCTGTATCTAGTTTATGTTAATTCAGATAAGCTGTGTGGAATGTATATAAACCCCTCCTGTCCTACAATAAACGGCTCCCACTCCTGCTGTATCAATGTACACAAGTTGTTCGTCACCCCCCCTGTTATTTTGCTGCAGCCAGACTGTGGCAACTTGGATCCCCTGCCCCTGTCCAGTGGCATGGCCTGGAACGAGAAGGCTGGAATGGGAGTTCAGGAGGCTCTGACGTGCCTCATGGCTGCATCCTAAAGAGCATGCACTCACTCCTCTGCCAGCCAAGCAACCCCAGGTGCAGAGACAGGGAAACCTCTCTAGACTAACCTTAGAATCAAACATTAACCCAAAGTGAGGTACTTAAACAGCTCTAGCAAGCAAGAAAATACAATAAATACCATTCCATTTACCAGCTTTCAAAGATTGAAAAGAGAGAGTTAGCATTAAAATGCATTTAAAAAAGAAAAATCAAGACAGTCTAGCAGAAGCTGGGGGAAGGAGGGAACACATGGAGACACAATTCCCTCCAAGCCCACAGAAAGCAATAAGAGTTCTCATTTAACCTGGGGAAATGACTGGAGAATCACTTGTACTTTGAAACGACTTTTAAATTGCAAACTAATTCCCCAGTGGGATATGTTGATGGCCTACTGTACCCAGCATAAATAATGAGTTTGCAACCAGGATCCCAAATAAAGCGGTGCTCGTTTGTGGAATTTATGAACAAGATTCCCCCTCCGCCATGTGACATTGCAATGTTAATGCTTCCAATTAGGAGTTCCACTGTGTCAGCAGGCGAATTCCCTGGCAGTAAGTCAAACTTTAATGGGACATGCTGGGGAGCGATTACGCTGCTGCAGAGTCAACTCTGAGGTCAGTGTTAGGCTTCGAGAGGTGTGGACATGGCCTGGTACCTATTCTGCTTGCAGGTGTTGTTTTCTGTTTGACTTTTACTGCTATATTTTAAATTGACCGTGACAAAGTAAAGTTTCTGTCTTATAAAGGATTTAGATACAATGGATCTACTCAAACCAACCTCTCTCTCTCTCTCTCTCTCTCTCTCTCTCTTTCTCTCTCAAACAGTTTTTATACAAGGAATAAATCTGAGGGTGGAGGGGGTTAAGTAGCTGGTTAGATCAGACAAACTAATACAGAGCAGAATTGGGATGTATTAGTGGGGTTCCAACTGGGAGAACTGGAACGAGGCGTTCCCACCTAGAACTCACCCACTCCTTTGTTCTCTTTCAAGGATGCTGTCTTTCACTGGGAAAAAAACAAAAACAAAGCAGGAAAGTGCAGTAACTTTTACAAATATATTTAAGAATGTTTAACAAAAATAGGACTCTGAGTTATAATTTAAGCAATAGGAAGCAAAACATGTAACCTAGTGTAGCTAAACATCCAGATTGCAATGAGAAATAGATACATAATAAGATAAGTCTACAAGAGCTTTTTAAAAATACATACAGGGCTTCATTCCTTAAACTTAAAACTAGGTTGTCATTGAAGAGCAAAGATCATGCCTGTGAACCCCGGGCTGGGGACGAGACCTGGGGTACTTACTGTATTAGAGCAAGGCTTGTCTCCTTAGCCCCTTCTCCTGGGCTCGCTCTTGCCCTCAGAGCAGTTCTAGTCACACAGCTCCCCTGGCATCCCAGTGCTCTGTCGCCTTTGGATAGTCTTCCTTTACCACACTGTCTTTGGTACAGCCCTGTAAGCACAGCAAGATCTGAGTTCTGTGCCAGCTTGAGAATTGGTGCCACCATTGCAAAGCCATGCCACCTGGGCTTGGAATATCAACCAACAATCAGCCTACACCTAAGGACCAAAGCACATACAGCTGCATTGAGCCTCAGGAGGCTGCACCTCTCCGTCAGGTGGTTCTCTGGCCGACCTCTGGAGAGCCACCTGCTCTCCACCCCGGTTGGTCCTCTGTGGCCGCGCCCACAATTCTGCACCTTCTCCACAGCATTCAGTCCTCTCCCCTAACACTTCTTTACCAGAATTGACCAAGACTTTCCAGATGCTGGCATCAAAGGATGCTCAGGTGAAGCTGTGGTCCTACGCCTGCAAGTATCCTTTTCACAACTTCCAAATTCACATCTCTAATCTGCATCTTTCTTCTGTGTAATAAACAAATCGGGGGTTTGTTGTCAACTAAATTATTGCAGGAATTTACCCACGAATCTATATAAATGAATGGAAATCTGAGGAGAGTAACTTCTTACCCAAATCTACATAGTCTTTCTGTGTATTTATTGATGAACTCAACAAGTTGACTACACAGGTGACCCCAGGATAGATCCTTTACTTCTCCGTCACTCTTCAATTTTCAGTCCAAGTGCTGACATGATTTCTCTTTTTTTCATCTTGATGCCTTTCTAGCCTTTTGCCTTTTTCATCCCTACTCCACTGTGGAGGGCCTCAGTGGCTCCCTGACCATGGGTGACTGACAGTCAATCAAGCCCCCTCCCTGCCTGTGGCCAAGCTGCCTCCATGTCTGAAGCCCTCACAATCCCAGCGCTCAGCTCTAGATCAGCACTTAGGTGTTCAGTGTGTTGACCCAGCCTCCTCCATAAACCACCTGGTAGGAGCTAGAAGCTATGTCTTTTAATATTTCAAGATGCCTGTCCCAGAATAAGTAGTCAATATATAATTTCTAAATGAGTAATTGGCCAAGTATCTAAAGCAAATTATCATAATTGTACTCATACGTTCTCATGTATATGTTTTTATGTGATTTTAGATTTGTTGTTCAATTTTGTGCACTTAGAAAATACCAGCCCAAACACTTTTTTACTTCCCACCTTGCTTTTTATGCTAACAATAAACATATTAATTGAAGAAGGGTTGTTTTTCTCAGGCACATTTTATGACTTTGTATTTATTAGCTTATTTGATTTCTCCAACAGCTACATAGGTAGTTCTTCTTATTATCACCCCAATTTTTACACATGAAGAAACTGATGCACAAACAGAAGCAGAATAGGATCAGAAGCCAGATGCCAGCGCCAGGGACCCTGCCCTGTCTGCTGCCATGATCTTGCCCAAGCCACTGCTTGCACTGCTTCCTGCCTCCCCTCCATTCACGAGGAGTGGGCAGAGGGGAGCTTCACTGCAGAATCGACTGCAATGAGCCTCCCAGCTGGAAGCCATGGCCTCGTCAGGCGACTCGCCTGTTCTTGTCACCAGTGGTCTGTACCATGTGCACGGGATGGGGATGGTTTCAGCACAAAGTAAAGAGGGCTGGGGTGGCTCAGGGGCAGAGCACTTGCCTAGCCTGTGCGAGGCACTGGGTTCGATTCTCAGCACCTCATATAAATAAATAAAAAAGAAAAGTCCACTGAAAACTAAAAAACATTTTTAAAAAAAGGAAGGAAGGAAGGAAGGAAAGAAAGAAAAGTGATCATGAAAGAGTTCAGAAGTGGCCAAAATCATTAAGATCTAGAAATTCTTGAGCATTCCTTTCAGAATCCAGATGTGATAAAAATTATTCAGAATACATGTAGAACACTTATCCTGAGTTCCATAAAGAGGTCCAAAAGTGATGGAGAGTCCCTTTACGATTCTTTGTTAATCTGCTGACAATCCCGTGAGGAGTTTCATTCCAACCAGTGCAGGGGATCTGAGGAGCTCTCAGTCGCTCCTGGCTCTCCAGTCATGGGATCCCCAGACCTCCGATTTTTATAAAATATTTGAAAGTAAGGTTGAACGTTCCTGTTCTAAAATACACTGCTGCATGTGCTAAGTGCTTTCTAGAGTATTGTGACTTGTGTCAGGGTAGTGGTGACAGAAGGAATGAATCTGTTCATTTGTTTATGCCCGCTGGTGGAAAACAAACTGAATATCAGCCAACATAATTCAGTTGACACTGTTCTGAAATATCCTCCTCCCACACAAAGCAGGATTTCACATTTGCAGAAAATATTTATCTCAACAGCAAGCAAGCCCATACTGGCTCATTTCATAGCTTTAAATCAGCACATGAAGGAAGGTGACCAGGCCAAGTCTGGAGTGCTCCGGCTCAGGTGGGGATGAAGCGTGTCACCAGTTCCCAGGGGCTGTCAGGGAGATGGCAGCAAGCTCCACATGAAACAACCTTTGGTCAGTTGTTTCGCCCCACTGGCCAACATGGACTGGTCAGTGTGGCTTGACATCTGCTTGAATGCCAAGCGGAAAGTATGAAGAAGGCATTTCATTGTCTCAATCAGGATTACTTTTGTGCTCTCAAGTGATATTCCAAGTCAGGTTACGACTTTTCTCTTACATCTCATAATTGTTTCAGTAAAAATAAATGTTGAAAAGGAAATGTATCACATTTGTAAAAACCTTGAAACAGTAAAGCAATGAACCCAATTAAGTAGCCTTTTTTTCCCAGAAGAAAGTAATGTTTTAAATTAATTAATTAATTCTCTTTATAAGTGGGTATTAAAGACACCTACAACATAGCTGTCACTGAGCTAGGCAAGGGAAGAGCAAACAAAACACATTTCCTCTGCCTCCTCGTGGGTTACAGTGTCTTGAGGGGACATTGAAAAATAAGTGACTGTGGTGTATGTTTAGTACTTTGGCAGCACTGTGAATAAACACGGTGGATAACAAGGCAGAAACACGGATACTTCTTGGAGTTTGAGGGACAGCCTAGGACAGAAGATGTCTTTGTCTTTGTGAGTGAGTGGAAGCTCACCTGTACACCAGTACGAGAGCAGGGAAGGCAGGAAGTTCGGATCCACCTTTCAACTCCTGGTGCCATAGAGTGAAGAGCTGGATCCAGGAAAAACATAGGGGAATTGGCCTTGAGCTTTCCTCTAAAGAGTTCTTTTTAGATATTTTAACTTGAGCAGGTTTGTAAATCTCTACCCATCACAGCCTTGAAGCTGGGGTATATATATGAAAACCTATTCTGTATCCTTGAATGGTTTTGATCATTACTTGAATTTAGGCTATAGTGACTGTTAATCAGAAGAGTTGCCAAGATGCTCAAGGGGAAATTATATTCAATAGAGGCAGAGAGGACATAAAGATGGACTTTTTAAAATTTTTTTTTATTTGTTCTAATTAGTTATACGTGACAGCAGAATGCATTTTGATTCATTGTACACAAATGGAAGACAACTTTTTGTTTCATACCAGTTGTGCAATCATACATGGTCCTAGGGTAGTGATGTCCATAGGCAGTGGAATAAGGATGGGATTTGAAGAACTGCAGATGCAGAGCCCCAGGAAGCTCCGCCATTACCTAGGGAATTCCACACCGTAACCAAGCTGTCGCTCACAGACTCCAGGAGAAGCCAGAGCCGTGGAACTGCAAAGTGAGGGAAGGTCTGACTGAAGACCCAGGTCTGGCCTCTTGTCCTGTTGCCTCCAGATGATGTTGCACTTACTGGGCCAGGGAGGCCACCTCACGCCACAGGCTGCGATTATACTTGCATATCAGTTATTGGTCATTTATGTGTGGGAACAAAGGCCAGTGGTCTCATGTTTAGTGGCACTTTTTTTTTTGCATGTGGGCAGCTGCCTGTAAATGTTTATGAAATAAATGATTTTTTTGGAAATTTTTATTGCATAAAATAGTTTCCCTTTCCCCAATACAAGTTGTTTGTTGGTTATTATGAAGCCTAAGTCACAGGCTTCATTTACTTCTTCAACTCTGAAGTAGAAGCTTTAGAAGTGAAAGGACTGGTAAACACGTGTAATGACGGTGATGGATTCCAGTTGGAGGGGCCATGGAGATAGGTGTTGAGCAAGGATTGCTCAGTGTGGAGAAGCTGCCTGAAGCCAGCTTCCATGTTCCCTGCAAGTTCCTTTCTCTAGTAATACATAGAGAACAACCTGGGGTTGGTGAGTTCCCATAATGGATGTGAAATTGGTCACTTTTTGATGTGTAGAGTTTATCTGAGAGCCAAAAAGATGCCATGGGCCCCATGTTGATATTGACTCCTTCGACAAAAGTGTGCTTCATCTTGATTACTCACTGCTAGAGATGGGTCTTAGAAGCTAGACTGTGTTAGGGAATAGTCAGCTATTCTAAGCCTATCTTTATGGGAAAAGGGAGAATGTGAAAGCTTTTAATGCTTTTCAGACTGCATCAGAAGATAACTTACATTTTAGGCTACTCATTAAGAGTCCAAATAGCTGTGTGCAGTGGTGCACCCCTGTAATCCCAGCAGCTCTGGAAGCCGAGGCAAGGAGGATCACGAGTTCAAAGCCAGCCATAGCAAAAGTGAGGTACTAAGCAACTCAGTGAGAGCCTGTCTCTACATAAAATACAAAATAGGGCTGAGGTTGTGGCTCAGTGGTTGAGTGCCCCTGGGTTCAATCCCTGGTACAGCCCCCCTCCTCAAAAAAGAAGAAAGAAAACAAAACAAAGAAAAAAATCCCAAATGACTAAAAGCTAAAATAGTTCAAATCTGTTTGTCATGTCCACCAATGTCTACACTGCTGGTTTAATGTAGAACATCCGGTTCTTTCAGAGGCCCAGAATAAAAGTTAAATTTATAGCAATTTTTCTTATTAGTATATTTGGTAATATTCTGCTTATATGAATATTGGTAAGTCATGTCATTGTTACACATCCATTCATTCAGAAAGAGGCATTTCAGTTCAGCTATCTGAGAGGACGTATGCTAGTTGTTTGGGGTGTGAATAAATTAGGAAGGGTCCCTGCCCTCAACAGGCTAAAAATCTAGTACATTCAAGCTGGGTCTTTGTACTTGTGTTTTCATGGTTCTTGGGCCCAGTGGGCATTTGTCACACTTGACTATAATGTCCTGTTAATAGATAATGTGCAAAAAAAGAGGAGAAAGAACATTAGGAAAATTTTTTTAAAAAAATAGCAAAAGGCCATCAGTCACTTATATGGACAACAGCATCTTATTTATTAAAAATGCAGATATTCAGGTCAAAACTCAGTTAAGCGATAACGGTAACCACACTGAGGTAAAGAAAATTCAAGATTCAAGGCAACTGAAATCATAAATAGCTCATTGCTCAACTTAATTGTTCTTTCTCCTCTTAATACCGCCTGTTAACATTTTGCAATTGGAATGTTTTCCATCTGTGCCTTTACTTGAATGGTGTGAATATAGCTGATGAGAACTATTATCACTCTGTCTTTCAGACTTCGATCTGCTTTGTGGTGACACGATTACAGGCAGAAAAATGTTAGTGCAGTCATCCACTTGATGTTATATAGTTTTATGTCCCAGGGTTAGAGTTTCCCATCTGTACTTCAAACTGCTCTAGTCATTCTTATTGTGATAGGGAATACCTAGGTAGACACGTGCAGAAATGTCACCTGTGTGATTGATCATAATTGTGAATGCTCTGTTGCACTCTTTGAAAGATTCAGGGTAACACTAAATGTAAAGATGCTCTTGTATTGATAAATAAAAATAATAGAATGTGTGAATTTTCCAATGTTACTTCGGGATATTCTTCCAGTAAAGCGTCCTGTGTTAAGTGTGAGGTTGGAGAAAAAAGTATGAGGTTGGACAAATGAGGAAATAAAATGCTTAGGCACAAGAAGAAGAGTGTGATTTAAAGAGGAACTTAAGTCAGAGAGGGTAAATGACTATTTTGAAGGATGTTTACTTTGTGTTTGAAATTAGGAAATTTACAAATCATTTGACTGCATAGGAATGTCATCTACTTTCTGTGTAGTTAACATGATTAGAAGAAATTTGGATTAGAAAAAAAAAAAAACAACAAATGCTGTTTTACATTTCTATGTCAACAGATATTAGCTCATAATTTAGGCAAGGGAGGTATTTCCTGCTCAGACATGCTCAAAAATAAGCCTGTGACTTTACATTTTGTTTTGTTTCTGTTTTTGAGGAAATGCGACAGAAAGAATTGTTACCCTTGTGGCCTCTGTGTCAGGTTAATGCCTGTGCCCCATGGGCAGGTGTAGGAACTAGTCTTAGCCAGGACACAAGATTTCCTCCAAAGTGAGTTCTTTGTTCAGATTCAAATGCCAGTCTTCAGGGCACAGTGAACCAAGCACTGTAGACATGATGTGCTTGAAATCCACAGTTCATCTTTCATCTGTGTAATTACATAGGAAGGAACAGGCAGGAGCGTGCTGAGGACATGCCTGGCTGGGAATTGTGCTTGGTGTGGCCTGAGTGTACGAGCCCCTCCCATGCCCCATTGCAACCTTAAGCACCAGTACAGCTGAATTTGAAGGAAGAAGTAATTCATGACAAGTGAGTTCATAAGGGTGGGGCCCTGACCACGTTGGATGAGTGTCCCTGTTGGAAGAGACACTGAAGAGCTTCCCCTCTCTGCAAGCAGGCACACACAGCACGGCAAGCTCCGTGAGGGTCTAGGGCCAGGCAGGAGGTGTCTGGAGGCCAGGACAGGAGCCCTCAGCGTGATTTTTTCTTAATTCCATATTTGGTCTTTTTTTTTCTCCTGAGAGTCTCAGGAACAACAACGAAAGCCTACGGCAGTGGGAAAGCAAAACTGTTTTTATTTTTGACCAAGAAGAGAATTGGGTGACACTCTCACAAATCAGCTTCTCAGCCTGAACAAAGACTGAGAATTCCTTTAAAGTAAGGGGAGAGGGAAGATCTTAGGTAGCAAGCAGGAGGATTATGCAAGACTTTTCTGGAAAGGACTCAGGGCTTGGCCTGGCCTTCCTTTATTCATTACCAGCCCCTTTCCAGTCTGGGTCCAGAGTGGTTGGCCAAGGTGGCCCTGGAGGGTGGGAGTTTGACTGGGGTGATATGTGACAGTGGATGGTGCAGAGTCTGGGTCATCCTGGGTCCCCTGTGCCAAAGCCAGCTCTAACCTATCATGCAGCAGTGGTTGCCAGAGGCCTGAGTGGCTTGTTTGGTGGTTTCATCATCTGAGAGGAACACTGATTGGTGACGTGGGCTGCACTGCTCAGGGCTTGAGGGAGTATCTGCCCTCGACAGACACTGACCCAGCCGAACCTTGACCTGGGACTTCAGCCTCTGCACTCAGTCCATGGTATTTTGTTAGGACTGTAAGAGTCAATGTGCTTTTTATGAAAGAAGTTTATAGCTAATGAATGTTTATGGATACTTCCTCAAAACCTCTTTTTCTAGAACAACTCATTGGAGAACACTTGCCCTCGTTGTTCTTAACGTAGGCATTGTTCACACAAGGCCTTTGTGTTTGTGGTCCTCAGGATCCGTTAAGCTGTACGGTACAAGACAAGAACCAAACAGGGCAATGTTGGTTCGGGTCTTCCAGAATCCAGCCCATGCCTCTGCATTTCTCTACTTGATATGTTTTTCAAGAGGATAACAAAATGTTCCCAGTGGACAGGACAGGGACTTTGAAGTGCAGATCCATCCATGCTATTCCATGGCATTAGAGAAGCCAGGGGAACACTGTTTCAGGACTGTCAGGGAAGGCGAGCCACTCTGGGTCTGAGTGCTGTGTGGTTGATCACTCTCGTAGTTCCCGGGAGATGTGCTGATTTCACAGGGCTCTTTTGTGATGGTGAAGCGTGAGCAACCTGCCTGTGTGTGTCTCTGTGTGCGCTTTCTACACGCTCTTCCTACTTGTCCAACATTAGGCGAAAGGCATTTCCAAAGAGAATTCTCTTTCTGAGTTTTCCACGAACATCTGCATTTTTCAAGATGAAAATGATTTTTCCTGGATTGATTTTAACAACAAGCAAACAGAGGGGATGAAAGGCAGATGATGTGGCCACACACCAATTTCCTCCCTTACACACGGTTCCTATCACTTATCAGAATTTTAATTCCACCTGCTAAGTAATGCAGGTCGCAGAGCAGAGGTTATGCATGCAGCCACAGCTGAACATCTTCAGATGCCTTTTCATTATACTGTGGGTGCACTGCAATCTCTTCGGGCTCCTTGGGGGATGGAGCAAAGATTGCTGAGATAAAGGTGAATTACTTTATTTATTTATATTTTAACAGGGAAAGAACCACCCGTAGATTTGTCCATCACAGGACAAACTCAGCCCACATCTATTATGGTCCTTTCTCCTACACGATTTTAGAAAGACTTAACCTCAAGTATTTAATCATAATGCTTGGAAGGGAAAAAGATCTTTCCTTAGCAAAGTTGGAGTACTCATTGGCAGACAGCAGAGACAGGCTGGGTTAATGTCGATTTCTTTACTTTTTTATAAATGCCCCCTGTGTTACCAGCATGGATTTGAAGGTGATGTGATTTTCTTACAAATCCATTAGTTTTATAGGTTTTTGGCAAGCCCCACTGCTGTGTTGATTAGATATAGTAACTGTGTCTATTTAAACAGGGCTTTAAATGCTTGGCTCAACCCTCTGCACTGCTGGATAACAAGATGTACAGTAGATGTTCTCACTTCAGGTTGTGCTAAGCAGTGGTTTGACACATAACTTAGTGTTTAGCCATTTGTGATAAGAAGCACTTTAATTGCAGAGTTAATTGCAGGTGCCTCCAAGATATACTTTTAAATGCTCCCGACCAAATAAGAGACAGCCTCTCCACCTCTTTAGGTGGCTTTACTCTATCACTGTTTCCCAAAGTGTCCTCCTCAGAACAGCAACATCAGCAGCACCTGGGAGCTTGTTAGAAATGCAAATTTTTGGTTCCACTCCAGCTCTCCTGGATCTGAGAGTCAGGAAGTCAGACTCCGCAATCTACACTTGACGAAAGTGCTCCTGGGAGTCTTCCCACGGACTTTAAGAACCACTATATTGGAGAATCCCTGTCACAGGGTGCTGCTGTATTTTGGTGCTGAACAATTAATTTTAAACATATTTGACTTATTCTGAATGAATCAACTTTCTATATCCAAATTAGCTAATGCTGGAAAATTACTACTTAATAATAACAAAAAGCGATCACACATCTCTTAATTTTTTAATATGTATCTTTACACTGATAGATTTGGCCTCATTATAAATGTATTAGCATTGAGGTTTGGGGGTGAGGGAAAGTAGCTATTCTTTTTTTTCCTTATCTCTCTTGCCTCCTCTTTTTCATTATCTAAAGAAGTTAACATGGCATGCTCCATTAAACAAGATGCAGCTTTTATTATCTTTTATCTCTTCGTGAACCTTTTCAATAAATGCTACTTGATTACTCTTGCATGTTGAGAGAGACATTTAGAATAATCAAAACATAAAGAAAGTGTGATGCTTGGTTAATCCAGGGCAGAACAACTTCCTCAACATCAATAAATGGGTTCAGACTAAAGCAAACAGGAATACCATGGGATGCCAGAGATGCTGCTTTGCAGGAGCTACGAGGGGAGGAATCTGTTCCAGGAAAATAAACAAATCAGTGGTAAATACACTTCCTAGCAATAGAAGTGTCCATCTCCTGAAAGAACAGCCCTGGCCACTTAGAGACCTGAGAGTCACTGCAGTTACAACTTACAAATGATCGCTTTAGTTGTTCGTTTGTGCATTTACTCATTTACTTTTCCATTCATCAAACATCGAGAGGTTTCCACGGGTCCTTTTGTTGTTTTGCGTTAGCTAAGCCAGAACAATATTTCCAGAATCCCCTTGCCTGTGAAGTTTCAGGTGTGTTGCCTGCGAAGTCACAAGACAAAAGATGCTTGGTTTGCGATTGGGATGGCAGAAGTGAATCAGTAACATTCTCCCTAGGACACTGTGTCACTTGTCTCAGGCTTACCTTGTTGGAATGGGACATTGCTGGCCCCACAGGCCTTCCATATCCTATTGAACTTCCTCCTTTGGTGGCCCAGATTCCTGGACTGTATGTGGGTTTACTTTTCTTACAAAAGATGCCAGATTTTGCTTCTGGTCCAACGGTCATGAAAAGTAGATTCCCCATGGTTAAAGGTAGACTCCTATGAATTCATGCCAGCTTGGTGGTTCCAGCTGGTCCTCCTCCGTTCCCAGGTGTGACCTTGCTCAGCTTTCTTTCCCCTCAATTCCTGTCCACGTTTCCTGTGTAAGGTGGGCCTTCTCATCCTGCACTTCAGACCCAGGTTTTAAGCAGCTCTTGCAATGTTATAAAGTCAAATCCACACAATGAAGTATTTATTAGTGTCATGGTCCATTGAGGTTGCTGTAACAAAACGCCCCAGGCTGGGTAATTTGTAGAAGTTTCTCTTTCACAGTTCTGGAGGCTGAGAATTCAGGACCAATGAACCAGCTGACTCAGTGAGGGCTGTCCTGTTTTCAAGAAGGCACCTCCTTGCTACATCCCCCAGAGTGAGGCCTGTGTCTTCACCCATCAAGGGCAGCAGAGTGGAAGAGCTGTGCTGGTCCTGTAGCCCTCTCACAAGAGGTAAGATCCCATCAGTGAGGACAGAAGTCACCTGGTCACCTCAAAGTCATGGGATCTTAACATCATTGCATTAGAGAGACACAAACACTGTAACCTAGCAGTTAGCTGTCACACCTAGTGAACATGCATCTCTGATCAAAACATCTCACAAAATTTGGTATTAAACAGTGTTCCAGAGGAACTGAACCCTGACGATACTTTCTTCTAATTGTTTCTAAGATTTCTGGAATTCATTCTATGTTTTGTTCAGATTTAAAGGCATTCCTATACTTCAATGACTGCCTATAAACTCTGTGACCAAGTACATTCAGAGGTATGAGCTTGTTGTCAAAGGATGCAATTTCAAAAGCCCCAAATTCCTGTGACTTATAAGCCACAGGATTTGTTTCTGACTCATGATCCCCAGAGACACCCTCAGAGGGGCTGTATCTGCACCCCACCTGCCTTCTCCCATGGAAACCACCACTGTCCTGGCACAAGGCAGGTCTCAAGTGCTGGCTGGTGCATAGGAACCTGCCATTGGTCATATACATTCATTTTCTGTTTACAAATATACTGCATGACAAAACCTGGGTTCCACATGGTATCTCCTACAACTTAGGACCATGAAACCAGCCACAGCAATTTATTATATGACCCTAAAGGTGTGGGTTATGATTTCATGGAGGCCTGGAAAGCCATCTCAAAGCCCAGAGCAAAAACATCATGAAACAAGATTATGGTGAAAGAAGAGATAAACAGACAATAATAGTCCCAGATGAGGAAAAAAGCAATTACGGAATGGAAGACAGACATTATGTAAGCAAATAATAAAATAAAGTTTTTATGAGACAAAATAGAAAGTTCTGTTTTTGCTCCATGTTGAAATGAAGAGAAAAAGAAAAATCTAAGAAGTTCCTGGTAAAAATTTCAACTATAGGAACTGATTTAATAACAGCAAAAACAACACCAAAGGAACCTTCTTCTGGAGAGAAGTAAGAACATTTTCCCAAAGGGGGAAAAATGTCAGGTTGAGATCAGGCTTTTCATCTCTAAACACTGGAAGTTACAAAAAAAAAAAAAAAAAAAAAAAAAGAACAAGGAGGAGGAGGAGAAAAAAGAAGGAGGAGAAGAAGAAAGACCCAAAGAAGAAAGCAGGGGAGGGGAAGGGCTCTTGGACAATAGCCCTAAACCAGCCAGGACCTCGATCTCTGGTGACGATGACAGGTACACAGCAAGAGGGGAAAGTGAGCATCAGACAGGAGACATGGCCACACCTCAGGGTTCACGCTGGGAAGGGTCTGCTTCCAAAGTAGAGGAGGTGTGAGGGCCCAGCAGGAGCCAGACCTCCCAGTGCAGAGGAAGAGGGAAGAACCAGAGAGACAAATGGCAACTCCTTTTCCTGTTCCCTGGAATTCCAGAGCACCTTGGATTGGCGTTAGAGACTTCATAGAAATGTCTCACGTGCTTCAGTGGTTAGGAGAGTTGAGATTTCTGCATCTTGAATATTGGATATCCTGGGCATGTGGCTTTTGTTCCTCAGAGCATGAGTGTCCTCTGTTATGTCCACTGATTTGCACAGGTTGAACCATCCTTGCATCTGTGGTATGAATTCCATCTGTTGAATTCCATCTGCCAGTATTTTGTTGTGAATTTTTGCATGTGTGACATCGGGAATCCTTTAAGAAATTTTGAAACAGAAAAGACATATAGTCCTTGGTCTCAGTCTGCTGTAGCCATTTGGTGGAAGAAGTAACAACTATCTTAGTTTTAGTGAAAAGTGTGGTTGTAAGTATGTTTGTGGTCATAACAACAGTAACTCTCTTGATTGTGAAATCTCCACAGAATTCCCAAGTTAACAATGGAAGAAAGAAACAAATAGTAGCTTAATTAGCAGGACAAAAAAAAAAGGTGGAGGGGGGAGTGAGAAAAACAACAAAGTACAATATAGAAAATTATAAATGGATATTTCATAAGAACATCATTGTAACAAACTGACATGATGTATAACTTTCTTCTTTTTTCAGAAGAAAATTAATAGTCAAGCTTTTGATGGCACATGCCTGTCATCCCAGCAACTCAGGAGGCTGAGGCAGGAGGATCACCAAGTTCAAGGCCAGCTTCAGCAACTTAGTGAGGCCCTGAGCAACTTAGTGAGGCTTTGTCTCAAAATTAAAAAGAGCACACACTATCTGAACAATTCAGTGCACAAAGAGGATTAAGCACTGTCAGAGGAGAGATCACAGAGGTGAGCCAGCCAATGGGGAAGAAGGTTCAGGAACAATAGTTTCAGCCAAACATTAAACCTTCTTTAAATGTAGACCAAGAAATTCAGTATTGTTTGCATTATGAAAGCCTATGGAAAACATTAGCATCCTCTAGGTTCATTATTAAATCAGCATTATTTTGATACCAACGCTTGATAAAGACACCTGTAAAAAAGAAAACTGTAAGCAAATCTCAATAATAAGGCAAAAATTCTAAATAACATAATAGCAAGAACCATCCAGTCATGTAACAAGAGAACAGTGCACTGAGTCCTCTGGATTTCTTTCAAGAGTTGAAGGGTAGTTTATAGGGTTACAAGGCCAAAGGGGAAGGGATTTGAACATTATCAAGATGCTCAAAAGTATTTGGCAAAATTCTGCAGTCAGTTCTAGTTATAATTCTAAAGAATTTGAAAATAAAAGCAGAATACATACATTGCAAATGCTATATATAAAAATAATAGCAAATATTATCATAAAAAATTAGAAAAATTGAAAATATTTTATTAAAAATTAGGGACTAGGTAAAGGTTTCCACCAACACTATCATTACTATTTCTTTAACATTTAAACAAAAGCAAAAGCTAAGAAAATAAAATAACATAAGCATTTGACAAATATAGTTATTTTTGCTGAGGATATAACTGAAGTTGGAAATACCTTAAGAGATACTTATTAACAAGCCTAATAACTAATGTGATTACCTGGACACTTTAATCAGTGGCTTTTTATCCAATCTGGAAATGACAATAACTGTACAAAAAAAAAAAAAAAACAGCCAGGCATGGTGCTACATGCCTTTAATCCCAGCAGCTCAAGAGGCTGAGGCAGGAGGATCATAAGTTTAAGGCCAGCCTCAGGAACTTAGTGAAGCCCTAAGTAACTTAGTGAAACCCTGTCTCAAAGTAAAAAGTAAAAAAGACTGGAGATTGGAGCTCACTAGTAGAGCATCTCTTGGTTAAATGCCCAGGACCAAATAAATAAATAAATAAAATGCTGAGTAATTATATTTAACAAGCATGCTATTGTTTAGAGAAAGAAAATGATATGTCTTACTAAATGATTTAATAATAAATGAACGCATCACAATTTCCAGGATGACAGGATTTTATGTTATAAGACAATGAATATGCATGCACATAGGAATATATTCCAAATACCGTCCCCAACTTTTAGATGGAGCTGACTGTTGGTTTATGAAAAGAAATGGGTGAGAGGAAACTACCCTCAACCTGTGTTAGGTGAACCATGTTGTTCCCCTAATGAAATGACTATCATGCTGGTGTCAGAATAAGCAAATAGAGTAAATAGGAATAGAATGAACATTCGAGTTAGTAGGTCTTTTAACACATGACAAGGAAGTAGTTAATTCAATGAAAAACAGATGGATTTTTAAGCAAATATGACATGTAAAAGTGGCAGGCTCTCTGGGACAGGTTGCACAAAGCCTTCGATGGAAAGCAAGTGAGCAAACACCTATAAAAACTAGTAAATAGGAAGAAGACTCTGTGTACATAGCTATTAGTGGTCAGTGGCCATCATAATTGCTTGGAAAACTGGGAGATACTACAAATAAGTCTAGTCTACTGTATATAAATAAGACTGTGGGAAAATAGTCAACAGGCAATGACTGGTCCATGAAACTTTCTAATCTGATGACATACAAAGAGTTAATAAAAAATGAGGTCTCACAAATAGAAAAACAAAGAGTTTAATATTAATTGGCTAAAAATACAGCTCAGGAATTCACCGATAACTGAAACCTCATCTGTACATGCACAAATCCTGTCATTTGCAAGAACATGGATGGAACTAGAAATCATTACGTTACGTGAAATAAAACAGGCACAGAAAGACAAATGCTCCACAGTCTCACTCATATGCAGAATCTAAAACAAGTGGATTGAGATTATAAGGGTGGTCACCAGAGGCTAGGGAGACAAGGAAATGAGGATGGGAGGAGGTTGACCAGTTAGCAGCAAGAACTGGGGTGCTACTGCACAGTCGCGTGGACTATTGATAGCCATGATGTACTGTCATTTCATTTCGTACAGCTAGAAGGAAGCATCTTGGAAGCTTTCATCATAAAGAAAGCTAGGAGGAAATCACCTTTCCATATTGGGGTTGTGGGCAGAAGAGCAGGCTTATCCATAGAGATGACATAAGTGAACCATGCAGTCTTTTTAAAAGGCAGCTGGCAATACTATACTTAAAATGCAAATATCCTTTTAATCCATCTCACAGTGCCATGGACACACTGCTGAAAAGGCACTAAGTACTAGGGCAGCATTAGTGTAGTGGCCACCACTAGAAGCCGTTAGTGCCCATATATGGAAGAATGTCACCTAGGCAAGGTCGTGTCTATCATACTTTTGTGTCTATGTGATGTTCTCATATTCTGGAAGACTTTTTATCAAACAATAGAAATATATTCTTTCTTACAAGAGTGACTATCTACTGGACTCTAAAGTTTACCTCCAAACTCAATTTTTCTCCTCTGATCAAAAAGCAGCAAAATTGAAAACCATCAATCAAAAGTTAGCCAAAGCAGCAAGAGCAATAATGGCAGCCACAATGACAAAGATGGAAAGTTCTTGGGTTTGAGATAAACTGATAATTAAAATTACAAACACCTGCAATTGGAAACACTATAAGTGTTTAACCTGTTCTCACCTTCCTGCCTTCTATTTTTTACAACCATTGTTCACACTGTAATAATTTCGTACTATAACCAGAATGTTATTATGACATGAATGTGTGTTCATATTGCAGTAAAATATGCATGTGAGGATGTAGTTAAAAGTCAGCCAAGAAAAAAACCCACCACCTCAATAGTGGGTTAAATACAAAGCTAATAAAAGTAATGAAATGGTTGTAAATGAGAAAGAATGAAGTCTCACCCATTCTCACCTCTCCACCCAACGTTGCAAGAGAGTCCTGTGTGTGATGCTCTTGAGTCAAGGCTCACATTTTACGACATTTGTGTTCCTTGATGAACCACCACACCCCAGCAGTTGTCCTCAGGTCTATATTTCAATGAACTTAACCTTTCACCCTAGTTATTTCAGCACAGCTTCTCAATGCATCTCTTAGTTGGTTAAATTGCAACCCTGAGAATTCTTGCTTGACCTTTATTGTACAAGGGCTCCCAACTGCTGTCTTCCCTGAGATCTTTTTTCTGTGTCTGACAAGGTCTCTCCTGGCCTTTGCAGCCAGCCGGCTCTATAGGAGAACATCTTGGTTCTCACTCTGTTTCTCCAAGGAGTTGGTATCTATTGATTGCTTCCCTCTCTTTTATCATTTCCTGTTCCTTTGGAGAAGGAGTATTGATTCTCCCTTTTAAAGCCTAGTGTTTTATGTTGGGATCACCAAGGAAATATTTCTTTGCCTTTAAGTGTGTAGCTACTCCAAGGACATGACTTGGCATTAATCTCTCTGTCGCAATCTGTTCCTAGTGTATAGTCTAATAGTACAATTTTCAGATTCAGGTATGACTTATTTTTGAAAGTTTTATTAATGATGTTAGGGAAGAGAATTCAGTTCTATCTCTCATCTTTTGTGAAGAAGAATTGTATGTGTGCTAGATAACTTTTATAGCTACCATTTTTCACTTAAAAGTCATTTCACTCATGATGTCTTTTATATTGATGTTGTTTTCTGTCATTTTTTAAAAATTTCTGCTGCTTGCAATATGATTTTTATTTCTCTCTCTTTCATTGTTTTTTTTATTATTTATTATAGAAACATGTTTTTTTCCAAAATATTTAATGAGAAGTACCTATTTGTCATATTAAATTCATTTGATCCTCTCTGCAAAGATTCAAATTAATTAGAGCATTTGGAAGCAGTAAGTCCCTTGAGTGTCTGTCATACAATTTGGGGGAGAGTCGAGTCGTACAGATATCAGCTGTAGAAGTAAGAGAATAATAAATTAGTCCTAGAGAATAATGTGGAGGCGAATGCACCTGTTTGGAGACGGGTCATGTGTATAGGTGACATAATACAGGTGATTCTTGACAGCATCAGGATTATTGTCTTATTCTGGATTACACCTTCAGGGTCACATTGAAATCTTCCACACATTACACTTTTGCTCAACATTGCTTGACTAATCAATGAGAAAATGTATCAAGAGCAGAAATCAGGGACAGGTTATTCTAGTCCAGATGTTAGTTACAGGTCACAGGACATCCAGGTCTTGCTTTGCATGTTCTCTTTTCCAGTCTCTTAGCTACCGAGAGTATGGTCTCTTCATTTTCTTTCCCTTTTTTCCCTTCCTTGCTTCTTTTGGTCCTGGGGATTGAGCCCATGAACTACATACATCCCAAGCTCTTTTATTCTTTTAGACAGGACCTCACTAAGTTGCTGAGGCTGACCTCAAACATGCATCCCTCCTGCCTCAACCTCCCTAGTCACTAGGATTATATTCCTGTACTACCATGCCTCACACTTTCTAATTTTAATAAAATGCAAGGAATAAAATGCCATCAAGTTTCAACACAGTGACTCTTCTTTTCATCTTAATGGTGAAAAAAAAAAAAGAAACTTCAATATCCAGTAACAGATTAGGTTCCACAGAATGAAGCTTCTACTGAAAGTAGCTAAAAAGGCTGGAAAACCCCATAATGCATCAGCTTGTAAGTGTGAATGAAATGCAAGGGATTGAGAAACTCTCAGGTCAGACAGGACATGACAGTGGGAAACTGAAGTCAAACAGAACCATGACATTGGTTTTAAAGAACATAATTTGTGAAGCTGGGTGGATTTGTTCATCTGTATCAGATCTTTGTAAGTCTTGGAGTAGGTGAGAGGAGTCCAGTGCCTACTAAGAAGACCTTCTTATCTTATCTGGAATGCTAAACTAGCTGCAGAGGGACTGCAAGCAAAATGTACCTATTTTAACCTTATTGCTGACCTGGGAATTGGGATGACCCCTCTGAATTTGTATCCATAAGCAGACTCTCATTCAGGTTTGCAGAATGGCTTTATAGCTCTGTAGTCTGAAAATACCAAACCCATGATTTAGAGTAAAGTAATTCTGGAATTTTATTTATACAAGGGTCTGAGAAGAAACAAGTACAAAACCTCTCTGTAGGATTTCTAGTCTTCCAGACTTCAAATAAATCATATAAAAATATTTATAATTAAAACTCAGTGAGCACGTTACTACATTCAGAAGGAAAGAAGATACCAGACACCATGAGGGAGAGCCAGCAGAACAACAGACTGCAAAGACTGATCTGCAAATGCTTCTGTCACTAAAATTATCCAAACCAAATACTAAATAACTGCATTTTGTATATCTAAAAACATACAGTTTGAATATTTTGAAAAGAACAAGAGTCTATCAAGATGGGGCAGGCAGAGTTGAAAGAGAATCAAATAGTGCTGCCAGAGATGAAGTAAAATCAGAGTAATTTTTAAATAGCAAGTGTAGTGTCAGGCAAGATAAAGCTGAAAGGAAAATTAGTGCTCCAAAATATGTACGTAAGGAAATTACCTCCAATTTAATAAACGGATAGATGGATGGATGGATGGATGGATGGATAGATAGATAGATAATTACCAGAAGTCAGGGAGAGAAAAATTGACAGAATGGCATTAAAGAGATTCTGTGCTATAAAATACATTCAGCAAGGTTAAGAAGATTATTAAAATATAAATAATATTCTCTGATCACACAGAAATTAATGGAGAGATCAATTTAAAATATAGTAAAATTCTATGTACTTAGAAATTAGTAAATATTCTCCCCCAAAGAATTCATGAGGCAAATATAAAAGATAATAGTAATTAGGAATTTATAATTTGCTGCAGTCTGGCTGGGCACAAAATAACGGAGCCGCCACACAGCCTTGTAGGTTCAAAACAGGAACTCCTTTATTCTCCGTACTCCTGCGAATGCCACACGCATGCGGCCTTCTCTCCGGACACACCACACACCAACCCCGGAAATCCTGCCTCTGGCACTTCCCCAACCAATGGGGACTCTCTGGGAATCCAAGTAGGGAGAACTCCAAAGTAGGGAGAACTCCAAAGTTCTAGCAGGCCTAGGCGGACAGCAGGGGTCTAATATACACAGATTAACATAACCATTATCGTCTCAATGGCTTGCTGGCCACCTCTCAACCACTCTGTTCTGGAAAAAATGCCATGCGTCATTCGACTATGGCTCTTAGCATCAATTATACATTATAAGTAAATTCATACATTATATATAAATTTATAATTAAAATTATAAATTTTGAAGATAGAAGTAAATTAGTACTTAAATGAAAATTTATAACCTTAAATAATTTTAGAAGAAGAGAAATATTAGAAATAAATAACTATTCATCGCACTTAAAAATGAGATGAGTAAAAGAAACAAAAAGTTGTGCTTTAAAAAAGACTAATAAAATGAATATACCTTTAGTGAGATTAAGAAACACTAAGTGCATTAACAAAAAGGAATTAACATTAGAAAATAAGGAATGAAATACAAAGCATTACTGTAGGTATTCCAGACTTCTAAAATGATAACTGTGTTAATCAGCTTCACTTCATTGTGACAAAACACGGAGAAGAGAAAAGGGATGAGAAAAACTACCTGAGAAAAGGGATACTTTCATGTATTAGCCTTGGGGAGACATTCAAGATTCAAACCACAATACTGTTATTAAAAACAAAATAAAAACATTTCTTTGAAATTAAATTTGAATATTTATAGGAAAGAAAACTTCCTAAGAATTATAACTTACCCAAAGAGTTAGATTAATTAATTTAGAAACCTAAATTGCTTTATGTCTGATATTCTGAGACATATTATAATGTCTTCTTACAAAGTAAACTCTGTGCTCAGAGAGGTTGTTCTGTGAGAATATTCAAAACAAGGGGAAATAATTCTAATATTACCTAAACTTTCCAAAATATTGAAAAAAAAATAAAGGACCTTTCCAAGTGAATATTACCCAAACTTTCCAAAACACTGCAGATAGAAAGGACCTTTCTAAGTTAATTTCATCAGTTAGTATAACCTTGGTTATAAAAATCCACCAAAGACCATAGATAAAAGTGAAATTTCCAATTCACTGTCACAGAGACTCAAGTATCATAAACAAATGGGTGCTGTCTGAATAAATAGGTACATAAGCATAACACTTGACGAAAGGGGAATTTAACCCCATGAATTTGAAGTTGGATTAACATTTAAAAATATGAGTAATCATTTCAAAAAGGGAAAGAGAATATCATGTGATCATTTTTTGGAAGTAGATGCAGTGCTTGGTAAAATTCAACCTCTATTCATGTAAACTATAGGCAAATTGGGAATAGAAGAGAATTTACTAAATCTGACAAATGGTATCTTTCAGATACAGCCGATATCCTATGGTAGGCAGCCATTATATGGAAGGTGTTGCTATGGTTTGGAATGTGCTGTGGGCCTCCCATTGGTAACTCCTGGGGTTATCTGGGGCTTGGAGTTTTCCCAAGCTGGAGTACTGAGTGTCTGGGGAAATGTGAAGGGATCCTTCCACCAGGGGTGGCCTGGTGTCTCTGGGTAGACAAGGATCATCTTAACTCATGGGGACAAAAGTTCTCAGGCTCCTTCCTATTGGCTGCTCCCTTTGGTTCTACCCACTGCACTAGTGTCTTTGGGTGAGGAAGGAGGGTTGGGCTCCTAAGGACAAAGAAGCCTTGCTGGACTAGGCTGCTTCCTATGGTCTCTCTTGACAGGTGTACTATATTACCTTGGTAACTCTCTCTCTCTTTTTTTTATTGATTTTATTTTTTTTAAATACATGACAGTGGAATGCATTACAATTCTTATTACACATATAGAGCACAATTTTTCATATCTTTGTATATAAAGCATGTTCACACCAATTCATGTCTTGATACATGTACTTTGGGGTTTTTTTGCATTATAATTCTTATTACACATATATACCACATTTTTCATATCTCTGTTTGTATATAAAATATGTTGATTGTTTCTTTTGCTGAGAAAAAGCTTTTTAGTTTGATTCCATCCCATTTATTGATTCTTGGTTTTAATTCTTGCGCTATAGGAGTCTTATTAAGGAAGTTAGGGCCTAATCCCACACGATGAAGATTAGGGCCTACTTTCTCTTCTATCAGACACAGAGTCTCTGGTTTAATTCCTAGGTCTTTGATCCATTTTGAGTTAAGTTTTGCCAAAAACATGCACTGGAGAAAAGATAGCATCTTCAACAAATGGTGCTAGGAAAATTGGAAATCCATATGCAGCAAAATGAAATTAAACCCCTATCTCTATATTACATTGGTAACTCTTGGTGAGAAAGCTGAGTCTCCGTCCTTTTGGAGAGAAGGGCTTGCTGGGCTGCTTATATCTGGTGGGACCCTCCACTGGTCTCTCTTGTTGGTGCTGCCTGCTGTGCTGATGGGGGGCAGAGGGAACCCCTTCAGCCTGGAGCATTCGCTGAATCCGGCACTGGAAATGTTGGGTCTGGGCGGTTCCTCTGCTGGGTGGTGTTCCCTTCTTCTTACAGCCTCTCCTTGGTCTCCTTTGGATGACTCTTGTGCCACATCCAGGGTTTATCGTCATGCTTAGGGGGAAGGAGGAAGAAGGAATGACCATAGCCTCTTCTCCAATTGGCAATATCCTTATTAGCTTTTAACCTGTGCACATATGGTGTGGATCCCACTCTGTTGTTTACAAATTTTTGTAATAACGTGAAATTTATAAAACAGAATGCTTAGTAGGTTAAATTTTTTTTTGATTGCCTGCTGTCCCCTTAAACTTACTCCTGAGTCCTATACGAAATATACAACGTGTTTGTACATGAATAAAAATATTTTTTCTAACTATAAAGAGGAGATCCAAAAAGCATTGTCAATAATCTGTTATCATTCACCATCTAAGCCATCAGTCCATACAAAGTTTATATGTGGTAAATTTATTCATTATACTGTATAAAATACATTTATTTATTTTATATCCTGGATATTTTAATTTATTTGGAAATATTATTTGATGTTTATCTGAAAACTACACAATAGATTGAAATGTAATTAATAATTTCTTTCTGTCGAACACATAATACATATCTGTTGTTTTAAATGTATTGTCAAGGTTGTGGCCATAACAAATCTACAAAGATAGCATTATTATCCACAAATATAAATGTGAAAACAATTTATTCTTCTGTAGCACACTTGACTATGACCACAGCTGCACAAAATGCTCATATGTCCTTCCAAAGGTCATATTCTTTACACTGTACCACTTTCTTTGGAAAAAAAAATGGTGATATCAAACTATGCTGTATAAAAGAAAAAAAAGTTAATGAACTGTTCTAATTTTCTCCCATTATTGTATTATTTCATAAATCCAAAACAATAATTTATATGTTCTTGTTGAAACAAATACATGAAATCAAATGCCCCCAAAATTAAAAATACATATACATATTGAAATGGAAAATACTGTAAAAAACAGGATCCAAGACACCTTTGTGTCTGTTTTTTGCTTGATTCCTTTTTGAGATTCTATTAGAGTTGTGAATACATGGTCAAAATTGAAAACAGATATCAGATTGAGGGAAATACATATCCCATTAAATTTAAAGCATTATTTTCTTCCTTCACCCAATCTCAAAATGTATGTGGACAGTAAGAATGGTTTCCTTCATTTACATTGGATTCTGTTACTCTCAGGTTGATACAAATATTTGGGGGGAAGTAAGATTAATTGCATTCTTTGAAAAATTTATAAGAGTAACTGATTTCTCAATATATTCACAGAATTGACTTGTGATTTTAATCTGAAATAATTTTTCTAGTGTTAAGATTTTTAAGTACCTCCTAAGAAGCAATTTCATTCTGAGGTGGGACATTGAAGACAATTTGGTTTTTTATATTTTTTAAATTCCCAGTGAATGTTATACTTGTGGAAAAAGAGAGTACACTCCATTTGGTCATCTCAAAAACCGCGCTCCATTTAACGTCTGAGCTTGGATTTGTTCCTGAGTTTCCACACACATTTGAGTGGAACATGCACACCTTTAAATGAAACTGGATGCACATTTCACTTGGAGAACAAAGGTTAAAAACCAACCAACATTCTTTAATATCCATAAATCTCATCATTCAGAACTCCTTGTGAAATTTTTTAAATAAGAAACATACTTGATATCTTTTTTAAATCATATTTTTCCTTTTATAAATGGGAGTAACTTCTTCCAACATTAATATCAAGTACATGAGCCTTGCCAGGAATTTTGTGTTTCTCTGGGTTGAAAGCATCCAGTCAGATCTCATATAGCATTCACCTTTCTTCTGAAAATGCTTGGATCACAGCCCTGCCCTATTAAATATTTCCTTAACCTTTTTAAGGTTGAGGATTTTTATTTTCTCCTTTCTTCTTAATGTAGCATTAAACTCCAAGTCCCACAGCGTATGTCTTTGCCTCGTGCTGCTTCTCCTCCGAGGCTTAACTGCAGAAGGGAGCCTTAGTGCTTGGGTATAAACCAAGCTGGTTCAAGGGGAGGGCACAATTAGCTGCTGATTGCTGAGTTGAAATATGGAGCCCAGTGTTACCATTGATTTGAACTCGAAGCCAGAAGCAAAGACACAGAAGTGCCCTCGGAGGCTGGCACCTACAACCTCCCTCAGGAAGAAACCAAAACCGAAGGAAGCAGAGGACTGGCTGACTCCCAGCTCTCCCTGTTTAAGCTTCTTTAGCGATTCCTAAAGCAGTCACTGACTCGGAATTGCTCCTGTCTCTGCTGACATGATCCACTTCTGGGCTAATTCTCTCCTACTTCTAAGCAGCATGGAGAGAGAGAGGTTTGGAGATGAAGGGGCAGTGCTCTTCAACAACAGTAACCTAGCCTTCAGCTGTCCTTCGTCCCATCAGCCCCATTCCCCTAAGGAACCCTAGTGTGAGCCTAGCACTGTCTAGCCTGTCTCCCACGTGGCCACTGCAGATTTAATTCTTCACTGCTGTAAATACATTCTTACATGTGGCCTGTTGCTGGGCATGAATACACAGTTTCTCTGGCTCGTCCTGAAAGCCAGTTGGGTCTGATTGACATTTTTGGTTTACAGTAAATCTGAAATTCTCTTCGTACACCATTTCACTTTAGCACACAGACTCTTATTACACATCTAATGTGTGCCAGGTCCCGGGTCAGAATCCTCTCTGATCCCATCCAGTCTCAAGCAGCACATTCTAAGAGCCGGAGTTTGGGCTGATGAAATAACCCAGCTCTGCTCCTATTGTCTATAGCCTTCCTGTTCTCCTCCTGTAGCCAACAAGTCTCCACAACAGCGTCTCCATCCACATAGCGACAGCTTCACAAATCCAGCATTAGGTTTCTTTCAGTCACAAATGATGCCTCCCTCACATGCCAATTTTTGGTTTCGGTTTTGTACACACTGGTTTGGGAAGCTAAAAGCAATCTAAAATAATTTTTGGATCTTTTATTGGTCGTGATAAAAATTAATAAAAATTGAACATTTCTGGTAAAGATTATGGATCCATAACAGCTAACACAGGGCACTGTGTTCAAACCTGATATTTGGTTTTCACTGAATGGTGTGAAGATATGTAATACTCTCTCTGTGAGCTTTCTTTTCAACTATTTCACGTCTTACAGTTAAAAAAGCTACATAGTAAAGATGCCTGGTATAATACTGTAAATTTTATGTGTTAGGCACATCTCAACAATATCCTGCAGGTTTTTCCTCATTAAACAAATGCTGTGGACATGTTTATGTATGTTCTAATTAAAAGCTGTTATTGATGGGTTATAACTTGCTTTAAAAGTGTCTGTGGCATAAATTTCAGAAGTTTGGTTTTATTTTAATCCAGTGACCTGTTTTGCAGGTTCTTTCTGGGTAACTGAAGGGCTGTTGATTCCATTCTCTCCAGCACAGTGATATTTTGACTATGGGAGTTTTAAGTGAAATGGGTCATTTGTTGGATTGCAGCTATTGTTTTCATAATTTAATAATTTAATAATTTTCATAATTTAATAATCTACTGTTTAATCTTGAACTGCTTATGGAGGTATTAGAAAACATGGGTTTTTTTCTCTCATTTTTTTTCTCTAGAGCTTAAGTCAGTGCCTTGCACACAGTTAGTACCCTGTAAATGATTGTTGGATTCCTGAGTGATGATTACAGCTATTATACACACCAAACCTTTTCTATCTAGCCATTTTCCATCCAGGTTCTCCTTAGTTTACCATAAATGGTGTATTTCTTCTCTGTTTGAAAATGCAATGGTGCTAACCCAGATGGTAGGGCTCATGCAGATAAATCCAAAACCTGCTCATTCCTTAAATCCATTTTTAATTAATGACAGTGAACATTTAATTTTCAGCGAAGCCTCGGCAAAGCTCAGACACCCCTCCTTACTCAGAAATTCCAATGATAGTAGGTAGGACTGCTGCACTCCTCCATCTGGACATTAGCGCATTCATCAGAGGTGTTACTAACATCCACAAAATCATTATGTTGCACAGTCTTGGATGTCACCTGCATTAGCATTGATGGTCGCTCATTTTCACACACTTGTTCCTCTCATGAGATGCTTTGGTTCACAGGAAGTCTTGCCTGTCACACAGGGTCCATTACTCATGCCACAGGGTTTTTTCCAAGTGACTTCATCTGAAGACTGAAAAAGCCAGGATGCCATGGCTTTTAACCACTCCCTGAATCGCATATGAAGTGGCTCACCCGGCCGTCCACCCCTAGGCAGTAAGACTCCGGGAGCTGGTCACTTCTACAAGGATCTCACTCTCTTGTTGAAACAGGTGTCATGTCAATTTTCTCTCCCCATCTGCAGACTCTGGCAACCAGTGATCTACATTCTGCCCCTATCATTTTGCTGTCACCAGAATATCAAATACATGAAATAATCCAGTATTTAGTTTTGAGGGTTGGCTACTTTCATAAGCCAAATGCATTTGAAATTCAGTCATCTTTAACCTGGCCCCCATGACACCTGTTTCAACAAGAGAGTGAGATCCTCGTTGAAGTTGAAGTGACCAGCTCCTGGAGTCTTACTGCCTAGGGGTGGACGGCCCGGTGAGCCAGTCCATATGGGATTCAGGGAGAGGTTAACAAGAAGAGTGAGCGCACAGGTGGACATGGATGGAGTGAGTGTGCCAGGAAGTATCCTTACTCAGACACCCTGTGCCCTGTTGTCAAGGTTGAGCAGCTACCATGCTCAACCACAGCAGATGCCCATTTCTGCCAGAGGATCAGGACACAGGTTCCTAACTCTCATTTCTGCAGAAATGACTCCACTAGGGTTAAGCCTGTGACATACTCAGATTATAAAATCACTGTTTCTCAAAGTGTGATTTCAGGACCATCTACACCCCAGGCCACCGGGAGGTTATGTAATATGCAGGTTCTGGACCCCCTTTGGACATGCTGAACCAGAATGATTGGGAAGAAAGCAAGTAAGTGTCTGGACTTGTGATGAGCTTTCCAGGAGATAGTTAAAACACTCCATGTTTTAGGTATGACAAATATTGATCTCCAAAGGACTTGGGTGGAGGGGATAGAGGAAGAAAGGCAGCTGTGAGTTTGTATCTAGCTCCTGCCTCTGGAGGTACCGTTCCAGGAGCTGAAGCTTATGTCATTGGGAAGGTAAATTAAATCAGCAGTGTCTCTGCAAAGGCAGAGAATGGGAAAGGAAAACTCGTATTTTGAACTAATATGTTAATTGGCAATATATTATAAAATTTATACTAGAGAGATAGATGTAGATATAGATAGAAAAATAGTTGGCTAAAGGCAGATGATCAAACCCAGTGCCTCACACATACTATAGGCAGAGTAATTTGTATCAATATTAGATTTAGTAATTGTGGAAGTGATATAATAATCAGAGCAAGATTTTAAGTGAAAGGTTTTGGATTTTGTTTTGAATAAAATGCTTTATTACATCATTTGATGTGGTAGCAGCATCTTTAAAGATATTTAGTACATTTACTAAGTTTTATGTTATATGTAACATTAAAAGCACTTGAGGAATTACAATCTAATAAATCTAATACAATACCTTTTTTTTTTTTTTTTGATACTGGGGATTGATTGAACCCAGAGACACTCTATCACGGAGCTACATTCCCAGCCCTTTTTAATTTTATACTGAGTCAGGGTCTCACTAAGTTGCTGAGGTTGGCCTCGAACTTGGGATTCTACTATCTCAGCCTATGGGGTGTCTGGGATCACAAGTGTGTGCCAGCACTCCTAGCTCCTGATATATAAGTTCTTTTTTTTTTTAATTGTAAATGGACAGAATGCCTTTATGTATGTATTTATTTTTATGTAGTTCTGAGGATCAAACCCAGTGCCTCACACATGCTAGGCAAGTGCTCTGCCACTGAGCCACAACCGCAGCCCCGTGACACATCAATTCTTTTTTTTTTTTTTAAAGAGAGAGAGAGAGAGAGAGAGAGAGAGAGAGAGAGAGAGAGAGAGTTTTAATATTTATTTTTTAGTTTTCGGCAGACACAACATCTTTGTTTGTATGTGATGCTGAGGAAGCGCATGCCAGGCAAGCGCACTACCACTTGAGCCACATCCCCAGCCCCACATCAATTCTTAATCAACACTCCTTAAGGTTATTTGTTTGCATTCTCTCTTTATCTATTAAACAATGTTTATGTATCATAAGTTTGTTTCTGACTTTTTGATTCTACATATTTAAAGTGACTCTACAATGACAGCTTAGTCTGTAAATATGAATAAAAACATGGGTAGAACAAGTGTGGAATGAAAGAGCAAGCTATTTTAAATTTGAGTGCAAGGGCTAACTTGAAAATACAAATTGCAGGTCATCATTGTTGAAACAGCTAAAAGGAGCCGCAGACCATTTTCTTTAGCCGCCAAAGCCAGAGCAAGTGGGAAGAAGACCTTTGCCCTCTGGACTGTTTTGTTTCTGTGTCCCACCCCAAAACTCACCCCAAATGAGAAACAGACCTCGGGCTGTTCCAGCATTATTTTAAGCCACGTGAGTGCACACAAGTGACTTTGGTTTGGTTTTGTTTTTGTGGCAGCATAAATTAACAAGGTGTCAAATGAATATCGTGACCCCAACTTTATCTCCAGCCGCTGAAATTGGTGACCTGGAACAGGCCCTCCTTCCGCAGCTCAGCGAAACTGCACGTGGAGAATCCACAGGCTCAGCTGGTTCTGGGGACGCCGCTGGTCTGCCTCCGAGGGCCATCTGGTAAGAGCATTTCCACGCTCCGTGGTCACGCGGCCTTGATCTCGGGGGGCCCCACTGCCCACTGGCCATATTGGCGACCTCTGCTTCCTCCCGAGTGTGGAGAATCTGCCATAAAGAAAGCTCCCGCTCAGCTGCAGATTTTCTGGGCGCAGCGCTGCCCTGATTTTGGAAGGAGCGCCTCTCCGTCTCCCCTGAGCATGTGGAACAGCCGAATGCAAGAGTGAAAACTGCCAAAATGCTAATCACGAAGAGAGAAAAAAATAAATAACCCGATCCAGATGGGACAAAGTGGACATATTTCAAGTATCCTGGGGAACTGTACAGTATATCATTCGTGATGCGTGACACACCGAGCCTTGGCCTTTCACAAACACACACTGCCCAGGCATTTGCCACGGGGGGACAGGCAGAGCCCGCCGTAAATCTGAGGGCGCCCTTCGCCCAGCTTTGCGCTCAGGGCTGCTGCTGATTCAGCGGGATCCGGGCTGCAGTCTGCTCCCTTGGCTGCCCATCAACTCTGCGGCTCACCCCATGGGGCAAAATCCCAGCGGGCGAATTCATCCCAGTGAAACTCAGATGCTTTTCACAGCAAGGAAACTGCTGCTTTGAACCGGCCTCTGCTGCGCTGGGGAGCCACGTGCCAGGTGGCAAGGTTACCTCAGGCCCCAGAAGTTGTCCTGGGCCTGCAGGGGCAGAGCAGGTTTGGGGTTTCCACACTCAGTTCTTACCCTCCGTCCACCTCTGCTGATTCGAGGGAGCGCCATGGATCCACTTTGCAATAATAAATTCAGGTGATTTGAACAGTGGCACCAAGACACACTCTCCGGGAAACACTGAAATCCACGAATTACTAGGGAACTGTTTCCGTGAATGTGGAAGATATGCCTCTGCAAAGAATATTTGTTTTTCAATTGGCATATAATAAATGTACCTATTTAAGAGGCAGCATGTGATGTTTCAATTCATGCATACCTTGTGTACTGCTCAAATCAGGGTAAACATCTACCTTCTCAAACATTTATCCTTATATTTGTGCTGGAAACATTCAGAACCCTTTCATCTAGGTTTTTTGAAATATGCTGTGCATTATCTCTAATAATCTATAATCATGCTCCAGTGTGACAGAACACTGAAGCATACTTCTCTCTAGTTGTTTCTCGGTGCCCATTTGGAAGATGTTTCTAAGAGTTATTATTCCTTCAGCTTTGCTCAGGCAGAACACGGTCCTCCATGATAAGGAATGTCCGTGTAACGCCATAGAATATGACCCACCACAGGAGTAGAAGTACCGTGTGTTGAAAACCTTTATGTGCGTTAAAAAACACTGGGCATAAAGAGGCGTTTTAAAATGAAGTCACTAATATGTGTGTGATATGGTAAATGTTGATAATATATTAAAATATATATGAATCAAATGACATAGTTTAATTTTGTGAAGGATAGATATCAGGACACCATGGTACCTATGTGTACATTCATATGAAATTGTCTTAGGTCTCAGCAAACAGAGCATGATGATCATGTGGCACCATGGTGTATCCCTTTAACATCTGTCTCCTTTAGCTTTTTTTAGTTGGTGTTGTCTTAGAATTTTTTATTAGCTATTATCATGATTCACCATAGTAAAGCCCAAATCTTAATGAGTCTTGTACCTCAGACAGACAAGAGTTGGAAAAATGAGACAGGAATTGCCTGACATCATCCTTTAAGGGTTTGAAATCAAGTTCCCAAAAGCTCTAAGATGTAAGAAATAATATCTTTTAATTTTCCATGCACTAAATTAACTCCTACTTTGTGCCTATATCTTTGGGTAGAAAAAGCAAACTGCAGTCCAGTTAGTTTCCCTGAGCCCTTTCCTCTGAGTGGCTTCTGTGTTGAAGACCTTGTGTGGGACTGTGCGGGGGTTGGGAGCAGCCAGTCTTGGTTACCATCACCATGGGCTGGCAGCGGCTGAGCTGTATTTCTGCCTGCTCCGTAGACTTCGACCTACCCAGGGAGCTGGGGCTGTGTCCTTTGTATCCCACTGAGTTCCAGTCCCAGCTCTCTCCCTACGGTTGCCGTCCACCTGTGAGAGCCTGCCAAGGTTTGGCTGCTTTCGTTCACTGGGCTGGGACCTGGGAAACACTGAACTCTCCTGGGCTATGAAAAGCCCCTTGAAACTTCTTCATTGCTCCAGGGTGTACAGGAAATCCTTCCCATAAATATGCAGAACTAGTCACTTTCCTGGAATGCTCTGTGGCTGGAGAATACAATTCTGTGCTTTTAGACTTCTAGACCAATCTGGGAATTCCAGTATCCTCCTCATCTCAAAGGGGCTCTGAGGAAGAGGACAGGGTACAGGGAGGGACCTTCTCACACATTTTTCTTCTTCATTTTTTTCTATTCTTCCTACCATCCTCCCATCTGGAAATTTTATCTAGAATCTAGGGGTTAAAAACGTGTCTCTGATGTTGTGTTCTAGTATTCTTTCAAGTCTCTCTTCTTCTTAGGTCTTGGCTTTTGGTTTGACTTGGTTTGGAAAGTCAAAAGCAGGCTCTTGCCTGTGATCCTCAGCCTTGGGCCTCTCCTAAGGTGAGCTGGAAGGGGCGCCTGTGTTCCAGTGTGGGTGGGGCTGGGCTGGGGTTAGGATGTGGGTGGGGGAGACGAGAGGCTTAGAGAAGGTGGGAAGGCCTGTTGGCTAGCAGATCAAACTATTTCTCACGATACTGTGGTCTCATCTGAACATAGTTTTAGGTTTAATCACAGAGAAGAAGTACAAAGTTTGGAAAAGAGGACAGGATGGGGGTCATGAGTACGTGACCCAAATTAATGAATTTGACTTTTAAAATGTGCTTTGAATTTAGGCTTTTGTTCAGTTTCCACAAACTAATTACATTTAATTTTCACAGAGCCATAAACTACACGGAACATTGAACAGGCTAGATAATAACTACAGGAAAATGTGCAGCTCTAGCTTTTGTTTTGGACATTTTAAGGTTTCAAAGTATATAAATGCTACTTAAAGTCTACTCATAGCTTTTTTATCATAAGAATTTGTTTGTAATTTTTAGTATCCTAATTCATTTTGTTCCCAAGGCATAATGAATTCTTTAAATTCTCTTTAGAAACACTTTCCTTTTTGTCTCCCTTTTGGTTTTACCCTTGGTCATTAGGGTCATTAGTTGCCCTCCATGCTGGCTCTTAGGTAACCCTAAGTGTCCTCTAAGACGCCTGGCCTTCCCTAGCTCCTCCTGAGGCTGCAGGTGAGCTCACAGGTGGGCCAAGCATCCCGAGTAGCAGGTGCAATGTTGGTGTGAGAGGGAAATCGAGGCTGAGGTGCCTGGCTGGGTTTACTTACCCAGTGCCCGAGGCTAAGACAAGAGAAGCGTGATATCAGGAAAGAAGTCCCCACTCCATGTCCTGTGCTAGACACCTTAGAATGATAAAGACATACGAGGTCATTTCCATTTGGTTTAAACTTTCAGATAGTTAGCTGTCTGAAAGTCATTACTACTGTGTATGGTTTAAAGTAAATAAAAGTAATGATATTCTTTTGTGCTTAGGCTGAGGAGGAAGGAAAAAGGGAAATAAACGTGTGTCACTAACGATAGGAAACCAATTCGCATTTATACTTTTGTTAAATATTTATTGACCTTAATACCCACCACACATTTTTTTGGAGGGATTATTGACTCTAAATTGTTGAGCAATAATAGAGGTAAGGACTTGCCTGCTCTGGATTTATGATCTCATGGTAGAAGTTTCATTCATTGCCTTACAAGTCAAATAACATTGTAATTGTGGGAGGTCTATTGGAGGAGAAGATGTGGGGCTATATTCTTTATAATCTGGTATTCCAAGAGTAGGGTTGATTGGGGGATGCTGCCAAAATCTGCAGGAACATTCCATCTAAATCAATACTGACATGCAACTCATCAGCACTAAGAATGATAATAAAAGACGGGTGCTTTCAGCAGCCACCCAAATTCTCTTGGTGCCTGCTGTCCTTCTGTTTCCCTAGGACTAGTGTGGACCATCCCAACTCAGGCCACATGGTGATGCAACAACAAGTGGGTTGCCCCTTAAGCCTAGTGTCCCCAGGATAGTGGTCCAGTGGCTGGTATGCACTCTGGTTGTTCCAGATGCTACAGTTATTCAGTATTTTTAGTGCAACATTGGCAATAGAAAAGTCTAGCATAAAATTTTCTGAAAGGACCTTATAACTTCCAAAAGCACTTTGGGGTCAGGGGAAGATTACAGCTCCTTAACAGATATGATCTGTAATAATATCTATTTATCTGTCTGTCTGTCTGTCTATACATTCATATGTCTTCTACTGGTTGTTTCTCTGGAGAGTCCAGATTGATAAAAGGTGCACAGTTTGGGTTTGGGAAACAGTCTGACTTTGGTAGAGAATAAATTAATGACTATCAGAGTAACATTGAAAAGACCATTAGGAGACTAATGAGTTAAGAATAAAAGGAGTTTGACCTTCAGCACAGTTGTTAATGGGAGTGGCATTGCCCTTCAGGGACAGTGCTGGTGATTAATGAGAATGTTTTTGTTCTGTTTGTTTTGTCTTGTTTTGGTTGGGTCCAGGTTTTCTGGGCATATCTTGCAATTTGTAGGACATTTAAATTTAAAGGGAGAATTATCTGTGTTTCACAAAAAAACTAGAATGTCGCACTCCATAGCAGAGACTTTCATATAAATGAAAAATCTGCCTAGCATCTAGTTACTTTTTACATGCAACACAGTATTTTTGTGTGATGTAAGTGTGCACTGAGTTTTCCAAAAATGCATCAACTATGAAAGTGGAAAGATAATTATATTTCAGTTTGCTTGGCAAATTACTGAGTTTTACCCTTTTTGAAAAATCAAACCACTGAGGGTAATGTTCCTCATGGTATTTGCATCCAATACAGTGAACCTGTGTGACTTGCAGCTGTCATATTGACAGAACTTGGTGCAGGTGCAGACCTCTGATAACACTGCTCAGTCTTCAGTCTAGCCATGCCTGCCATTTACATGTTGAAGTCCATATGGATTTAATAGAACTTATTTTTAATTATATATATTTCACATTATAGTTAAATATCTTCTTGTTTTCAAAATTTGAGTATAGTGTGGTAGTATTATATATGAATTTCAATGCATTAAAGGAGAGATTATGAAATACTTGTTATGAAAAGAAATAATTGTTGTGAGACCATTGCAATTGGATGGAAATGTTCAAGGACCCTGAAGAGGCTCCACCTTGGAAAAGCAACATGGTTCAGTGTTGGTGCACATGCCTATGAAGACAGTGGGAAGAGGGACCAGGACTAGGGGAGCCTGGGCCAGTAGTATAAGTGGGAGAGTCATCACTGTGAGGAAGAAGCGGTTCCCCATCTCATCTCCATTTAAGCCTTGGAGAATTTCAGCACCACTGATAACTTACATCACAGGCTCACCACAATACAGTAGAGAGGCATTGTTTATTAGTCACATTCCATAGTTGAGAAAATAGATACTAATAGAGATTACTATGGTTAGGGTAACTCAGGGAAGAAGTATCAGATTTGGAGATTAAAGATTGGTAAAGTCTAAATCTATTTTCCATGTGTTTTGTGTATAGCAATGTACACAGAATCTCTGTCTTTAGGATTTCATACTGACAGAGGCACATAAAATAACTCATGAACCTTCTGCTGTTGTTGAAAGGAAATTCTCCCTGTGTCTCTTGTGTTTCTGCACATTTTACTAGGGAGGCATTGCCTACCCTCTTCCTGGCCATTCTTAACTTGAATATTCGTACAATGAAGAGTTTTGGGAAATGTTGCTGTGGAACAGAATAGACATGCTTATTGCCTATTATAAAAAGAGCAGGTGCCCTCAGCTCAACGTGTATCTCCTGAAACACCTAAGACATAACACAGTGGGTGGACATCATCCATCTGGGCCCACCTATGTCTGCCCTGGTGGCTTGAGAAGGAAGTGATGCAGACATGCTGATGTGCATCTGTCTAGCTGTGTCCTGAAAAAGGAAGTTCTTTGGATCCGACTTCATGAAGTGTTGATGGGCTGGTTCTTTAGCTAATAGATAGAATAGAAGCTTGAAAATTCCCAATAATTAAATAGTGTAATCTAAGATGATAAGGGCCAAAGGAAGGAAGGAAGGAAGGAAGGAAGGAAGGAAGGAAGGAAGGAAGGAAGAAATAGAGGGCGGGAGGGAGGAAGGGAAGAGTAAGAGAGAACTGGCCACCGAGATGGGTTGGGTTTCTAATTTTAAGTAGTGAGGTCATGTTTTCCACATTCAGAGGCTCCCGAGTAAAGCCTTGAAGGACATTAAAAGAGGGAGAATGTCACTGGCCAAGATAAAAGTCAAACTGCAGGGAAGTCAATCGGGTTGAATGGGGCTGGAGGAAGGAGCAGTGGAGACACTTCAGAAAAGCTGGGGTCGGGCATCTGAAGACTGTTTTCATGCTGACCGAAATGTAGCCTCACTGTCCAGTAGCAGAGGAGAGCAAATCACTGTGGCTGCTCTGCTGAGACGACCCTCTAGGGAAGTGACAGTAGAAGTAGAAAGACAAAACAGGGGACATTCATGCTTTGTTGGTCCAAGGCTTTATTGGCATGTTCACCTGCAGATATTTAAATCAGGACAAGACAATTCTGACTTTGAGAAACTGAAGTATTTGTTCCCTAGGCACTCTCTGAGAATGCATTTAAAATCCCCTTGTGATAAACTCTCTGAAATTTGATGGCATGAAGATCCAAGCACTATCACTATTTTCCTGAATTCTTAGGTTATGTCCTGATATTTGGGGGATGATGAGATCACAGGCAACATAGACCAAACTCTGATGGGTGACGATGGACGCTGGGAAAGAAAAATAAGTAGCACTTCTCAGCCCAGATAGTATCCTGACTGCCAGGTAGCATGCTTTTATTAAAATACTAATTACTTTGGGAAGCTAGTAGACAACATTAGCTCAGCAGGTGCGATAGATGACTGTGACGAAGGGAATTATTTTAATACAATCTTCTCTTTCATTTTTTGCCTATTTAGAGACAATAGGATTTGAATTCCATGTGTAAGCGCCAGCACCTGCAGCAGGATCTTTTCTAAATACCACCAAATAGATTTTCTACACCACTCCAACCAGGAAACTTCATTATGGTGTCTCTGAGGAGCTTGAGAAGAAATGATTCTTGTCACTGCACTGGAACTCCAACAACTAAATAGGAGGTTCACTGGCTAATTGGAACCAGAATTCCACTGCAGTGTGGACAGAATGCTGTAACTGCCATTAGAAATGTCTGTGTTCTAAATGGAGGTCTGACTCTACCAGGGACCCAGAGCAGGTGGCACCCAAATGCAAAATGACCAGTGAGTGAATCAAAGGAAGGAATTTGGAAAGAGTCTGCAATTTCCAGTTTGCCTAGGGTAAGCAAAAATTCCACAGCCAACTGCTGACTGAATGGATTAGCAAATTCAAACATTTCCAGGTTAGGGAGAGAGAAGAATCTGCAAATGAACTGACAATGGATTTAACAGGTTTTAGCCTGAGGTCGCTTAAAAATTTGAAGAGTGCTTGCTGACGAAATGGGGGCAATCTCGAGGCAAACCGCAGTGTGCGATCAGCTTTGCTAGTCCTTGTAGACCCCTGAACCTCCAAATTATTTTTTATTATTTCAGTATACTTCTAATTGGGTCACTAAAATCGGCACACTTCCTCTAAGAAAGTAACACATACACACAGCAGGCTTGAGCCAATCAAATATTCTGTTTTCTGTCTGGGGTTATTCAAAATATTGAAATACGCCATACTCATGACACAATGAAAATAAACTGCAAGGGGAAAGACATTCAAATGTGGCTCAAAATGTCTACGCTCTGAAAGTATATATTTCACATAGAAATATATGTGTTCAAATATTAATAGAACGAACTCGATTTGCAATGTTATGTCTCAGAGGTTTTTTCAAGTTATATCACCAGCCATAAACTATCCATTGGGCCCTCCTGCAGGAACGTTATATCACAGTCAAGCATTCCACCCAAGCCATTCTACCAGGACAGACTCCAGTGCTGCTCTGTCTTGATTAAGCTTGTGTCGCTCCCACCGAGACCAAGGTTGTGGTAGGTGCGTCCTCCTTCAGCCATGGTTGTGTGCCAACACACACAAGGCCGGGCCTGCAAGCCACCTAACTGGCAAAAACAGGCCCTAACACACAACCACACACAGATTCCCATTTGATATGAATGTCGCCTTTACAATGAGAACAGTCAGGTCCTTTTCGTGTTGAGCTGAGGAATTTCTTTTTTGCACACCAAGAGTAGGGTGCCTCGGGTTTGATGGGAGAATGAGAGGGACTGGATAGTTTGCAGAGGAGATGGGTCTGGCACAGGGAGGGAAAGCACCGCACTCCTTCCCAGAAGGGAAGTCCCCCAGTCTCCTACCTAGCAAGGTCATTATGGAAGGTGAAGGTGAAGAGAACTGTTTCAGTTAGGGAGAGGGCGAAATCCTCCATCCTGGCAAGGGCTGATGGGAAGTCGGAGGACTCCATGTCTGAGGGTCCTCTTTCCTGATAGAATTAGGAGGCAAAGCAATGTGCTGGAAGGGGAGCAGGCACACTGGGGCCTAGGGAGTGAGGAGTGGGTGAGGTGAAAGCAGCAGATGAAGGGCAGCATTAAGGATCCAGTCCTGTGTCTCTGACTTTTTTTTTTTTTTTTTGGCAAATGAATTAGAAGCACCATTGTAAAAGTGATCTTCAGAAATATTTTGAGTGCAATATCCATATTTGAAGGATGTATGCAGATATCTAAGAAAGTTTTTTTAAGGGACAGCTCTCATTTACATGTATGAGCAATGACATTTTTAATTTTAAAAAACTACATTTTTACATCTCATAAAAATGCACACCTCAGTGATTTCACAGATCTGTACACGTGATAAGATGGCATTGAACAGCAGAACACAGGGTATCCACATCAAAGACCTGGTCTTGGCCTTGGACTGTGATTTTGTAGGAAGTGACCATTGATTGAAGTTGACTGAAGAGTGTGCATACTCCTTGCAACTTATTGCAATCATATATCTATTACAAAATGAAAAGTAAAATAAAATAGAGCAGAAACATTCCCCTCCTTGCAGAGTTGAACATATTTTGTGGTATATTCTGCAAGCAGATGTGAGCCAAGAGGTAAAGCTGTAGTGTCTCTGTTTCCAAGCTTCCTGACAGCCAATTATAAAAACAAACACAACAATTGCATTACAAAACAAGAGCTCCAAGGTAAATGTTTAAAAAGATGGCACCAGACTTCTGGTAGGTGTCTGTACCTGTTTTGCCAAGGGAAGGACATTGTCCCACTTTTATAAAAGGTGGTTCACTTTATTCATCACAAGTCACGTAAGAAGAACCTGCAACAACTTTCAGTGGATTACAAGAAGCCAAAATGCTATTTCAAGTGTGCCGGGTACATAAGAATTGTTGCCTGGCTTTCAGGAACAACATCTATGGTTTGTGTTTTTGAACTTGAGTAAAACCCAGCAGGATATAAGTGAAGGAGAGAGAAATCCCAAGTCATCTTGCTATAGTGAGTCCCTTCCAACTCTGAGCAAGCAAATGAGAAACTGAGAAAATGACTTCAGCAGGACGTTACTTACCTCTGTGTCACTGTGTTACCTCTGGGTCAACTCTGCACACATGTAAGCCCGGGATAATGCCACTCACGAAGAACTTAGGCCTGTATAGATTATCATCCAAATGTTCTCAAGTAGCGTGAAACGGCAAACCTGTTTATGTTGAGCAGGCTGCTGCAGAGCTTTCCTGCTAAGTGCTGCTTCAGATTTGAATCTACAGAAGGTCCACCCTACACAGGCACCTTGTAAGTGTTCTAGAGCATTTGAGGACTTTAAAGTGCTCAAGGGGTGTCCAAAGCACATGATGATTAAGTTGTCTTTAAATGTTTATAGCTAAAAGGAATGTTGTAATCATTTAAAAATATTATGCATTCAAATCCAGTTTCCTAATTAGCTAAAACCCTTCAAAAATGGCAAGTTATGATGATCTGATTTCTCCAGCACGTTCTCACCCTGTCAGTTTGGTGCACATTCCTGCGTCAGACGTTTCGTGCCTCCAGATGTGCAGAGCTGGCAAGGTTGTCAGGTGTCATTTTACTCTTGCTTTCTGATTTTGAGAGGGAGGAAGATACCATGAGGAACAGCTGGGATGTCAACAGATATGATTGCTGATAAATGACTTAACACTGTATATATTTCTATGAAGTGGCATGAAAACTGGAGAGGTTTCAAAGTGCAATGCTCAAAAAACGAGAAAAATCTAGCAAAACTACAAGAAATTCACCATGAACATGGAACAAAACAGTAAGGTAGTTCATGGCTGTCAAGTGTTTACCCGGATAACCACACTCACTGGAGCTTCTTCACTGAGCTGGAGGCCCTGCGCACAGTGCCTGCTCAGCGTGTGTGCTGGGATGTCGCTCTCACATGAGAGAAACACACATTGTGAATGTGAGACACACATTCACACAAGCTAAGCAAGTGTGAAACACACCTGCTCAAGTTCTCCCAGACTTACTCTTTGTGCACTCTGGCTGGTGGTAAATCAGTAGTTCAGGAGAGACCTAAGTCATTCCTGAATCTTCTCTGATTCAGCATCCAGCTTCCCTGGGACAGTGTGCTGGTTCTACCACCACATACTTACAAAATCCTGCAATTTCCAGTTCCCCATGGCTCCCTGCTTAGTGTCGGACACTCTTTGTCCTTGCAAAGATGACTGCCATAGTCACTTCCTATCTCTCTGCTCCACCTTGCATCCTCCAATAATTTCTTCTCCTCAGCCAGCTTGAGTCACTCTCTCTTCAAAACTTCCAGTACTTCCTGTGTTCACTGCAAGCCAAAGCCCTCAGGGTTCCTATGGCATCCTACAAAGCCTACCTCTCGGTGGCCCTGCGTCCTTCCTAGGACCCCGCTGCTCCAGCCACGCAGGTCCCGTCCATGCACCCGGGTATTTCTTCTCCTAGGTCCTTGGCGATGGCTCTTCCGGGGCCTGGGAAGCTCTCTCCCTGGTCTTCACATGAAAACTTCATCTGCTTTCGGGTTTCCCTCTGGTTTCTTTTTCTCTGGACTATTCTGTTAAAAGACTAGACATACACAGCATTGTGGGGGAGCAGAGCAGTTCGAGGCTTATTAAATGATTTGCACCCATTAGAACGCTGTTTGCCAGTTTCTTCAAAAATTACTAAAATACCAACCATATTTCCCAGGAATTCCATTCCTATTTATTTGCTCAAGATAAATAAAAGATACATTCTCACACACACACACACACACACACACACAGACACGCGCGCGTGTGCGCGTGCGAACTTTAATAGATAAAATGCCCACCATCTCACCATTGGAGGAATGGATAAACACACTGAAGGATATTCAGGTTGGTGGGCAGGTGAGTAGTTCCTAAAGTCTCATTCTCTGTGTGGTTTCCTTTTTCCTTTTTTTTTTTTTTTGTACTTTTCTACATAAATAATTCATTGTTAAACTAGTGTTGATCCATGCATTGGTTAATTAGAATCCAATGGCACCCAGCGATACCTAATGGCGTGCTGAGCTATCTAAGTAGGAATGCTCTAGCCTTTCTACATTTAATGAAAGGAAGCCATGCCCCCCATCCCTGCTGACCTCAGTGATATAATGATCACAGGCTGGGTGCTGTCCAGGGCCAGGAAGAAGACAAGGATGTCACTTCTTACCAGTTCTCTTCAACATCCACTTGGGTTAGTAAAGATTGAGTTCAGCAAGGTAGTAACTTGATAAAATCAAAATACTTTTGAATAATTTGTATATTCTATATAATTTTTATGTATTCAATACAATTGAATAATAGAAAAATAAAGTTAAAATCCACTTAAAATAGCAGCAAAAAATAAATCTTTAGGAATAAATTTAACAGAAGGGCAAAACTTGTACTCTGAAAACTGCAAAATATTGTTGAAAGAATTGAAAGAACATATCATAAATGGAATAACACCCCATGTTCATGAATCAGAATACTTAATATTGCTAAGATAGCAACATTACCCAGAATGATCTACATATTTAATAAAATCACTGTAGAACCTCAGCTGGCTGCTCCGTAGAAATTGACAAAAATCTGTGTTGAATTACGAGAGATCGGAAGAACATAAACAACTTTGAAAATCAAAGGCAGGATTGGAGGCTCACACTTCCCGATTTCAAAAGGTACTACAAAGCAACGGTAATCACGATTGTATGGTGCTGGCATAAGGGTGAGGAGCTCTATAAATGGGAAATAATGGAGAGTCTAGAAACAAAATGAGAACTGATTTTCAACAAGGCTACTTGGACCTTTCAGTGGGAGAAAGAAGAATCTTTTCAACCAGGATCTGGGTCAACTGGACAGCTTCATGAAAAAAAAGTCAGCTTAGAGCCTTAGGTCACACCACATACAAAATTAACTCAAAATTGATCAAAGACCCAAGTGTAAGAATGAATAAGGCTCTTAGCAAAAACCTAGGACTTAATCTTCCTATCTCAGATTGACCAGTGGATTTTTAGACATGACACCAAAGGCAAAATAAATAAATAAATAAATAAATAAATAAATAAATAAATAAAATAATAATAGAGAAAAAAATTGGAGTTTATAAAAGCTGCTCAGTATATACAGGAACCAAAACATCACATTGTATCTAATAACTAATTGGAAATATTATGTATCAATCAAAAGTATAATAAAATAATAAGTCTCTATGTTCTAAAAGATTCTATTAAGAGAAGGAAAAGGAAACTCAGAATGAGAGAAAATGTTTGCAAATCTTATATCTGGTAAGGTACTTGTATCTAAAATATAAAAGGACTTTTACAATTTATATAAGATAAATGACTCAATATAAAAATATAATATAAAAATGGGCAAAGATACTGACATTTCTCCATTGAATATTTACAAAAGTCCAGTCAGTACAAGGAAACAAATGGTTGACATTGTGAGTCATCAGAGAAATACAAATAAAAAACACAGACTTCACTACATAACCATCAGAATGGCTAAAATTGAAAAGACAGATAATAGTAAGTACTGGTGACACGGAATCATCCAGACCTCCAAACCCTGTTGGGAGAAATGCAGGCTCTTTGCGTGTTGACCTGGCTGTTCTTCAAATGACTGAATATAAAGTCACCAAATGTCCTGGCATTCCCATTCCCAGGTGTATGCTTGAGAGAAAAGAAACCTGTGTCCACACAAAGACTTGTATGTGAATATTCACTGCAGCATTATTCATAAAAGACGAATGTGAGAACAACTCAAGGGTTATCCACGGATGGATGGATAAGCAGAATATGGTACCACGTCTCCAGAAAATGAAATCTTTTTCAAATATTAAGAAAGATGAAGTCCCGACACATTTCATAACGTAGGTGAAACTTGAAAACATTTTGCTAAGTTAAAAAAAATTAGCCACAAAGATCATATATTTCATAATCACATCTAATATGAAATGCCAAGTCTGGACAAATACAGACAGAGCACGTGAGTGGTTGCCAACAGCTGGGAGACTGAAGCAACAGGGAGCCATGGCTGAAAGATGCAGGGTGTATCTTTGAGGTTGTGTGAATTCATTGACATTGGCTGCAGTGATGGTTGCACATATCTCTTAATATATTTAAAAAAGAACATTAAATGATATATTCATATGAGAGAACTCTGTGTATGTGAATTACTTTTAAATATAGCTATTAAAAATGCAAAAATGTTCTATGGGTTCATTCAAAGCAATTGATTCTTTGCTTTAAACACTTAGAAAAATCTATACCTGAATTGTGCCTGATCACAATTCCAAAGTATAAAGAGCTTCCTGTCATTTATAAAAGCTAATATTTTGTCCACCACAACCACCAGCCTAAAATCATGACTAGTGCATCTGCTGACTTTTTGCTGGGTGATAGCTCCTCCTATCCTAGCCCAGCTGCCAACATGGCATCCTGAGAGCTACACATCACACCACAGTCAAATCTGTCTCTTGTGGCTTCTTCCATTAACACAGATTGTTTCACAGAAGTCACAAAACCCATGCAGCCATTCAACACTTCCAACCTCAATAAGAAGGTAATTCATGCTTGGTTTCTTTTCTTTTCTTTTTACTTTTTGCAGTGCTGGATATTGAACCAGGGCCTTGCACATGCTGGGCAAGTGCTCTACCACTGAGCTACATCTCCAGCCCAATGCTGAGTCTTTTATTATATTTTTGCCCCTATTTGTTTAATAGCTCCTTAGACAAATTTACTTCTAGTCCTGTGTTGACTATATTATTGACAATTCATTATCCCTTATTACATTCTAATTTAAATAAAAAGTATTTTATTCAGATATTTAATTAGGCCTTATATTTTCTGAATTTATGGGCCATCTCTTGCTTCCTTACATTTTCTTGAATATATTAAAACCCAGGACAACAGAAGACACGATTTTAAAAATCTATGCAGCGATATTTACATATGGTTATTTGGCCTTCACGCAGTCAAATGGCCTCCTTCCAGGGTCAGGGCTGGTGTGCATCAGTCGTTGTTGAACTTGTACATAGTGGAGACAGGAGCAGATGGAGAGGGACAGAGGGGTGGAAATAGAATTCTGCTTATATGAAATACGGTAAAGAGGCAAGACAGACGGACACACGTAAGGGGTTTGAAGAGGCCTCTCAAGTCGCCAAAGCAGCATGTTTCAGTCAAAACAGACTGAACTCAGCCCAGAGGCTTGGACGGTCCCTGAGAACTCTCCAGATGTCTCAACCCTGCTTCAGCTGACAATGAGATGGCTGGTCCCCAACTAGAGTTTCTGGTTTTGTCTTTCTCACTATTCTGTTGAAAAACAGCTTATAACATTACATTGCTTCTAATACCCCATGTATTTTGTCTCCACAGGCCGATGCGTGCAATTTTGTTCTAAAGATAGATACTCCATTGTAAAATTAACCAGGTCAATAAATGATCAATTATAAGCAGCAATATTATGTATTTCTCTCTCACTATTTTAGTCTGATAGGTCATCAAATTTAACTCCTATTCCTTCTTACAAGAATATTTTGTTCTTTTCTGCAAGTACAGGTTTTAAATTAGTATCTGTTGGTATTTCTGGGGTAGGATTCACTCATTCACTCAACACAGTTTTTTGAATGCTTTCTGTGTGCCAGGTACTTAACTAGGTTTTGGATATGGAGTTGAGAAAACCAAGAAATCCATGTGTTCTGGGAGCTTACAACTTACCAGAGACAAGTATTAAATCTTTACATATAGGGCTTCACAGATTGTGATAATACCCATGGAGAAAAATAAGGCTGAGAATGGGAATATTGGATGTGCAGGTAGTGAATTCATTAGAATAGGTAGAGTCTGGAAGGAGTTGTGGGCAGGAGATGTGGGTGTGCGCAAGGAAGAGTTTTCCAGGCAGAGACAAGAGTAAGGGCAGAGAGCTTGAGGCCAGAGCATTGTTAGATAGAGAAGAGGAGAGACGGTCAGATGACAGCCTCAGAAGGAGGCGAGGTCTTACGCTGTAGGCCTCTGGATTATTGTTAGGTTTTGCGTTTTTAACCTTGAGTATGATGGGAATCTTTAGAGCTTTGAGAATATGAATTGCATGAGGGGGACATAAACCTCCGAGAAGGATCTGGCTCCAGAAAGGTGGGCAAGGATGGACCTAGGGGAATCCAGAGAGAGGCTCCTGTAATGATCCAGGGACTACATGATGCTGCCTTGAAGTAGGGGTGGACGTGGGGATTCTCATCCCAGTGGCAGCAGGTCAGCTCAAAGCAGTTATTCTCTGGCAAGTACTCTTTCTCCCTCTAGTAAAGACCACCAGAGGCCGTGGCCATGTTTGCTATGTCAACCTATTCCTCTTCCCACCCTTGCGTATTACCTGGCACTGAGTGCTAGAGGAGTAGATTTAGGTAAATTCTCTGAGCATCTTCTGTGAGGGTGTAAGGCCTGCTTCCGAAGCAGCCTTGATCCCACCTCACACGCAGTAGTTTTGCTTCCCTGATTGAATCCTAACTCGTCACATTCCTAGCCCTGATCCCAGAGAGGCAGCCAAACACAGTGAGCACCGCTGGTGATCAGAGATTGACTTCTATACACCAAATCTCACCACTAGGACCTGAGGCCTCTCTGAGCAAAGGACTGGGACATATTCTTGTACCAAAAATAAAGTGCTCAAAGCTTGAAGGTGCTCACATCTACTGAAGTTGAGATAATTTGAACACAGAAGTGAATCATGATAATAATGGATTATAACCAATGAAACAGAATTAAAATCTGAGCCCTTCGTAATGTAAAGATGTGATGAAGAACAAGATATTTGCATAATCTTAAAATGCCCATTCCCAAATTGTGTATTACTTGCAAATGGAAAAAGAGTGACTTTACAGTAGGAAAACACCCAACTGGGGGCCTGGGGGCCATCCTACAAAATAACTCATCTGTTTTCTTCAGAGCTATCAATGTTAAAAAAAAAAAAAAAAAAAAGGAAGTTGAGAAAACAGAGTCAGAGACACCCCCCCACACACACATTCAGTGCAGTACGCAATCCTGGATTGGGCTCTTGATTGAAAAAATCACTATGAGGACAGTATTGGGGGAATTGGCAGTTTGGATATTGACTGTGGATTAGATAATCACGTTGTGTTAATGTTTACCACATTTGGTAATTAAACTGTCATGTTAGTGAATGTGACTTTATTTGAAATGCATAATGAATTATTTAGGTCTAAAGTGGCAGTAGGTCCCCAACTCATACTCAGAGGATGCAGGAAATAAAAGCACATCCTGCGGAAGTGGCAGAGTCATGACAATGAAAGGCAGAGGCGTCTGAGCGCAGGCCGTGAGGGAGTTAGGGGCTCTACCGGGTGAACTCCTCCATAAATCTGAAATTAAATACAAAATGAAATGCTATTGAAAAACATTCTAGCTATCTTTTTCTGCAAAACAACCAACAAGAAAAATTAATTATTTAAAATAAGAGAACTATGAGTTCTGCTCATGAATTTGCAATTAGGATAGGGCTCAGCAGAGTTGCTCTTTCCCGTTTACTTATTTAGTAAACCGAAAGGTAGCACTGTATGTTTTTATCATGTGCAACATGATGTCTGCAAGTTTCTAGACACTGTGGAATGGGTAAATCCAGTTCATTAACACGCACATTTACTCACACAGTTGTCATTTGTGTGGTGAGAGCAGAGCCTCCACTCCCAATTTCAAGAATACGCTTTATCATTTGGTAGACTCACCTCGCTGTACAATAGATTGCTTGGAACTTGTTCCTCTCACCTAACCGTACCCCTGTGTCCTCTGGTTCAAAACCTTCCCAGCCCCCTTCCCATCTCCCCCGCCCCCAGCCTCTGGTAGCCACCCTCATGATCCCCATGTCTGTGAGATTGACCCCTGTGGGGTCCACACGTGGATCAGCAGGATCAGCCAGGGCTTCTGGAAGCTGGAGGCCCTCACCCACCGTCTGCTAACTTCAGCTGCCCGGGGGCCAGAAGCCTTCACAGGGCCTCTCAGCCTGTGCGGTCTTCCTCACAGGAGGGAGGCTGCGCCTCAGTGGTGGACACCCTGGGGACCAGACAAGAGCTGAGCCTCCTTTATAACTGGTTTAGCAAGTAATGTCATTCCATTGCTGCTGTGGTCAGAAGCCTGCCCAAATTCAAGGGGACAGGGGTATAGAATGCACCCCCCTTGAAGGAGCACCAATGCTACATTGAAAGAAGACCATCTGGAAAAGGGATACGTCAACTGGGCCGTCCTTAGAAAATACAGTGCCACAAAAACCCAGCGGAAGGAAGGAAGGGAGGGAGGGAGGGAGGGAGTGAGGAAGGGAGGGAAGGAGGGAGGGAGGAAGGAGGGAAGGAGAGAGTAGAAAGAAGGGGGAGAGAGCGGGAGGAAGAAATAAAATGATGGGTCATGTAAAAAATGCAAAGGAATTTAGTGCACAAAAAACACAAACTGAGGTGTTTGAAATATAATAAAAGACAAAATCATGAATGAAAAATACACAAGAATTTCCACATAAAATTTCTGCATGAATTATTTCTACATAAAAAATTCTATATAAATTCTGATTTTCTACATAAGAGAAAATCAGAAAATCTTATACAACATATAGTGGAGAAACTACTGAACACTCTATTTACCTTGGGCTTGGTGACTAAAGGGTTAGGAGGTCAGCATTTAAGTTACATTCCCCATGGGACCTGCATTTAAAAATAATGGTGCTTGTTGATAAGGAAAAGCTCTGCTCTGCAGAAGAATCCCAGCTGTAACAGAGAAGAGATGATGGAATTAAAAAGTCAGCACTCTGCAGCTGCTGGCCACGTCTGGCATAGCCGTGGTTAGTATGTGCTGCTAACTCCAGAAGGTTTCTAACTGTTTGAACTTAAAATTACCATAATGCCCAAGTAACACAAAGCTAGCTTATTTTCTAACTCTGAAAACAGAAAAGCGTTAGTGTAAAACAGAGGTGTAAGGTTGTCATCATGCTACTCCAGGGCTAAATTGAACCCAGTTAGCACAGGATCACCCAGATCACGTGTCACCTGAAGTCTATGACATCACCTACCTTGGATTCCAAAGAAAAAACATAATTCACAGCTTAGGGGAAGCTCAGAGTGGTGGAGAAAGTGGGGTGAAGTCACATTGAAACAGCCTTCCAGACCAGCAGGGGGGCAGACTGCAGTGCCTCACACCCCGGTCCTTCAAAACCAGTGTCTTGAAGGGAAACCAGCAGCACACCCACGCGCTGGTGCAGAAGGGATAAAAGACACCACTGAGATAAACTAACCTCCAGTTGGATTCACGGCTATGGGGGACATGCTGCTCTGCACCAATCACACTTAGGGCACATATCTAGGACATTATGGGCTTGTGGGGTCAGACTTCATGACCTAAGAAGAAATGCAGGGCACTGCTGGCTACAGATCATGAACTAAGAAAAAGGAGATCATCAATATCATATGTAGTGTAGCCCACTCTCATCAAAGTGTCCATGTGCATTCACACGTGCTATTATTTCTGTGTCTCCTGTCTTCAATGTACTTAGGTGATTTTATAATAAAATTCAAAGCATGTAGGTAGTAGAGAGTAGGATCACAGAAAAGAGGGCAGATTCAAGAGGTGTTTAGAGATAGACCAGCAGGACAGGGAGAATGACTTCATGCAGAGTTTGGGGGAGAAGAAGGGCCTCTGATGCTCCCCAGATGTATGTCTTGACAGAAGGGGACTTGACCTTGTCTCTGACTGGGGCGGCCCAGGTTGAAGGTCATGAGGTCAGTCCTGGACTCATTAGGTTGGAGCCCCTGGGAACTGTCATGGCAACGCTGGAGAGGTGTGGGGTCCAGTAGAGATGAGAGGAATAATGGCCTGCAGGGCCCTGGGCCACTACCCTGCCTGGTGTTGCAGGTAGGGACCGTCCAATAGCCATCAGCCATTCCAAGAATTCCGGTCCTTACCGTCTCTCTTAGATAACATCAGAGGAGAGAATGCAAAGGCATTTACATGTGCCGTTACTGACATGTCCTCCTTCTCTCCTGCCGTCCTTCTCCTCTTCTCTCACACTATCAACAAACAGACCAGTTGACTTGGCATCGGTCACGTGTGCTCCTCTGTCTGTCACTGTCACACTGTCACTCTTGGTTCAAGGAAAACAAGGACATCCACTAAGCTTCAACACTGCCTCCCGGGGCCACGCTGAATGTCCTTAGACAGGGTCACCAGGGCTCCTGGGCAACAGGAGCTCTCTATCCCCTGACGCCTTCTATAATGGATTTCCATATCAGCAAATTTGTAGAAAATTTACAATGAGATTTTTTTCTATTATAATGGTTCTGCTTATATTCAACACTTACTCTAGGCCAGGCTTTGTATTAAGTGCCTTATGTATATTACTTCATTTGATTTTTAGAACAGCTATTTATGGCTATTGATCCCCCTTTTTGATGAGGAAATCAACATCTGAAGAAGTTTTAATTCTCACAATGTAACTCTAAAAGTACTGAAAACAACAACTGAGCTTAAGTCTTTCCTTGGTCCAAACAGTGTGGTCATTATTGGGCTTACGGCCCCTTCCAGGCCACCTCTATCCCTCAACCTGACAATGGCTGCCTAGAAGACTCGGCTCCAAGTTTCACCCTGGCCAAGGTTTTCTTACCCTCCGGGGCTGGGCTTTCCCTTCTGTAGGTGTGGAGCCCAGGAGCAAGAGAGCCTGCAAAGGTACAGAGAGGAGAAGAACTGGCCCAGAGATGGTGGCTGGCAGAGGCAGGGTTGGCTGGGAAAGCTCAGGGCAGATAAAGCCAGAAGCCAGAGGTGAAGCCAGAGACCACCAAAGGGACAGATATACAGAAAGAGACGCCCAAGTCTCCTGGAGAAGACCACAGGGTCACCTGCGCAGAGTTTCATGGAGGAGGGAGAATAGGGCAAGATCAGGACTGAGACTGCATATTTGAAGGGCGTCCATGAATATCTGTGATGACGTTGGACAGCTCTTCTGGTGAAGCTGGGGAGCAGAAGCCACTTTGACACCGACACACTTCTATGACCCCTCCTGTCCCCACATAACATACTTCAATTAATTCATAGATCTTTTCAGGTAAGTGGATAAGATCCTTACAGGGAGCTCCCACGTAGATGGCTTATGCCAGAAAATTTCAGGGAAATTTCTAAGAAACACAAATGGTGTTAGTGAATATCATTAATTACATAAGTTTTTAAAATAATCAGGATTAGAAGAATAAAGCTACATGTTTTAGGAATGAGTAGAAATGCCCGGATGTGATCACTCTCTTACCATGAAACTCCAGAGACATATACTCTTAGCAGTCCTACCCACCTGAGGCTGCTGCTGCCGGATTGAAGGTCATAGAAACAGAGGCCAATGGAAGAAGAAACCCTAATTTATGTGTTCTAAGTAAACCAAGACACATTTATACATGAGGGAGGGAGAGGGAGATTTTAAAAAATAAATTCTATGGGGAAGAAGCTACTCAGCATTGCTTCACAATTTGCCAGATGTTTCCTGAATATTTTCTTTCTCTTCCCATCTCTGTCAAGTTAATAATTTCCAGGGGGCCAGACTGTGATGGAAAGTGGAATTAACTTCCGGAGGCAATGTCTGTGCGACAATAGCAGCAAACTCTAATAGTAGCATCAAGAGTGATGATGACAATGACGCTAATTTTGAAGCATATGTCTATTAAGAACTATTGAATATTTAGGGAGATTGAGTGGAGAATTAGGCTTTTATTTGCCATATACCTTCAAGGTTTGCCCTCCGTGAAATACTGTGTATCGCATTAGTAGCTGACAAATGGGGACATATTCATGGAATAATAATCGGGCATTAAGAGCCAAGTTAAAAAAAAAAAAAACATATTTGGCATCTCGACTATGTGCTTATATCCATCTATCTGACTGGTGCAAAGGTAAATCCAGGATTCTCTCCCCGTGCAAGATTTCCCAGCCAGATGTCAGTGATTGAGCAAGGTACCTTTACAGCTTCTGTGAAGGCAGCAGATTGGGCAGCAGAGAAGGAATGGTATGTGGTCAGTGCACTATGAGTAAGGTAGCCTTGCTGGCCATTGCCTACCACTTGCTAAAAATCTCTATGAATTCCAGAAGGGTCTGTGGCTGAGTTAGGTTGGGGAAGGATCCACCAGTGATCTATCTTCCCATGGCATTCTGCTTGCTGAATTATTCAAGAGCATGATGAGCAGAGGGAAAAGAGCTAGGAAAAGAGGAAAAAGTGCCCTTCCTTCTGCCATTTTTAATAGGAGCTGAACTCGAGTTTAGAACCTGTGTCTGCCGTGAGATTTCATTTGCTCACTTAGCAACCCTCCTGGAAATTGTTCAATGCAGAACTCAAGGCGGTTCCCACAAATAGAAGAAGCAATCAGATTTAAAAGACCTGTGGGACTAACAACTTTGAGTGACCAGAAGGAAGTAAAATGTAAAACACCCGCCCAGGGAAGCTCCAGGTCCATTGGAAACCCCTGAGCCAGAAACATCTCGGTGAGCAAAACCCACCAGGGCCGCACACTCCTTCAGGTTCAAGAGATCATCTAGATGTGGGATTCATCCCATTCGTTTCTCGTCTGCCCCAGAACAAACAGGCAAAGAGCAAACGACTCTGGAAGGCTAGTTAATTCAGAGAAACTGAATTCTGCTGGAAATAAATGTGAGCGGCTTAGTTCAAAAGCTGCTGTGTGATTCAGTCCCAATGAGCCCAGGGAGCTTGGGAAGCATTGGCATCTGTCTTCATCTTGCCTTTTGTAAAGATTAATCATTTCTACGGGTGAGGTTCTCTGAAGCCCTTGAATAAAATGCTGACTAAAGTTCAACGTCTGATTATTTATCTTTTCATCTGGCATCGTGGTTTCCAAAATGCCGCTCTCCAGAATGTGCCTCATGTGTTTTCGACTATAGGACTGTTTTCCAGAAGTAGCTGCTTCTTATGTCAATACCAGAATTACTCGTCTGCTGGATACTGTGCTGTTTTGTTGGGGGCAATTATAATAAATTTTAAGAGCTGACATTCTTCTCTTTTAGAAGAAATAGTTTCATAAACGGAGAAAGAAAATTTATAAATTCCACCCTTTAAGACTGGGAACTGTGCCCGTGACTATTACAGTGACAGAGACAAAGTGTGGGTTGATGGCTAGGGTCAACCGTGACACTGGATCAAAAACGGAGACGGTTGCTCAACCAGGAAGGGTTCTTCATGTGATGGAGCTTTTCACTCCCAAGATTCAGTGATGACTGCCTGAGTTCATGCATGACCTTAGACTCGCAGAACTATGCACAGAAGTAAACTATACACATTATTACATAGAAAAATAGAAGTGGATTGGGCTTTGGATGTGGCTCAAGCGGTAGTGCGCGCCTGGCATGCGTGCGGCCCGGGTTCGATCCTCAGCACCACATACAAAATAAAGATGTTGTGTCCGCCAATAACTAAAAGATAAATATTAAAATTCTCTCTCTCTCTCTCTCTCTCTCTCTCTCTCTCTCTCTCTCTCTCTCTCTCTCTCTCTCTCTCTCTCTCTTTCTCCATAGAAGTGGAGAGGTAGAGAGGTAGAACTGGATGTGTACATTTTCAAACGGCCGAACATTTAAAAGTGGTGAATTCACTTGTATCTAATTATATTCCAACAAGGTTGACCGAAAATACTTTTTTAGCTTTTTCTGCATATTTATATATGCAAAGCTACAAACTATACATTTGGTCTTGTTTCTCTCATAAAGTGAACAAATGTTTTGTTTTTTTTTTTACCCAATGTATGTTATATAAAACCTTTGAACAACATCAAATACACAATCTTCTTCCTCAAAATTTGGCAATTTTAAATAAGAGAAATAAAATAATTAATTTGTGATAATTGCTTAAATCAAATTGAAAATACTAATTGCAGTTTTCCTTTTTTCCCCAAGATTAGGCTCTTAAAAATAATTCTTAGACTTTATTTTTCATATTTAAGATCCTAGAATTATTACTAAGAAACCTTTTCTCACTGAATTTTAGAACACAATTTCTGTTCATGTCAGTTATAAGTATGGATACTGATGTGGAATTCTAGCTATGCCACTATATTGCAAACAGGGTAATATTTCTGAGCAATACCATTTTTGTGTGCGTGTTCTTGTCTATATTAAGTTTGCCTTTGAAGATTTAATTTTCTTTCATCACTTTTCTGTTTTAGAACTATTACAAATCATCATTTGTATTCAACATTAAAGGTCACTGGGATGACTGACATTTATATCACCCAGTTCTTCTTTTCTTGATATATGACAATTGAAATGGCATCTTTCCTCATTGCATTAAACCATATTCATATTGAAATGTGAGAAAAAATTAGCTCATTAATTACCTTAAGAAACTAAAGCTCTCATCAATAAATATATCCTCTAATTGCATAGCATCACTGCAAAAGGCAAAGTGTAGATTCATAAAATAATTCTAATGAATATATTTGCAGACAGAAGATGATTGTTCATGCAGTAAAATAAGGTGCCAATCAAGGGCAAAAGGGATTACCAAACCAGTATGCCAAGAAGACCATGTGGGGAAAGTTTATCTAAATACATTTCTCATTGGGGCATTATTTATCAATCGGCATATATGTATATTTTAGGACCGTGTTTGTGTTTCCAATGTTTGTTTGCTATAGTACTTTCATTCTTGCACTTATGAAATCATTGATTTTTATGTTTTTATATGTGCCATGTTAATAATCTTTTTTTTTGAGAGAGAGAGAGAGAGAGAGAGAGAGAGAGAGAGAGAGAGAGAATTTTTTAATATTTATATTTTTAGTTTTTGGTGGACACAACATCTTTATTTTATTTTTCTGTGGTGCTGAGGATGGAACCCAGCGCCCCGCGCATGCCAGGCGAGCACACTACCACTTGAGCCACATCCCCAGCCCTGTTAATAATCTTAAAGTGGATATTTTATTGAATTTTAATTTGTTTGAAAATTAGTGAAGGTGAACACTTTTTCATGCATTTATTGGCCATTTATATTTCTTCATCTGTGGATTCAAATGAAAGTTATGGATCACCTTTTGCAGAGAATGAAGCCCAAACATTTCCACCTTTGTGAAGCTTGCATTCCACATTCTTTAGTAATTTTCTACTGATGCATTCATCATTAATACATTAACATCTAGCCAAGTTCGTATCTGTGATTTAATTCAGTAAATTTTCAGACTTTCTTAAAATTTTGTAATTTTTAAACACATTAATCTTTTCCCAGGATGATTTATGAAGTGGTGTTGAGGTATTGATATGTGGGGAGGTCTTTTCTGTTAGGGTCTGTAAACAAGTCAAGATGGCGCCTGGCATTTTGCAGAGGGAGTGGTTTGTGAAGTAAGGCCAGCGAGCCATTAAGTGTGGAGATTCCTTATTGGTTGACTGCTGTATCTAGTTTATGTTAATTAAGATAAGCTGTGTATTCAGTAATGTATATAAACCCCTCCTGTCCTACAATAAACGGCTCCCACTCCTGCTGTATCAATCTACACAAGTTGCTCGTCATCCCCCGGTTATTTTGCTGCAGCCGGACTGCGGCACTTTCCTACTTACATTTATTTGATGATTTCTTTGTTGTTGTTTTATTTTATTCTTTATTTTGGAGTCAGTTTTGTGACAGAAACAATTGATGTATATTAGGAAATAGACTTCTAACTTTGTTTCTATCTCCTTTAATATTAAACTAAATGACCAATCATTTAATTTAATGATCTCCATTTCCCTATTGATTCTAAATCACTATTTTATCATAAATCACATTTCCAAAGTAAGTATCCGTATTTGACATAACTCTTTACTAGTATTAAGTTGCATGTTGTTCCAAACTTAGTTGTTGAGCGTTATTACATGTTCCAAGATCTGTAAATATCTCATTATTTTTCTTTAAGAAAACCTAAAATTATCTCAATTAAAGTTGCCAGTTTATAATTTCCCAAAACTTTAAGATCACTTTGCAATTTTCTAAGAGGAATTGTTTTAGGATTTTACTTAGAATTGAATCAAAACTATTTTTAAAGAGGAAATAAATTTACCTCCATTTGAGTATTTATTACTCCCATCTAAGTCTAAGATCTAGCTTTCTTTTAAGACTTTTGATATGTCATTAAGTTCAATAGCTTCTTCATGTATGCCATATAGAGTCTTGGTTAAATCAATTTGTTGGTGTTTTGTAGTTTGGGTTTGTAAAACTCACAGAATTATTTCTCCATTGTATTTCCTAATGATTAGGAGCAATTTTTATTTGTTCATTTTTAATTCACATGAGATCTCCCTGTCTCAGCGACTTAGGTAAGTTGGATTTTATGACCCTAAAGTGCTTTTCAAGCTCATGCACTTTGGTTTTCCTCTTCCTTAGCTCTGATATATTTATTGACTTGCAAATTGAACTGGTCAAATGCCACTCACAGGCAGCCTTTTTCAGGTTAGTTACTAAGAAAGATTTTATTATTCATTTATTTATTATTTACTTGGTGTTGGGTCTGAACCCAGAGGCTCCTGGCGCTATGCATGTGCTCTAGCCCTGAGCTATACCCCAGCCTCAGGAACATTCTATAATTATTATTTTTTAAAAATATTCCAGCACCTTCCCACAGATGAACTTGTGCTGCTTTTCAGCTTGCAGATTTCGCCCGAGGTAGTGGAAGCGGTTTATAAATGACAAAGCACCGTGACCAATGAGCCCAGGCAATATATATTATTCCAAAATTGGGAGAAAGCTATGAAGGAAACAAACAAAAGAAACTTTCCTCGGCTGACATCCCAGGTGCCTGCAGAATCTATGAAAGGCACCGGGCAGGGTGCACAAAGAGAGGCACAGCCTTCCTGGGTCTCCATCTGTCTTCTCATTTTTTTCTCACACACTGTCACAGTTACTCAAAAATAAGGCTCTGAAAGTGAAGTTAAATCTGTGCAAAGAATTTCAAACATAATTGGAAATCAGTAAAAGCCTGTCTTCCTTTTTATGTTTTTTTTCTCTTGCTTCTGATTAAGTTCTCACTCTTTCAAATTTGTTCCTTCATGGTTTAAAAAAAAATTAAGATTGCATTTTCCTACAAATTCCAACTGAGACAAACTTGGACCTGTTTCCATGTTGAGTCCCAGCCCAGTCAGTTACTTTTCTCAAGGATCTTTATAAATAGCTTATTGAATAAATTGGCCTTATTGGAATAATTATCTTTCATCACACTCAGGCTCCTGTGCGTGGAATCTGGGGACCAAGGTGCAACAACAAGGACAAATTGAAATGGGATCCAGAAGGCAGCCATTGGTTCACCTTGGAAAAATAACTCTATGATTGCTAAACATTTAGACCTTCTGCTAAAGACAAATGCAAGATATTGTCGGCGCCCTCAACAATTAGCCCACGAATTCAATCTCTCGACAATCAGCTGAATTTTTCATGGGGAATTCTGTGATCAGGGGAGCTTTCCTTTTTCCTTTATAAAGGCATAGGAGGAAGGAATGTTTTATCCACTCTCACCCTTGCCCAGAGAAGCTGGCTCTCCTGTGCAACCTGTCCATTTCACAAAGAGATATAGAATAAATTACTCCCTGAGAAAAATGTATGAAGCCATCGATTTCAGAGAAAAAGCATCTAGCATAATTCATCTTGCCCCATGCTTGGGGAGGAGCCCCGGCCAGAGCAGGTGTGGAGTCCATGTACGAGGCTCACAGTGGGCAAGAAAGTGTCCCTGTGCTCCCAGAAGCTCACAGGGCCAACAGTCCTGCCACACGGGGCCTCTTCTACTGACCACAGGCTCCCTGGGAGCAGAGGGAGTGCACCGTGGAACACAGCAATCCCCAGGGTTCCAGGAGGCCTCTGGGATCTGCTGCATGGTCCATAGAAGCTGGGCGTCCACATTCTCATCCCCAGCCCCACCACAGAGCCACACTCAGGAGGCCAAGAAGTAGAGATCTTGGCCTTTGGAAGCCCGTTCTGTTGACCCCTTGATCTACTGTGGAGAAACCTCGAAGACCTTTTCTCCAGGCTTCCTTGGTCCCCTGGGCCTTGAACACACGTCCTTGACCCCAAGTGTGACTGGCGCTGTGTTTGGTTCTGCTCTCCTGTCCAGGTTTCTGTGCGCTATCAGATCTCCCCTGATTTGAATTCGAGGGCTCCCTGCTTGGTGCACTTGACCACAGATCACCACGGCCAGCTCTGAAGCTATCTTGGTGACACTTAGGATACATTGATGGGCACTGCGTATGTCTCCCTAGTGTCAATACCCTGTTCACCGGAACAGGACCTTCCCCTGCTGTGACTGGAAACTCTCATTACACTTCCGTCCATGTCACCTTGAACAGCTCATGTCTACACAGCAGGCCTGGCCCAGTCAGGCCTCGTCAGTGGAGCAAGCCAAAGAAAATGAGTGAGTCCTACCCAGAAAGGATGACCCAGTTCCCATCTCTTCCATGATTCCAGACAGCTCCCCAGTATGTACACTTTGTACCCCTTTAAAGTGATCAACTGAGGAAGAGGCAAATCAACTCAGTAATGCATCATCTTTACTACTCTTTTTAGGGGTTGTTTTTTAAAATGAATTTTTCATCTGGGAATGGTGGTACTCGCCTGTGTCCCAGTAACTCAGGAGGCTGAGGCAGGGGTATTGCAAATCCAAAGCCAGCTCAGCAGCTTAGTGAGGCCCTAAGCAATTTAGCAAGACTAGGAAAATAAAAAGGGCTGGGGATGTAGCTCAATGGTAAAGCACCCTGGGTTCAATCCTCCATACAGAAAAAAAAAAAAGGAAAAAGAAAAAGAAAAGAAAAATAAGGGGGTGGGGGAGGAGAATAAGAAGAATTTTCAGAGTAATGGGAACATGACTTTAAATAGATAGAAATTTTAGTGGGCTGCATTTATTCCTGATTTGATTTCATTTTATTCACTCATTAGGCTTCCTAAGAACATGATATTTTTGGTAGAAGGGACATCTCATTATATAATAATGGTAATGGTTTGGGTGATGCTTCACAATTTTTTTGTATTATTTGTAAACTTTTAAATTAAAATTTCTAAAAAGTGTTTGAAAAAAATTTAGCATTGTTAAAATTATTATAGAAAACTCAAAGTGAAAACAATGGAAAATTTGAGAAGTATTATTTTTGTTTCTTAAGTGTATATTATGTAGCATATCACATGATATATATTATAAGATATATATATTATATAATTTTAACATGTTATATAATATTATATAAATAATATCATATATGTATATTGCATATTTAAAAACCAATATAATATTATTTACATAATATAGAAAACTACATCCCAGCAGCAATAAGGACATCTAATTCTCAGACCTTGGATTCCAATACAGGTACCAATGTCAAACACATAAACAAGAAATGAACTGAAATCATAAATGGGAACAAGAGCTTCTAGGAGAAATGACCACAGTAACTTAACACAGAAACGTCTCTTCAAGGCAAAGTGCCTGCAGCTCTGACCTCACGCTGGGGCTGGTGCCAATGCTGCTATTAGCCTTTGTAGCCAAGGGCTATGTATTTAAAATAAATCCTGTAATCCGTCTCCTATTTGCTTTTAAAAATGTTTCTCTGGCCTTAAACTCTTCTGTGCTCATAGTTTACTATGACAAGTGTGTTCCCACTGCAATTCAACACCATTCACAAACATCTATCATCATTGTTTTCAGAATGTCTCTATAATTGTTACTTGGGTTGACAAAGGTATGTAAAATACAAGATGGACTTGGGAACATTTTGTAGGATCAGAAAGTAAGGAAACGGTTAAAAAAAAAAACTGATAAACACACAGAAACAAATCCACAGAAGCCTACATATTGTTGGGTGTAAGTCTCAAGAATAGAGGAGCTAATTCAAAGAGCTCCTGATGACTTAAGCTTGGAATAATTTGTCTAAAAAGTTATGGTTTGATTAAATGATTGAATAATTATACTAAGAGAGAGTAGATATATTCCCCCTCAGATAAGCCCAATTAATTTATATAGATATTCCATCTTCAAAGAAGTGGGATGTGTCTCCTGTGGTAGTCAGCTTTCTGTCACGGTGACAAAATACCTGAGATGATCAACTAACATGGAGGGAAGGTTTATTGTGGCTCATGGTTTCAGAGCTTTGTGTCCATGGTCGCTTGGTCCCATGGCTTGGGGCCTGTGGCGGTGCTGCATCAGGGTGGGAGCTAGTGGTGGAGGGAAGCTGCTCACTTCATGGGAGCTGGGTTGCTAAGTCAGAGACAGGAAGTGGCCAGTCCCAATCCCTCTTCCCAGCCACATCGCCAGTGACCTCACGTCCTCCCATTAGGCCACCTCTTAAAAGTTCCACCACCTCCCAATACCCCCATGGCTGGAAACCAAGCCTCTCACACAGGACCCTTGGGGACACTTATCAAACCACGCCCCTCATCCCAAGGCGATGCCGTCACAGAGTGAGGAACGTCCTTCCAGGGAGACAGTATGTGAAGAGAGGCGGGAGAGCGAGGTCACAGTAGGACCTGAGAGACACCCGTGCCCCTTGGCGCTCTGCGGTGCTCCTCTGGCTCTAGTCCTTTCCAGGGTGAACCAGGATGTCACACTCAGGTATTTTCTTACCTCCTTGGCTTCTCCTGGACGTGGACGTTTTTCAGATTCCTTGTTTGCTGATGGCCTCTGATTGGAGGCACGCTGGTCAGTCCTTCCGTATGGCAGCCTCCTGCTGCTTTTCTGAGCGGGCCAGTGGTAGGGGTATTTGAGAGGAAGATCTCTGCTATGAAGTACCGCACTTACCACTCTGTGCCAGTCACACGTACCCTTGACAGCAACACCCCCAAGACTCCCTGCTGCTGCTCCCTGCTCCCTGGCCACCTAGATCAGGTGGGGTTTGTAGGTGTCACCACTGTGAAGCGGCTCCTCCTCCCTGTGCTCTTCAAAAGGAAGCCACTACATGCCACCTCCGCTCCGAGACACTGAGCATGGAGGCGGAGCAATTCTCTTCTGTATCATCTTTATAATTTTTTTGTAAATCTAAAATTATTTAAAATAGCAATTTTATTTTTTTGAAGAATCAATGAGTCCTACTACTCCAAATAACTATTCCTAGATAGTGTGGAAACTGAGGCTCAAAGAAGCTCAAAACAATAGCTTCTTGAGAATACATGTATTCTGCCCTTTGAGAAATCCAAAAAGCTTGCTACAAAAAGCAAATCAGTAAGAACCTTTGATCTCCCTGGATTTTCCTCCATGTTAAATTTGCCCTAGGAAAACAGATCTTAAGCTTGGGAACAACAGATGAAGATTCACACCACAAAAACGCTAATAGTAGCCCCAAGATCAGAGCAAAGTTGGTAATTTTGACCTGACACAGGGCCTCAGCTCGGATGCAGGGCACAAGCGATTTGGTGTTTGATTCTCTTGGTGTTTGATTCTCATGCTGTCTAAAGTACTTAGCTCGGTTCCCATTTTAAATGGGTTGTGTACGACAGAGCTCATCATATGGAGATGCACCAGTGCTCAATACTCTGGCCCAGTGGCTGAATGCAACATGTGGAAATTTCATAATTCCAGGAAGTGATTAAAATGCAATGAATCTTTACTCTCCATCCAGAATTTATTCATTTTTATAAAACATGTAAAATATGCCTCTCACAGCAGCTCTTGCCTGGGTAAAACCACCTTGTAATGAAGCCCTATTCAAGCCAACATTCACACAGGGAAGCCTCCTTTCCTTCCAGAAGATCAGATACTCAGAATCATCGTCTTGCACCCAAAGCATTAGGTTTCCAAGGACATGAAAGAGTCGAGACTGTTAAAACAAAATGAGTTTAACTAAAATGATTTACTCAGGAAACAATGGAAAGCTGAATTTGGGATTTTCAGAGTGACCCGGAATCAAAGTGTTTGTCTCGATGGTAGAACTGAAGGGCTTAAAATCTGGGACTTGTTTTTGGTTTGTTTCATGATCATTTATCTTTGAATATGGCTGAAACATAAGAAATGTGCTAAGTGTGTATTAGAAAAACTTTGAGAGTGGTAATTTTTAGTTCAAGAAATAACATATTCTTATTGTATTAATAAGGATTATCTAACTATTTGATAATCTGAAATATAATGGAATTTGCTTTCCAAGAACTTTTTGTAACAACATCAAGATTAAGCAAGGGTCTGTTCATGCCAAACTTGGTCTTAAAAAGAAAAAAAATAATTACCAGAGTTTGAAGATGTACTGGATGATGGTGTGATATTTCAATGATAATATATATAGAAAAGATGAATAGTTCTTTTAATTTCCAAACCCCGTTTTCCCTTAATTACTGAGTTCTGTTTCTCATTTTCCAACTTGCATCCCCATGATTTCTAAGAAAATAAACTTGTTAATTTTGAAGCTTCCTGTTTATTCAACTTAATTGTTTTCCATTTGTGGTGAAGAGCATTGCAAATTCTTCCCCAAACTGTGTTTTTTAAAATCATCTCTATAAGGGACCTCAATTAGTGACATGACCTGTAACTGGTTGCAAAATGTGGAACTTTGTTTTTATTCCCATGATCCATTGCTGACCAGATCAATGCTTTGCCTTAGAATGTAACTAAGAAGTGTAATGAATTCACAATACTATTTAATATCCATGAAATAGAGCCAATTTTTCTCTTAGAATCATAAAGTGAGAGCAGCATATAATTATGACAAACTATAGGCATACATTATCTACTTTTATGAAAAATGCAATGCTTCAGGGAATAGAATTTATATATTGCTGTGACTTTTGTGAACACACATATGAAAATTTGATCTCTTGGAATTAAAACCTCACATGAAAAATATCACAGCGAAAGCTACAAACCCCCCTCGAAAAATAATACAACACAACCTACAGAGTAAATTGAAAATATCCAACAAAACATCTCATTTGTTAAACTAAAATTAATTGAACAAATATTGAAATATTTGAACTGACAGATGCAGGATTCCCACAGTGCTCCAGGCGGCAGTGCCCAAGACAAGGAGATGTTGAAATGTCAGTAAAAATTCCACTTTGCAGTTCTCCCGCTGAACAAGGAAAGGCGGTTGTCTTTGGCATCATATTATTTAAGAAAAGGCAAGGTAGGAAAAATAATTAACTTTCTTTTTAAAAAGCAACGTAATTGGATTGACCACACTGGCTGTGGGAAGAGAGGTCCAGCAGCCCTGGCCACTCTGCCATACAGAGACCCTCTGGTCAGAGGAAGGCCAGTCCCTCACTGACCTGGTCAAGCATGAGTGAAGTGCATTTACTCATATGGAAGAATTCTCATCGGCTGGTCCAACAGAGAAGAAGCAGGAAATTCCTGGTAAGCATACTGTCGCTGACGTCTCTCATACGTTTCAGCAGCGATGGTTTCAGAATTGGGGTTCATAATGTCTTACTAACTCTTTGCTCTGGACAACGCCAGGTATTTTTTCAGACCGTCATTGAGTACCATGAACAAGGCAGCTTCGGTCATCAACGTTCCCCTGTCAGTGTGGGGGGAAAAATCGTGCATTTTATTGTAATATTAAGAAGGCATAAATAACTGAATTTGTTTTCAATAACATGCAATCACCCACTAAGGTAGACAGTTGTCCATTTAATGGTGCTACAGCATATCGATAGCATAATAATCTATGCATGTGTGTGTGCATATCCGCAGATACGGAGGTGGTCCTTGAAAAGGTTTAGAGTTTTTTCTATTTTGAGGTTCTCATTTAACTGTTTCTCTGCATTCTATGAAAGTATGTTTTCATCCTTTCTTTTTTTTTTTTTTTTTTGCTTTTGCCAGATACTCCAAGTTGAAACTTTCGATTACATATGCTAAAAAACTAATCATATCCCACCCCCCTCCCCAGGAGTGTTGATACTTCCTGACTCTACAGCTACTGGTTCTTTTCCCATCATCAGAGGATGTCTCCCTTCAATCTCTTACCTGTGCCTCAGATGACAGTGTTCTTTCCTGGACAATGAGATTTGACCCAGGGACTCTGCTGTTCCTTCTTGGCTGGGTTTCTCGGTTCCACTGGTGTTTCAGAGCTCAGTTCTGCTCACTGGGGAAAAATGCTACAAGCCCATTTGTCCATAGTCCTTCAAGTCCACAGCTCTGCAGGGACTACCGGTCCTGAAGATGAGAAGCAACAGGACTTTCAAAAGTTCTATTAAAATATATAAAACGAAAAAGGAGACTAAGGATCTGCATGCTGTATGTGGTTAGTATATAAAGAAACTGCAAATCTGCTCCAAACAGGAGGCTGCCATCGTGTGCAGCTAGTGGTTTATGACACTTAAGCAGGCTCATGACAGGACAGATTTGTAGTTATCTTGATTCTAACACCAACCACCCAACTGTGAAGTCAAAATGAATCAATATACTCATCCACACATTCACAGAGAGGCCTACAAGTGCAAGATCTCAAGAGAGAGGTGCAGACAATGAAAATATATTTGTCCGTGTATGTACAGTGTCTTATTTGGAACCATTTAAAACTTAACAGTTACCCCTACCAAATGGTATGAGTGCAGGGTACATATCACCAAAATTGGGCAGGTAGTGAATCTTTTTGATATCTAAAAGCATGTATTTTGTGGTTTGGGAATAGCTGGGTTCAGCCAGGAGCCTTAGCTCGGAGTTTCTTAGATCACCGGACAGTGGCTGGATCCTTGGCAATGGCTGAAGGCTTCTGCAAGCTTATAACCCCAGTAGCGGTGCTGCACTGTGCTCTGGTCTGTGGGCTGAACATCTCCACTGGGCATCTCCATGCAGCCTGGGCTTCCTCATAACATAGGACTTTCATGCCAAGAATAAGGGCATCATGGTTTGGATCTTACATAGCCCCCAGTGGCTCGTGTAATCAGGGATTGGCCCCAGTCTGTGGTGTCCTGGGAGGTGGTGTAGCCTTTAGGAGGAGGGGCTGGTGGGAGGAAGCGAGGTCCCTGGGACATGCCCTGGAAGGCACACCTTCCACTCCTTCTCTCTGCCCTGCCTTCCCACCACCAGGAGGGACAGCTCTCCTCCTCCAGGGCCCTTCTATGTGAAACTCTGCCCCAGAGCAGTGGGGTCAAGGGCCACCGATTGAAGTCTTTGCAACCAGGAGCCCAAATAAACCTCTCCTCCGTGTACGTTAATTAGCTAATTAGTTGATTATTTAATTAGATATTTTGTCACAGCAACAGAAATCTGACAACATGGAGGGTCATGATAGAACAAAGCCCAAGTGCATACATTTTTATGAATGGAGAAGTTACATGATGTTACCTATCTGCTCAGAGTACTGGAGTGACTTCCCATCTAAGCATTGCCTAAATTTCTACGTGAGCCTGCAAGGACCTTCCTTGTCTTTAACCTATTTCTCCCTCTTTTTCACTCATCCTTCATTCAGATTTTTATGCAAATATCACCTAACGAATTTCCTTTGGGGCTGGCTCTAGAGGCTGAGGCAGAGGTATTGCAAATTCAAAGCCAGCCTCAGCAACTTAGCAAGGCAAGAGCAACTTAACAAGACCCTGTTTCAAAATAAAGAATAAAAAAAGAGCTGGGGATGTGTCTCCGTGGTTAAGCGCCCTTGGGTTCAATCTCTGGTACCAAAATAAGGAAGTAACAAAAATACATATTTCTTGACTAACCTGGCAATGCTCCCTGGAAGTGGCTCTTTGCCGTTCCTTGTTTTATTCTCTGGACTCTTGTTATGTCCCTCAGAGCGTTTTCTGCCAGTAGCAGGTCGAGGGGCCAAAGCTTCGTTTTGTAAAGTGCCTGTTTCTTTAACCCACACTTTCAGGGCTTTGGCCAATACAGTGCTCTGAATTTCCCATGTATCTTATAAGAGCTTACTTACGTCGTTGGTTAAAAAACAAAAACATACCATCGAATCTCTTCCAAACAGGCCGGTGGGTACATTAAGTGGCAGGTGGAGTCAGGGAACAGCTGTGCTTCTGTGATCCCTGCCACCCCTTTTGTTTGCTGGGGGCTCCACCTTAAATCTTTCAGAGGTACCTACAGGACATTTGCCGTCATGTCTTGATGTGATTTACTGAGAGTATCCAGGATTTAATGTTTCTTGGGAGGTTGTTTCTACTTTTGAGAAGTTTTATCAGTTCAAAAGCTGCGAATACGCATAACACTTATTTTTGATTCTAACAAGTTCCCTACTGCTTTATAGTTCTTCTAAGTTCTGTTTGAAAGTTAAACAAATGCCACATAAAAGACTGTTGCACCAGATTGATAGTGGTCTGGAGTTGGCTTCAGGCTCAGATGTGACAAATATAGAGAAAAGGAGGGGTCTTCAAATTAGTGTCAAAATGACTGAATCACACACTGATACACTTAGTTGAAAACAGAATATCATTAAAATAAATCAGTGGGTACAAAAATGTTTTGGAACCAAAACACAGACAGAAACACATGATAATATAAGTGTTTGAATATTAATATTGGCTTGTATTGTACTGGTTTATTACTTGTTTTTAATTTAAAATTTTGATTTTAATTTTATTGTGGATGCTTAAGGTATACAGCATGATAGTATGGACTACATATAGATTGTAAAATGTTGAAGCAAATTAAATGATAATAAAAAATTAGCATATACATCATCTCATATGGTTACTATTTTACATGTGTGTTTGACAAGAGCAGCCAAAATCTGCTCATTTAGCAAAAATTCCAAGTACAGGACAATATTATCACCTAGAATCCTTATGATGTAAATCAGATTTCTAGGCTACATATCCTCTATCTGGTATTTTTTTGGTCAACTAAATTTAATGTCAAATTTTAAACTACCATGACATTAATTTAGCATGTTTTTCTAAGTGAATTACAAAGTTTTGGATTTAGGAAACCTGGGTCTTATGCAAAATCTTTCTTGTAGCCTACAAACCATACTGGGTCACCATTTTGTGTCTAATTACATCACTTGTAAAAGATTTGTTGCTAACATTACTTTTATCTTTAAAACTCTATCATTTTCCTAGCCAGCCTTCTCTATCTCTGCAGGCAATTTTGTCAATATTGTGGGAAACCTTCCTGATTGCCCAGTGTTCATGCAGGTCTGGTATCCCCAAATACCAACACAGCTATGCTGGGAACATAATGTAATAAACCAGAATTTCTTCTTGCTCCCTATTCTTCCAATTCAGGGCTTCCTTTCCTGTGGAATCCCTGCTTTCTCTTTCCCCTTTTGACAACTATAACTTATTGTCACCTTCACGCTTATCCAGCTGAATCTGCAAAGATCAGATATTAGTAAAACTGGGACCTGTCTATCAGTCAATCATTGAGGTGTTTATTCACTGCTTTAATCTACAAAGCGCTGAGCAGCAAGGCAAATCATTGCAGATAAGTGTATTGTATATTCAAGGGCAACTTTCATTTTAACCCTACCTAGAGAAAATAAATGCTATTTATCATGGATATAAGCTTACCAGTTCATAAAGAACACTTTTATCTATTTGAGTAAGACAGAATTCTTGGTATTATGCACTTAGGAAATAGCCTGTTATTTTATTTTTAACCTCAAGAGAAAAGCAGCCTATTACCTTCCTTACATTCCCATTTTCCTTGCACCAGCAATGCCAATCCTATGCACCCTGGATCTCCTGGGCCTGTGCATGTGTGTGCGTGGTTGGTGGTGTGGGTAGTTCTTTCCCCAAATGTGTGCAAGCGGCATGTTTAAGTCAATCCCCACTGTACAAGAGATAAGAAGAGATAATGAACTGGTGCTTAACAAAGATTATCCAGAGGGTCTTTGGCAGGCAGAGAAGTGGGGCAGTAGGCTAGTCTTTTATTAACACATCATATCCACCCTCCTGGAGAATCCTTTCCCTAGTTTCTGCAAGTGCAAGAAGAAAATATCTGACATTCGAGAAACCTGCAAAATCTTTCTTGTAGCCTACATTCTTTTGTTTTCAGAAGAAGGAAGAACTCACAAGAAGCCGTGAACTAAACTCTCTCTTCCACACAAATGTCATGTGCTTAAATGCACATTGGGGCGGGGGGGGGGGGGTGTTCCGACACAAGGTGGAAGGAAAGCCGTGTCAGGCAGGCGTAGTTGCCAATGACCTAAAGCAGGTGCCAAGTTAATTTGGGGGCCAATTTGTCAAGTGTTCCCTTTGAACTGCAAATTACAGAACTACAAAATTTTCAGTTTGAAATACAATGATGCCGTGGCTGGGAGACCTCCCTCAGATAAGCAAGGTTATAATTACAGTGCTGGAGATAAGGCAGGCTCTATAATCTGCAGTTTAGCTGACTGTATCTACTTAAGACATCCTACATTTTTCTCTTTTTGCCTCATTATTCTTTTTTCCAGATTTTCTATCAATTTCCTGGACAAAACAGGCTGTGTTGCCCATGCTATTGTATAAAAGCAAGCTAGTGCCAGGAAGCAAAGAAAGCTGTTCTCAGGGGACTGGCAGGCTGCAGATCAGTGTGACTAGTGGAGACATCCCTGCTATTGTTAACAAGTTGTGTCAAGGATGTGTACGGTGACATTCCAAAATGCTAAAGTCTCCGATTTTTTTTTTTTATTCTCAAATAGATTTGTGGATGGACCTTAGAATCAGTACTGGGGTGCACAGAGCTGCTCAGCTGCCTTTTGAATCGTTCAGTGGCCTAGGACATTTTATTGGACAGTTACCCATTCAGGTAGGAGTGGAAAGGTGGGAGTGGGAGGAGTTGGGACTGAATTAAGATGAAACCAGCAGTCAGCTATCTATCTTTAGCTGGACAGGACACTATCTTTACTGTGCCCCAGGGAGTTAATAATCTCAATGTTTCCATGGCAGAATTTGATAAACAATTTCAAATTAATAAAAAGATCGACTTCCTGCCTAGATTCTCTGTTCTCCATAATCAATCCCACTTAAACCTAAGAAACAGAATGCTGATTTTTCAAATCTGGGATAATTCCTTCTAATTCTTTAATCCAGGATTATGCATAGATGGCTCCACTTGCCCTAAATGTGATCTACACTAGATGGGACAGAATGATGGACTTTGTCACTAAATGATACAGTACATGTACAGGACAATTCATCAACGATGTAGTCAATATAAAGCGCTTACCTGGAGACAATAGGGAAATGACAGAGAGAAGGAGTTGGGTATTTATTAACAACGGGCAGCACGCACAATATTTCACATATGAAATGCTGAATCCAGATTTTCATTTAATTATTCATTCTTATCTCAGATCCCACTCTAACTGCTTGAAACACAACAGTGAAGATAAGTAGTTAAAAAACATTCTGGCTCCGATGGAGCTTACATTTCATGGAAATGACAGACAATGCAGTAAATACAACAAATAATCTATGTAGGATGCTGGAAGGTGGAAAAGCCTAGAGAAAAGAAACGTATTTCGAGCAGCCTAAGGAACAGAGACGGAGAAGCTGCAGTTGCAATAGGGTCATCGGGACTGGCAGCATGAAGAAGGTGGCATTGAATGGGACCGACAAAAGAGATGATGGGGACGAGCCATGTGGCTGCTGAGGAAAGAATAGTCCCAAGGAAACTCAGAGTGCCAAAGCTCTCAGGAGAGACAGAGTCCTGCATGCCCAAATCCCACATGGTGGACTAGAGCTGACTGGGAAAGTTTGGGAGAGCAGGAGATGAAATTGGAGGGAGGTGGGATGTGGGATTTTGTAGATTCCTGTAAGAATGCTTGGGATGATGCTGAGACAGGGGAGGGTTATGGGAGCGCTCTTGGTACAGGATAAGCAAGATCTACCATGTTGGGAGAATCCTCTGAGCAGGAGACTGCAAAGGCACCACTTTAGAGTCTTTGGAAATGATTTAAGGGACAGTTTCTGGAAACTTCAACTAAGTGGTAGAGATGGAACCAGGTGGCTGGATTCTGGGCCCATTTTGAAGATACAGAATTTCCTGTCTGAATTCGTGGGGGTATAAGGTACAGGGAGAAGTAAGGAGCAATTCTGAAGTTTATGTTCCAAGCAATTGGAAGAACGAATTGCTACTTACTGAGATAGGAAAACAAGTCTGACAAAAACCATGGCTCTAATTGTTGAATACATTATGTTTAAGGAACTCACTACACATTCTGCGGCGATGCCATGCAGGCTGAGGGGCAGACAAGCCTGGAACGCAGGAGCCTGGTGTAGGCTGAAGTGATAAGTCCTGTAGGTCGTGGCTTTACCTGAACCCACGTGAGCTAGCCAAGGAGAGACCACAGCCAGCCAGGGAGAGAAAACCATGAGGTGAGCCTTGATGCATGCTGAAGGAAAGAGCTGGGTAGGAGGGGACTTCAGCAAGAGCCTGCAGATGAGCTGCCACAAGACAGAGGAGACGCCATTGAACACGTTGGCCAGAACATCATGCCAAGTATTACAAGGAGACTCCTGAGACAAATTGCATTAAATAGTGCTGAGAGATTCATAAGATCAGAACTGAGAACAGAACAATAGAGAGGGCAGAGTGGAGCTCTCCAGTGGCCTCCAGGAAAGGAATTTTAGAAGGACAGAGGGGACCTTTGATTGGATAGGCTTAAGACAGAGCAGGGAGCAAGGATTCGGCCATCGCAATCCAAGATTCTGAAGGCCATGTTTACAAAATGGTTCCAAATGAACTACCTTGTTAGGGTCTGTAAACAAGTCAGGATGGCGCCCGGCATTTTGCCAGAGGGAGTGGTTTGTGAAGTAACACCAGCGAGCCATTAAGTGTGGAGATTCCTTATTGTTTGACTGCTGTATCTAGTTTATGTTAATTAAGATAAGCTGTGTGGAATGTATATATACCCCTCCTGTCCTACAATAAACGGCTCCCACTCCTGCTGTATCAATGTACACAAGTTGCTCGTCACCCCCCCCCCCCGTTATTTTGCTGTAGCCGGACTGCGGCACTACCTAGAGGACCAAGTGGGGTCAAGAGAAAGCGTGTTTCTTCTTTTATATTAAAGACAGGGGAATAAAATTTTATATGCTAATGGTAATAGTCCAATACAAGAAAAGTGCAAGAAGGTGAAGAGTGGACGGATCTCTGTCCTTAAGCAGGTCAGCAGGGTGAGACATGGGGAGCAGGTGGAGAGGTGACGGTGCACAGGGGACCAAGGGCCCATCTATGATACCGAGGTGGACACAGCTGTGTGATCCAATGAGAAGGCAGGTGTGCATCAGTGGAAAGTGGTAAAAGTTCTATTCTGATGCTTCAGATTGAAAGAGATTTGCAGGAAAGAGACGGAAGCTATATAATCCCAAGGGGAGCCAAAGAGCTAACAGACTTGGGAAATGTAGAATGATCTCCAGGGGCCTGGGGGCCCGACGGAGGTCATTGGTCATGAATTAAAAGTTCAGCCAGCTGGGAGGGTTTGTTTTTATCCAGCCTTGTTCAGACACAGAATAAACAATGTGCAGAGAAAATAGTGATCCTTATTTTTCTAATGTTTAATGTGGCCTTTTGCCAGAGCCTATACTTACTCTTTAGAGCAAGGAAAAATATAACTTTTGCTTCTATCCAGTTTAAATCTTTCTGGCCCTTCCAAATATTTAGCCATCCCTATAGAAGGTGAAGTCTGTCTAGGATAAAAATATCCCTCCGATGGTATCCCTCTGAATCAGTCAGATTTCCATCACTATAACAAAATAACCGAGGTAGCTTTTAAAGTTATTTATGAAGAGAAAAGATTTATTTTGGCTCAAGGTTTGGGGGTTTCAGATAATCATTGAATGGCCCATTTCTTTGGGCCTCTGGTGAGGCAGTATATTGTGGCAGGATCCCAGGACAGAGCAGATGTTCATGTCCTCAGCCAGGAGGAAAAAGAAAGAAAGTGACCAGGGTCCCACAGTCCTTTCAGAGGCATACCCAGTGTCCTGAGAACTTCCCCCAGTCCCCACATCTGCATGGCTTCACTGCACCTTCCAGGGGTGCCACCTGGGGTCAAGCCTCCAGCACATGGACGTTAGGAGGACGTTCAATATCCAACCTACAGCTCCTCTCTGCATCTCTTCCAAAAATGGCCTGTGCACGGGGTTTAGTTTACAGGACCCGCAGACGCCAGGAACCACGTACGCCCTTCACGCGGATGGCTGTTCCTGGTCTCCTGGGTCGTCTCCTGCTGAATGCAGCACTTCCTAGGGGGAGCAGTGTGCGCTATCTGCTGTCCACACTGTGGAACTGGCTTCATTCTGGGGCTGGGAGCCGTGCCTGCACTCATTTCCCACTCAGGGCAACAACCTCCCCGAGGCTGGCACAAAGTGGCAGTTCAACAGTGCGGAGTGCGGAGGTTTTGATCAACCTTCCTGAGCGAGGCAGGGTTCTCTTGGCAGAGCACCTCCCAGGGAACAGGTGGACTTCCCAGGACCTGGTGGTGGTGGGAGAGGAAGTGGAACTGGTGGGTGGGCTCGGCCTGAGAAGCTGGATAATGCCCTGAGCAGAGGGTCTGGAAGCAAGAAGCAGGGGCCCAGAAGGTCAGTAGGTCCTTCAGCTGCACAGGCCTGTCGTCGGCAAGAATCTGTGAGTGAGGAGCAGGCTTCCCAGGGAGGAGGCCGGGAGAGGAACGAGACCATGTGAGCATGGCCTAGCCACTTTTGGAGTTCCTTTCATCAGCCTCTCTTCCCTCCTCCCTCCCCACCACACGTTTTGATACTCGCCTTGCTGGCCACTCAGGGCACTCCCTTGCATCAGGGTTATGCTAACGGAAGCAGAAGTGGGACCGGGTGGCTGCTGAGGGGGTCCAGGAGTGGGTGACAGCTGTGGGGGAGACACTGTGGGAGACCGCCCATCTGGGCTGGACTCCGGGGACAGGGAGCAGCATTGAGCACGGCACCGCCCTAGGTCTGCAGAGTCCAGGTGCGTCTGACCGGGTGGTCTGCATTTGCATCACATCAGGAAGACCCTCAGGACTCCTTGCTCTCTGTGAGAAGCTGCAGGACATGGTCAGCCTCTCTGCTCCTCGGTTTCCTGAGTTCTAACTGGAAATCATTTTCTGTCATTGTTCACGATTGTTGGAAGGGTTAGAGGATGCCGTTAGAGATGTCATTTTGCACCTCCGAGTCTTAACAAATGCTGCATGAGAAGTAGGAATGGAGACCAAGTTTGATATAAAGTTCATGATGCAATCAGGGAGGCCTTCGAAGCTGTGATTCATCTCTAGATAGGATATTATGTCATGGGAAATGGTCGCTTGGTGACAGCTATGAACAGAGAATGTCATCGTGGTGCTCAACCAAAGACCACCAGGGACACAGCTGTGGCCATTGTTCATTGCAGCGATGGCTGTAGGATGTTTCAGTAAAGGAACGGGAGGACTCAGAGGACTCGTTTGTGGATGGGATGGTGTAGGGAGAAAGGTGGGCGTTCCCTGGGTTGGGTGCTGTCAGGAAGTGGGGTACAATTGCCTTAATAGCTATCATCAGAAGGCGAGAAGATTAGAGAAGGATCAAGCTGTAAAGGAAAAGGGGCGACAGTCACAAACCAGCCGGTATTTGAGCTGTTGGGTGATTTTCGTTGCTTAAAAAATAAATGCTCATGTTTTTCACTCTATTCAGACATGATTGAGACGGGAACATGACTTTGTCTTGACCCATCACAGCTCAAGTGTAGCCTGCTGCAGTGTCGATGTCCCATGAAGGTCCAGCTGTGAGTACCAGGGAACCTCCCACCAACAAGAAGCAGGCCACAACCCATATGTCATCTCAGCTGCCGGGGGTGTCAGATGTCATTTCTCTGTGTGGTGTGTGTGTGTGTGTGTGTGTGTGTGTGTGTGTGTGTGTGTGTAATTATACTTACAATTGATGAAGAGGAGAGACACTAGACCTGTATTGCCTCATACCAGATCAAGGAGAACTTGAACCACAGCATCAGTGGGAGGATCAGAAATGGTGGAAACAGGATCCCTGTGATGTAGGGCTAGTTGGACAGCAGTTCAAAGGCATCTTTAAAACTTGGACTTCATGACTTAATGCTTTGTTGAACAGGTCCCAGTAATGATTCTCTATTGTGATAGTGACATAAAGAATCATCCAAATTTTCAACTTAGAATAATTCTCGTCAAGTCTCAATTTCTCAGAACCCTGGTTTTCTGCAAAATGGCCTGCCGTGCCTGCCCTTCCTTGCTTTGCAGGCTGGCACAGGAAGAGCAAGTTAGAGTTTTACTTCTGCGCCTGGTGCCAGCCATGATTGGTCTTTTTTTTAAATGTGTAGATCACATTCTTAAAAAGATGTAGAGCCTGGAGCACTGGCACATGCCTGTAATCCCAGCAGCTTAGGAGGTCAAGGCGGGAGAATCACAAGTTCAAAGCCAGCTTCAGCAACTTGGTGAGGACCTAAACAACTTAGCAAGACCCTGTCTCAAATAAAATATGAAAAAGTCTGTTGGTGTGGCTTCATGGTTAAACACCTCTGGGCCAATCCCCATTGCCAAAAATAAACAAACAAATAAATAAATGTAGATTTTTAAAATGAGTAAAATGAGTACTGGTTCCTGATTTTTCATAACATGTGTTACCTAAAAGTGCCTTCCTGGGCAGAATGAATTGTACAAAGTTCTGTTGCTTCCAAGCAGGGTACTCACAGCTGCAAATGTTAGTCCTGACTCAGTTTAGCCCTTGGCATGGCAAGGCCTTGTAAAGCAGTAACTCATCATTCAGTCTCAGCCCTCAAAGCAACAATGGTTTTGACGGCTTCTGAATGTTCTGATACAGAAAGGTTTCCAAGAAGCAATGACATTGGCAGCAGAGGTGACTTTCAATAGTGTCTGTTTTATAGGTCCATTGGTCCTCCACCGGTATTTTCTCTCTTCAAAGATGCATAGAGAAGTGGACTTCTTAAACTGTCTAACCACCCGCCCGAGCACACTGTCTTCCGTGCGTTCACCTTCAGCACTGTCATAGGAGAATGCTCAGGTTCACTTCCTGCACAGGAAGGCAGGCCTTCTACAGCCGATGCAAAGCGCAGCCTCCACGGGCCACGCAGCAGCTCTCTCACACACACAGTATAAATAGCACGCGCTAACAGGTTAATAAAGAAAAACACAGCTCGCGGCTTTGGGATATTACTCCTGTGGCTTATCATCAACAGATGACTGACAACCTGACCATATTCTTCCTTCTAAAATTAGTTTTCCTCCAATGTATATGTTTGGGAACATCTGGAGAGTAAGTTTGAAGCGATCTTGGCAACACAGTCATCCCTTGGTATCTGGGGTGATTGGTTCCCACGGAGACCCACATTCATGGATGCTGAGGTCCCTCATCTGAAGTGGCGTAGTATTTGATGTCACCTACACACATACTCCCATGTTCCTTAATACATTTCCAGATTACTTACACTACCAAATACAATGTAAATGCTATGAAATTAGTTGTCACACTATACAATGGTTGTATTGTCTAGGGAACAATCACAAGAAAAAAAAAAGTCTGTATGTGTTCGGTACAGTTTTGCAAGTATTTTCCTGATTTTTTTTTTGCCATTAGTGAATTTGTGGAGTCCATAGAAACACAGGGCTTACTGTGTACATAATATCTGGGATCATTTACATTTATCATGACCCGATGGTGAATCCTTCCAAGACTTTGTCATGGTCCCTGGGATGGACATTGAACTTGCTCACAGTGCACATGCAGTCATGTGGATCTGGCCCCTAGGCATCTGACCAGCCTCTCACTGCTGACACTCCTGTCACCCCCTGGAGGTTCAGCTCAGTATTGCCCCTCAGTGTCCTAGCTTCCTCTTCGACACGGGTGCCCACCCCTGGCCTGTTGGACTTCATATTCCATGGCAGCCTCTCCCACCATGCTTTCCTCTAGATTCACATTTCCTTATAAAAAAGTCTGGCTGCTTCCAGTCTATTCCACATGTGCATCTCATGCCACCTACCTCTAAATGACACATGGCAGTGGACAGAAATTTCCCTGGAGTCAAGGCAGATGCTCCCTTCATACCCCGGTTGCAGACATTGGCTCAGCACCCACCTTGATCTAAGATCCCATTAGACCTTCTCTTATTTCCTAAACACCAACTAATGTTAACCAGCTCTCAAGCTCTACTTTAGAAAAAAATCACAATCATTCCATTTTTGCAAGGAAGGAGCAACTTTATTTGTGCACCCCGAGTCCCTTTTCACATCAGTTTACATCAGGGGATATACCTCCAGCTCCCTTGGAGCCCAAAGCAATTATATAGCAGGGATCAGTAAGTGCAAAAAGCTGCAGTAGAACTGGATTTAAAATGCTTTTTAATTGAGAGAAATGTGTGTGTGTGTGTGTGTGTGTGTGTGTGTGTGGTCCACCAGCTGCGAGAGTAGTACATGTAGGAGTCAAGCAAAGACCAAAGATGTCAATGAGAAAAATATGAGATAGAACAGACACATTCCCTCTCTGAATACTTTGAATGACTCAGAAATTATTGCAAATGCCAAGGCTAAGGACCATTCAAAATGTCTGTCCCTGGCTGAGTCTGATTTTAAAAATAAGAAAAGCAAAGGGAATCTGGTGAGGTTTGGGAATAACGCTTCTGTCTTACTGTCAGCAAGGAGCATGGAGAACGAAAGAAAAATCAAGCCCCCAAAGCTGAGTGAGGTGGAGAGAGAGAGCTGCGTCCTCAGAAAGCAGGTCTGAGATGTTGGAAGATTCGCAGGACAGATACGCAGAGGACAGTGCGACCCCGAAGAGCAGAGCAGGACGCCTGCAGGTCTCATCACTCCTGGAGGCAGCCTCAGGAAGGGGTGGATTCAGTCGCCATTGTGTCAGGAGCTGACGCTGGGCCCTCAAGGAAGCCTATCAAGAGACAGAGAGAGGAAGACCTCCATTAATGTCTCCTCAGTGGGAGCCAAAACAGAGGAAGCAACTGCGAGCCATCCTTTAAAGGCGAGCCAAATACGAGCTTTCAGGAAATGGCCCCTTGAAGACTGGGAATCTTTCCCAAGTGATTACACAACATTTCGGATGATTTGAAAGGCAAAGCTGGGACTATCGGCTCAGAGTTATTAAAGCATTCATTTATGAGCGTTAGATATTGTGTGTGGGCATCACTGCTGCCCCGGGGGCCACACCCCGAAGTGTAAGCAAACAGGGTTATAAGGCCACAGAGAACACTAACCGCGGTTTTGGAAGGTGAGGGACGTTCCATGCAGACCCTGCCAGGCCCTGTTGGGGGCTGGCCCATGGCGAATGCGCGGTGGGACACTCATTCTGCATTTCAGTCCTGGGAGCTGGAGTGAATAAATGTTGATCAGGATGATTGCTGTGTGGGGACTGACCGCACATTCAGGAAAGAAGAGGAGAGAGGTGAGGACACTTGTAAGATTTGTCTACTTTTAAAACATCTTCTAATTCCTACCCTGTGATACCCACGTACATGGCCAGCCTGGGTAGAATGGCCTCTCCCTGTGGGAGTGTGTGAGAGGTGGACGGTTTGGTCAAACTGGAGCTCTGTTAGTGATTTAGATGGCAGTAACGTGTGCTGAGCTAGAGAAAACCCTGGGCCAGCAACTGATGTGTCCAAAAGTAGGACTCATTTATTCCCAATCTCTCAGGATGAAGGATCACAGAAGAAAGAGTTTAGAAAAATACTTAAAAAAAATACTTCTCAAAAAAAAAGGGTGTCAGGGCCAGGAAAGGTGATACTCAGATCCAGCTAAACGTGCCAGTCTGCCACGAGGTCAAGAAGTGGGTCTAACTGTCTAACCTGCAGCTGAGCTTTCCTCAAAGAAGTAAGAAAACTCTGGGGAAAGGAGATTGAGGAAGAATCCTCCAAAACCTAAGCACTAAGACAATTGAGTAAAGACAGTGCCCGGTAGTGCATATAGCTGAGTGATGGGGGTTGTTAGGTGTCCAGGGCACGGGTGTCAATGGCATTGTCCCAACTTCCTTCAAGTAAGGTGCCGAGGAGGGCATCTCCAGCTGTGCCTGCGCTCTGCTGCCCTGGGGGCCCAAAGCCATGACGTTGCAAATATAACTGGGGTGAAAATGCCTTCTAATCAAGCCTCTGTGTGTGTGTGTGTGTGTGTGTGTATCTGTGTGTGTGTGTGTATCTGTGTGTGTGTGTGTATCTGTGTGTGTGTGTATCTGTGTGTGTGTGTGTATCTGTGTGTGTGTGAGTGTATCTGTGTGTGTGTGTATCTGTGTGTGTGTGTGTGTGTGTGTATCTGTGTGTATGTGTGTGTGTGAGCTGTTACCACACGTATCCCAAGTCAATGCAGCTCCAGGACATGGGCTGCTCAGTGTTTCAGAGAAAAACTAGAAATCGAGAGATTTAAAATGCTCTAGATGAAAATAAACCCTGAAGAATGGGGCGACTCTCATTGCAAACTTTGAACAATTGCAGATAGTTACGCTAGTGCTACACACTGAGAAAGAAGACTTTTTCTCCAGCACAGAGACTTTAAATAGTGCCATAATTAATTCCATGGTGAGGTATTTCTCCTTAATGAATATTAATTTACAAGTCTTGAAGGCTAGACCCCCGGGATAGAATGACTGGCAACCTGGTGAGCCTCAAACAAAGAGTTTTCTTAATTCCATCTGTCCTCCACCGCTCAGATATCACTGAGCCTTTGGCAAGGGTAAGGTGGGTCTAGCTTAATTGTGTTTCTGGAAACTTCCTTTTGCTGAGGGTAACTGATACCAGGCCGGGGGAACAGCTTAGAGGGTCCATTTTGTGAGTGTGAGGCTTGAGGATAGATATTCCTTGTGCCCAGAACACGCCTTACAAGCAGGGAGACCAAGAAATTGACAGGAGTGACGCGCTGTCAGAGGCACCCTCAGCTCCCCACCCTCTCCCTCGAGAGACAGACGGGAGGAGGCTGCTGACCCTGACACAGAGCCCATCTGTCCAGCTGAGGATTTTTAATGCATTTTAATGTATTTTTAATCCAGGAGGATTAAAAATACATCCAGTGATGACTTCTAGAAGATATTTAGACTTCCTTTTAATTTAGTATCTTTAAACAAGAAAACTGGTTTGAGAATTTATTGTATTCAGATATTGACCTGAGTTTGGACTTTGATGTCTATGGACTTAGATTTGTAACAATCTTATTGTGATGTTTTCCTGTCTCCTTACAAACATGACAGGGACAGGTATTGATGTTTAAATACAGGGTATCTCTATATGGCTGACATCTTGTTAGAATGTTTTTTCTTTTTATGTTGTCATTTAATTGAACAGCAAAACTTAGTGTGAGTTATACATTGGGGTGGGACGTACTTTAAAAATACGTAAAAAGAATAAGGAACATCTATTTGTCCTCTGAAACAGGGGGGTCTGTACTCATATATGATCATGACTCACTCAGAGCCTAAAGCTTTCTAGAAGAAAACCCTGAGCAGCAGTGGTGGGTACCCCAGGGGGACAGACTCATCAAGAAGGGATGGGTCTGGCTTGATGGACCATAGCTTGCATCCTCTGAGAGGGTGGCCACATGGTCAGTGCAGTGCAGATTCAAGGCCCAAGTGCAATGAGTTGCCACAGTCCGGCTGCAGCAAAATAACCGGGGGTGGGGGTGGGGGGTTTGACGAGCAACTTGTGTAGATTGATACAGCAGGAGTAGGAGCCCTTTATTATAGGACAGGAGCGATATTTATACATTCCACACAGCTTATCTAATTAGCATAAACTAGATACAGCAGTCAACCAATAAGGAATCTCCACACTTAATGGCTTGCTTTTGTTACTTCACAAACCACTCCCTCTGGCATTTTGCCAGGCGCCATCCTGACTTGTTTTCAGACTCTAACAATGAGTTGGGGAGAAATTGCTGAAATTTGGGGGGTGTCTATTTTCTCCATCTCACTTGTATACTTGAGAAGCTTCTCCTACAGTCATTCGCTTGCCCTCTCTCCTCACTGCTCCCTAATCTCTCCTCCTTCATGAGAGAGCTGAATTTATCGTGCGTAGGCAGATTAGAAGAAATACCTGGCCATGGCTAGCTCAGGTTTTAGTGGACAGTGCTTCCCCCAAACTCAGGCCCACCTAGAACCTCAGAATGTGACCTTATTTGTAAGTGGGATTGTGATGAATGTAATTGGTGAAAACGAAGCCATACTGCATTAGGGTGGCCTCTACGTCCAGTGCGTGGTGGTGTCCTTATGAGAAGAAAGCACATGCGGAGGTAGCAGGGCAAGTCCTAGGATGACACAGGTTGAGTGTGCCCTGATGCAGCTTTAAGCCATGGAGGTCAAGATTGCTGGGAGCCCCCCGAAGGGAGGACTGCTTCCTTCAGTCTTCAGAGAGACCCTGGACCTCCCAACTCCTCCATTCTGGACTTTGAGATTCCAGAAAAGAATAGGTTTCTGTTACCGTCAGGCATCAAGTTTGTGGTAATTCATTCAGGCAGCCTTAGGAGATAGTGTCACTGTGTATCTTCGAGGAGCCAGGTCATTCTGCAAGAGACATGCACCCTAGTCTGCCCTCTGCCATGGGGTCATCTCCCTGTGACAAGGGAATTGAAGAATATAATGTTAACAAGCCTTTTAAATTGCAAATAAAAAATGATCTGCAATTATCTTGGTGACAGAGTTGGTTTTTTTTATATTAAGTTGTCTCTTAGTTGATTCTTTTTTAAAAATATATGTTTAGTTGTTGATGGACCTTTATGTTATTCATTTATTTTTATGTGGTGCTGAGAATCAAACTCAGTGCCTCACACATGTGAGTCAAGTGCTCTACCACTGAGCCACAACCCCAGCCCGTTAGTTGATTCTTAATATAAGAGAGGTGGAAAAAAAATTGTGTTGTCCCCTGAAAATCCCAACACATCTCTATATCCACCAAACTCCACCTTCCTACAAATTTCAGTCTATGTTGTCTTCTCCTTAGTTGATGCAACAAGACCCCATTTGTCAGCTGAGCTTCAGGCTCAGGGGGCCTAGACAAGAGGCATTAGTGTTCTCACAGTTCTGGAGGCTGGAAGTCCAGCATCCCGGTGCCCACAGGGCTGGGTTCTAGTGAGGACTCTCCCTGGCTTGCAGATGGCTTCCTTTTCAAATGGCCTTAAGATCTGAAATCTCTTCCTCTTCTTTTAGGGCATCTGTCACATCCTTTGACCTCATTTATTCTCAATGGCCACGTTTGGGCTTAGCGCATCAACACATGCATTTGGGGAGACACAATTCTTTCACACTGTAATCACCTCCTTGATTTTTTTTTCTTCTAAATTCTTCAACCACAGCAGGATTTTAGGGACACAAAAATGACCTTGCTCGCCCTCTCTATTTTGGATTTCTTCATGATGCTCTTCCTGTTCAGGCTGAAGCTTTCTCCTACAGCTCTTGGCAGCCAACCCTATTTTCTTTTCTTATTTTAAAGAAGTCAAAGTCATTATTATGTCTCAACAATCTGCCACCTATTCCTAATTTGCCCCCATCTCTGCAGCCCAAATTCCTACCTTTACCTGCCTTGTTACACATACAGGAAAGAGCAAATATCTTCTGGCTTCTAATGTTTTGTTGTTATTGTTGTTCTCTTGCATCTGGGCCCTTTCACTGCTATTCCTTTATTTGAATATCCTTTCACCCCCATCCTCATCCCCGACCCACCACTGCCTTAACTTCCCTGTGGAAATGTAGAACTAGCCAGTAGAATTTTCATGGAAAAATAAAGTTCTGTAGTGCACCACCCTTGCAAGACTTCATTAGTATTCACCATAATTAATTTAATTTACTGTAATAGGGGATTCAATAAGTAATTTCTAAAAATCTCATTAATAATTAGCATTAACATATGAAAACATTAAATAAGCAATAGTAAGGGTTCCAATACAAATCAACTCATCATGCAATGGATCTGTTTTTCTATTAAAACTGAATGGAAAAGTATTTCCCCAAAGAAAGTCTGTATTCTGACCACTTTCTCCTCTTGATTTAGGGGTTCTCCCTTAACACCCCATAGGACTGTAGAATGGTGTTCTCAGTGGATTTGTGATGGGGAAAGGGGAGAAAGACATGAAACCAAGGTAAGAATAAGAGTGAAGAGGCACATGGGCAGTTCTCGATCTCCAGCCACAGGGACTACTCGGTGCTCTCTCTCAGGAGACAGGGCAATCTGGCAGACGATGGGAAGGTACCAACCAACCGCGGATCACAGCCCAGGACAGCGGCATGTACATACAGGCTGACACCGCACATTCCCTAACGACTTGGCTCCGAGTTCTTATCTCTGCTGCCTTGTCTGGTTACATGGAGGAAACCCATGGGGGTCCTAAATTCAGACCCCAAAGAAATGAGGGAGGCTATCTTCAAAAGAACGTGGGAAACAAAAGTCATATTTTACCACTAGAAATTATGAAAGACATGCAAATACACATTTTTCTTTATATAAGTCATTGTTATATTAGTATCTTAAATATTTTACATAATTTGCAAATGAATGCATTTTTGTTATTTGAGTTCAATGTTAAATTCCATCCTATGTTGTTTTTAATGGATCTGTTCAAATCAAAGCTCCTCTATGCCTCTCTGATTCAAGCAATTTGGAAATAAAGATTCTTGAATGGAAAATAGCTGACCAGGAAGAGCCCTGGCCCCAGCACAGCCCTTCACACTCTGTTAAAGTCACTCGTTCACCTCATTTCCCCATCTGGAGAGAAAGAAAGGGTACTGTCTTCTCTCCATGATTTAGCATCCCAATTTAAATCCGACCAAAAAGTAGGTGTTGAATAAATATTTTGTGAAAGATAGGAAACCATTAATGGGTTAGTGATCTCTGTTATTCGGTTTCCAAACCTGCTGATTGCTTCCATGCTCGTCGATGTTAAATGGCTTTAAAATTTGGAAATGTGACCCAGGTTTCCCCCACGAACGCTGCACCATTTAAACTAGGTAGAGACGGAGTGAGACATGACTTCAGTGATGCTCAGGGGCAACAGACACTTAAGCTGCTTCTAGATTTCACTTCCTACTTGCTAAGGGTATCCTGCGAAGCAGTTTGCTTACTCCTGAATGAACATCAGGCAACAGGATTGAAAGGTTACCATCCTAGTTATGCTATTGCTCTCCATCGGCTTTGACCTAAATTGTGTTCATTTATGAAGGGAAAAGGGAAAAAAGATTTAGAATTGAAATAATTCCTAGAAAGATGCTCCTATTTGAAGTAAGAAAGTCAGACTTGAAAACTTCATAGGATACAACTGGAGGAAAATAATCTGTGACAAAAACCCATCTCCCAAGCAGATACACATTTAGACAGGAGCGTTATCTGCAAAAGGGAGGAGCTGCCACAGGCCTCTGCTGAGTTCATTCTCACTAATGTTCCTAACAAACATTCACTGACTGCCAGGTGCCCTGACCGGGAATGAGACTCAGAGATTTCAAAGTGAAGGCACAGATAGGCGCAGGAAGAAAAGAGGCGGTAATGAGATGAGTGGACTGTTGGGAGCTCTGGAGGCAGGGTAATGCTATTAAGCTGGAACAGTCACACTGAACATCAAAATGAGAACTCTCAGCTGGCCAGGGGCAGATCAGTTAGGAAAACCAAGGGAAATGGGAGCGTCAGAAGGGCTGATTGCAAACCACAGGCAGAGGATTTAGAGGGTTTCTGTGAAGACAGATGAAAACAGCATATGATGTTGGTAAAGCTGTATGAATCGGAAGTCAGGAGTCAGGACCTGAAGTTCTGAGATTTTATTCTAAGATTTAGGGCTCAAGGCAAGTTACCTAGCATGTAGTTTCATCGCTACAATTGAGAAGATGGTTATTTTTATGGATGCTAAGTTGAGCTGAGCTAAGGTAAGTGAGACACAGCACGGTGCCTGGTACAGACACATGGTCAGTGGATGTCATAAAAGCGTATGTCCCTCTTCTGACGACTGCACACACAGTCTTCACTCAGCGGGCACTTGGATGGTGCTTTGCATGTGCGCCTACACACTTGCCCACTCTGTGAAATATAAAAAGTTGGCTTCTTTGTCTATAACAAAGAGAGCTCCATTGTATGAGTCTATGTGGAATCCAGAGAGAGAAGCCAAGTAGAAGATGGAGAGTTTAAAAATGACTCATGTACAGGCCCAAAGGTAAAGGCCTTCCAGATTACGCTGAAGAGACAGTGTTCTGCAGTTCACCTGTAGGGATTTCACCGACACCCTGTGACTTCAGCAGGAGGTGGACTGTGCACTGTCAGTCACAGATCTCATGCCGTGCGGAGGAGTTCAAAGCAGTGAGCAGAGGAGATGAGATCCTAACGTGTGAGCTCGGCGGAGAAGTCCCTGAGCTGTGCAGCCGCAGAAGCACAGGAGACCCTCACCTTCTGGCTGCACCCATGCTCTCTCCTGCTCTCAGCTCTGCCTGGAGCCCTTGCGCTCGCCCGCTCCCTGCCATTCCAGACCTGTTGCTCCTGCTCCTTACCTTTGGTTGAGTGACCTGGTTTATCCAGCCAGGATCTGAGAACCAGCACCTCGCCAGCCTCCTTGAAGAAAAGAACACAGGAGGCTTTCAAATAAATCAGATCCTGGGGGACCCTCACCCTGAGATAATTTCTGGGTAGAACTTGTAATTTTAAACCTGTGTTCCGCATTTGTTATGATGATAAGGACATTGTGAAGACTCCTTTTAACATCAAACCAATTTACTTCTTGCATTCTATGATCTTTCATTCCCTTTCTACCATATCTGGATGGGAGAGATTCTTAATGGGTAAATATGGACCTTTCTGTGACATAGGATGGAGGGTTACTTTGCTACATTTTAGTACTTTCCTGGTGTCATTATCAATCATGTTAGGATCCTTCCAAAGGATCATACCTTAAGACTTTCTAGAATTTCTTCCTGAGAATTCAGGGTGCAAGGGGAGATTTAAGCACAGGAAAATAAAATCATATTTCAGACCAAGTGCTGACGTTAATATCATCATGACCATCTTGGGGATCATTTGAATTTACACCTTCCAGATCAGCCATTGTCTTGCATCAGTTTCCTGACAGCCGGGTATTCCATCCTCTGATGAAACCCCACCATCTCCTCCAATAGCCTCTCAGTAATTCCCCATCAAGATTGCACGTGAAAATAATCTCCTACAATGATTATTTTCCTCATCTAAAATTATCTCCTTGGATCTACTATGGAAGAAATGATAGAGAAAAACAGGGAGAGGAGGGACACAGTACTTTATTTCTGAAACACCATCAACTGTAAGGTGTTGAGAAGCATCCATTGATTTAATATTAGTATCACAGCAGAAAAACCTGGGTAGGACTTCTCTCTAGCATTGAAGGGTTCATGAAAAAAGCATCTTAGAATGGAAGAAATGTGTAGGTCTGACTGGGCTGTGCACACATTGCAGGCATTCATTTGTTTCCTTCCTCCCTCCCTTCCCCTCTCCTTCCCTCCCTCCCTTCCTCCCTCCCTTCCCCTCTCCTTCCCTCCCTCCCTCCCTCCCTCCCTCCCTCCCTCCCTTCCTTCCTTCCTTCCTTCCTTCCTTCCTTCCTTCCTTCCTTTCCTCCTTACCAGGGATTGAACCAAGGGTGCTGAACCACTGAGCCACATCCCCAGCTCTTTTTATATTTTATTTCGAGACAGGATCTCTCCAAGTTGCTTAGGGCCTCACTAAGTTGCTGAGGCTGGCTTTGAACTGTGATCGTCCTGCCTCGGCCTCCTGAGCCCCTGGGAGCACCCTGAGGGCACAGCATGTGCTGCTGTGCCTGGCTCATTTATTCTTTAATAGTCCTGTGCTGCACTCCATTCTATTCGTTTTGCATGTGAGGGAAGTTTCTTTTACTTTATGAACCTTCTAATGGTTGCAGAGCTTGTCAGTGAAAGTAAGGCTTATGTTCCTTAAACCCACTGCCAAGTTCATGTTTTCCCTCCCAGCGCCATGGCAGGCGAATAACCTCGAGGGTACTGAGTGGAACCTAAGCTTAGGCGACCTGCAATCCCACCGTCTCCTCCAATAGCTTCTCAGTAACTCCCCATCAAGATTTCATGTGGTCATTCCTAGAAGCAGTCAGTCCCCAGGTTAGAACCCCAAGTCCCCCTCGACCACGGCATTCTGTTCATTTACTTTTCACTTTCTTCACCCCCCAGTGCCTTCAAACTTCCTTTCCTCTCCAGCTGGGCCTCCTGTGGGTCTCCACTTTCTTTCACTGGGCTCAGAGGCCCTGGCCCGCGTCCACATGTGCTCTTTCAACAGCAATCTTTGCTCCCTTGTTCCCGGACGCTCTCATTTGCCAATTCCCACTTCAGAATCAACCGCTCATTTCTTGCTCTGCCAAGCACCACATGCAGAATCCCATGCAACGATGCCAACTGCACCAAGACAGACACCCAGTGCCCAACGTAACTGATTCCCTGGCACTGCCAGAACCCACTGGACACCTTTTCTTGCTGCCAGCCTATCTCTGGCTTCACTGTGGCTCTTCCAAACTCTCGTTAAGTTTATTACAATAAGTCTGCACAGCTCTTAGCGGATTTTGCTTCCCATTTCCCGGAAAAGATAGAAGACTGAAGGTCTTCTGTTCCAAAATTTAATCCTCCCCCCTTGTGCACATGTCAATTTCCCCAGATCACCCTGGGACTGGCTCCCCAACTGTTGCAAGACTTGGATTAATATGTAACTTGATATTTTTTGCCAACTCCAAGTACCCTATTTAATTAAAAGCATCTCTGCTGACTTGGTCCTTCTGATTTCTCTTCCGGCAATCATTTGCTCACAATCTCTTTTTCAGCATATTCTCTAACTTATGTCCAGCGTTTATTGCTGCTGTGTTTCTCCTCCAGCTGGAACGTAAATTCCACTAGACGTTGGTCTGTGTGGTGTGTGTGCATCAGCTGCCCATAAAACAATGCCTGGCTCCTGAAAGGTACTAACAAATATCTGTTGAATGAATGGATAAGTGTATAATATGCACTAATGTTTCCCTTGTTTTTTTCTGTCTCGGAAAGCCATAGGAAGGATTTCCATAGCTCACGTCTAGTGTGACTGATCATGACAGGATTACCCCAGCAGAGACCACCATCATGATATAATTTGCTTGTTTACATCTGCATTGTGACCTTTTAATAAGACGTTAAGGTTGCAAAATTGACACCCACTCAGTGGAAACTTCCTTCCCCATCCTTCTTCTACTAACCAGTTCAAGGGCAGGGAATGTGGTGTGCTGACCCCTCACCTCCTGTTCTCTCTCAGTAAATCCAGACAGAGCAATACGGCTACCATCTCCATCTTTGTCCTTAAGTGCCCTTTCTAAACAACTGCCCCCAGGTCAGCCCAGGGCACCGGCTCCTGCTCTAGCTCCTTCTCTCTGATAGCGTCAGCCAAGTTCTCTTTGTCACCTGCCCTGCACTGAGTGCCGCTTACCGTCTACCAGAGACTTTATTGAAAACAGCAAGTGTATTTCCCCTTGGAAGGCCAGTTGGACTCGAGTCCCAGCCCCAGGGGACAAGGACAGTCAAGTGCAGAGCAGTAGCAGAGCTGATTGCTCCCTGTGGCTGAAGGTAGCGTGCCCAGAACCCTCAGCCTACAAGCTGGAAAAAGCCGTGCAGACACCTGCTCTTTACTAATTTCATGGGATAAAACATGACTCCAAGTTATCAAATAAAGGATGGTTCCAAGTGCTGAATTTCTAGGATTCATCCAATACCCCCTGTGAGGAGCCCCGTGGCTGTTGACCCCGTGCCTAGGACCCCACCGACTCTGTCATTCTTCTGGGGACGTGCGCTTCCTGCCTCCTTCCCTGCTCCTCTCCTTGTAGAATGGCGATTCCTCAAGAAACATCACAACACAGTTTTTCAATTTCCTCTTGGGGTTGTTTATTTTGCTCTGATTCTTACCTGCCCTTGGGGTTGGCTGTGTGTTGTCTCTGTCAGAACCCCTTTTTTGATTTTAAAGTAAAATCCTAGAAATAGAAAGTCGATTGTGCCTTTTAATGATATTATTATTATTATTATTATTATTATTATTTTTGGAATGAGTAATGATTCAATTTCTGCAACCTTATGCATTGTTTAAAAGGAATGACTGCCATCTGTTTGTGACGGGCTGGGGGATCGAGGCAATTTGTGGTTAAATGAATTAGGTATGGAATTGCTTTCTTCGTTGTTTCTACCAAACAACCTTCCCTTTTCTCTTTTAAACAAACTACTGGTTTCAAGATTCCACTCCAGTTAGGCTCTGACAAGGCTGAACAAACAACTAGTTTCCAAATTATAAACGGAATGTGTCACTAAAATGCATCTGTCATGTGCTTTTGGTTTTGTAAGTCCCTAATAACTTTTTATGTAGAAATGATATTTTTATGCCAGTTAACATGAGTCCCATAATTTTTCGCAGAACCCAGGAAGAGTGGGGATGTCTCTGGCTCTTTGCTCTATGTACTTCCTGTTCTTTCGGTTTTTCTCTTCTGTGTTGTGCATTACAGTGCCTCTTCAACTTCCCTGGGGTTTTTTGTCCTTGGATATCTCCAGTTACTCCTGGAGGTCACTGGATGGCTTGACTACTGTCCAGCAACTTCACGCTCAGCAGAAGTGTCAGCTTCATGCCTTTTGCAGCAAATGTCCCTCAAGTCACAACTCCTATATCATCTACTCTGACATGTTTATGGTTTGGACATCCCCCTGGGTGTGCCAGACTGTTTGGCAAACCTCTTCCTAATGTCCACGAGTTCCTTTAGTTCTATTCCTCATTCACATTCCCATTATATCACTCAGCTGGAAATTTCTACTTTTTCCTTACAGAGAAATGAGATTCCACTAGGCATACATTCCCTAAATTTTCCACATATGTAAATATTCACTCTTATTTTACTTCTACCCTTTACAAAGGAATTGTTCTTACTTACCATCTAGACGATCTTTGCATTTTTTTCACTTTCCTTAAGCATCTGTCTCTATCGTTAGGTCTCTCTCATAGCTTTTATCCACTTATTCATTCTCCACTGGACTATTTTCATATGTATTTGACAGTATTTTGTATAGAAATAAAGAAAGAAAACAGCCCTTTGATTCTCCCTCACCTCTTTCCGTTTGTCTATCTCAGCCAAGTGCCTGACAATTAGCCCAGTGATGGAAGAGTTTGAGAAGAAGCCAAGGTCCAGGGTCTGGCCATGGGGATGGGCATGTGAATTCAGTGGACAGGAGGTGAATGGAACAGGACAGGAGACATGAAGGAATAGAGAGGCTGTCATGTTACATGGGGTGCCAAAGTGAAGGTGGAGTCACCTGAAATAAAGGGTTAATTTAAGAGACCATGACTACAACTAGAACATTAGTGGACGAGCATGAGCCATCAGAAGGGCCACAGGTGATTATGGAGTGTCTGTATGGGAGCTGGCATAAGCCCCAGGGGCCAGGATTTTGACTCCACCAAGGGGGAGAAATGGTATAGAATTCAGAATGGAGGTTGGAAAGATGCCAACTCTGGTCCCCAGATAAGAGGATGTTGGTGAAATTTCAGAATCTAAATGGAAATCTTTAGGTACCAGTGCCTTTCAAGGAAGAGGCAATTCCCAGGTCTGGTGAAGAAGGAGATGGATGAAGCACTCACTAGTAAGGGAGAAGTTGGCCACTCTGGATCAGGAGTTCCAGAGGCTCATAGTGGGAGTGCTAAACCATGCAGTCAGGTCGAGAGAGCAGGATTCTGGAGCAGCCTGGGCTTAAGAACCTGGATGAAAGGTGTGGAGAGACTCGGGCCTGGGCAAGGAGCCAAGGCAACAGATTCCAGTAATGGCAGAATAAATCGTCCACAACCTTCCCAAAGATGAGGCAGCCCTCTGCTATTCATCTGGGAAAGGCCAGTCATAGCTTGGGAAGCTGTAATTCTGAAGGGTGGGGTGCTGGAGAGAATTGTGACTTGGGTCGACTTCATTGGCTCCAATGACAGAATCTGTGTGTGATTTTCCCACACTCTGCAGTCTCCCTCTTCTTCAGGGTGTGCGGAAGAGTGAGGGTGCAGAGCCAAGGTCAGCAGCTCCATCCTGCAAGAGGGAGGACTGCCTATTAATCCAAGTCCTACAAATCCACAGGAGCTGACCATGGGCACCTCTCGGTGACAGCCCCTTGTTATACCAATTTTCTTGTCAGCCGATGGGCAGCATATCTCAGTGCTGTCCCCAGAAAATCCAAGAATGAGGATGGCCACAAATGCAAATACAGGAAACCCCGTCATCCCCTGTACCCTCTCCCCCAAGTAGGCACATACTTTTGTTTAAAATTGAACCATTCCATGAACTTCCTTGAATCTGTTCCTGATGCATTTACTAATGGAAAATAGAATCAGGCTAACTGGGTTCCTAGGTTTAATGTTCTTTGCAGACTTGTTAGGCTTAGTTGTAAATAATCTTACTCCCTTTAGTGTGCAATGTTTAAAAGTGTTCTGCTCCATATATGGCACAAAGCTTGCCTGCTGGCGAATCAGAAATAAGCAAAGGGACAGATTTAAAGTCAGGAAGATGGGCAATATAAACGAAAGAACTCTGCTTATTCAAACCAGATACAAAAATAAAATAAAGTAAAACCAGGATTCATGGTAGTGGTAGCCATGTTTAAATTTTTCATTTTCATCGAAATATTGTGTACCAGGCTGACCCCCTCCACACTATGAAGCTTGCTATAATGCATAGTACAACCTTTTTCAGCTGCAAATTCTGTTCATGCAGATGTTATTTGTCTTATGATGGAAAGTCTTCCAAAGGGGGAAAATGGTTTTCTTCATGTCAAATATAATAAACCCAAACCAGGTAAGTCAGCTCTGCAGCCTGGAATCCAATTTGTTTGCATTAGGTCGACTTTCTCATATATCTTTCACCAGTAATATCAGACTGTATATCCATCCTGATGATGTATAAATGGAAAATTTTCGGTGTAAAATCACATGGGAACCTCCATAAGATCTCTTTGACATGCTTTTTCCCTTATTTTTTCCTGCTGTGATTTTGGAAGGCTGTATTTTTCTCCTGTTAAAATGATTAGTGCTTTAAGTGAATGAGATCACTTACTGAAATAAAACTCCAGCCAAGCCATATTCTCATATCGTGATCTCATACAGCCCCGGCCTCAAGAGAGGCCCCCTGAGAGATTTTGCAAAATTGTTCATCCAATTGTTGTATGCAGCCTCTGTTCAGAAAGGAAACGTGTTTGACAAAATCTAGTAAAAACGGCCCCCGGTTGCCAAAAACAATATAAACGCATGTGTGCCTAATATAGGTTGCTATCTTGCAAAAATAATCTCCGTCTGTTATACCCATAAGCCCCATGGTGCAGGGAACACCTGAACACTTATACAAACCTCGCCCTGCAGAGTGGAGACCCAGGGTGCTCAGCCTCCACGTGGCTCTGTGCCTATAAACAATCAACGGGCATCTGGGGAGGCTGAGAGTTCCTCCAAGCTCCCCTGGGCTTCAGACTTTGGGAATGCTGTTCCTCTGACATATATATTGTTCGGTTGTTGAATCTCAGAACACTCTCAGCTAGGGACAGTGGTTACTAAACTTGACTCAGATTCTAAGTAGTTCCAAACTAGTCATAAAACTGTAAGATAAATTATAATCTTTTTTTTCCCCCTTGGCTTTTCTGCAGTGTTCATCCAAAAAACCCAACAATTTCTTGAGTTCTCTCTCTTGGTCCTCCTCTCCTTCCTTCCTGGTCAGTTTCTTTTTCTTTAAACATCCATCTCTACCATTTTCCTTTCTTCTCACTTGCTTCTCCAAATACTTCTCCAGTAAAATGATGTACTTCATTTTCCCTAACAATCAATTAACTTTTTGGATAGAGGTAAAATTTACATAAAATAAATGCACCAACTAACTCTTAAGTGTACAATTTGATACTTTTTAATAAATCAACATATCCTAGCAACTACTGTCTTGATCAAGGCATCGAATCCTCCCAAGCACCCAAAAAGGTGGTTTTGTGTCTTCCTCATCAACTTGATCCCTAATTGGCAACCATTGTTTTCATGTCTGCCATTAGATGTGCTTGTTTCTGAACTTCTTGCAGAATAGTGTTACATAGGTGTTAGAGTCTGTAAACAAGTCAGGATGGCGCCTGGCAAATGTTAGAGTCTGTAAACAAGTCTGGATGGCGCCTGGAATTTTGCCAGAGGGAGTGGTTTGAGAAGTAACACCAGTGAGCCATAAAATGTGGTGATTCCTTATTGGTTGACTGTTGTACTAGTTTATGTTAATTAGATAAGCTGTGTGGAATGTATAAATACCGTTCCTGTCCTACAATAAATGGCTCCCACTCCTGCTGTATCAATCTACACAAGTTGTTTGTCACGGTTATTTTGCTGCAACCATACTCTGGCATATAGACTGTCCTTATCTTTTTCTCCTTTCAATGGACAGGTTTTTGAGATTCATCCATGTCATTATATGCATCGGTCACTGATGTGTAATCATTGCATGTAGAATTCCATGTTATGAGTATTTCATGCTACATTAATTTTTCTCCTGTTGATAAATATTTGAATTATTTCTAGTTTCTTACATAAAACTACTCTGAAAAATATCTTGTACAATTCTTTTGAGGGATATGTTTTCATTTCTCATGGGAAAAGAGGAATAGAAATGATGGGCATGCTTCCTTTTATAGAATATTGCCAAATAGTTTCCAAAAAAGGTTGTATCATTTTATATATCCAGTAGAAATGAGTGAGTTGTAGTTGTTCCACACCTTGATCATTATTTTTCTTTTTAAGCTTTCTAACATGGTTACATCAGTGGGTGTATAATACTATCCTAGTGTGGTTTTAATTAATCTGGTATTTTTGAGCATTTTTTTCATGTACCTATTGGCCAGTTTTAAGCCTTCTTATGTGAAATTACTATCTTCTGACCATATTTGTTGAGGAGAGAATTATTTTTTCTTAATTAATTTGTTGGTACTCTTACATATTCCGGATACAAGTCCTTCAATAAAATATTTGCCTTTCAAGTATCTTGTCTCTTTTTTTATGGCCGGTCTCTTTTTTATGGGATTTCTTCATCTTTTGATAAACAAATGTTTTAAAGTTTTATAGAGTATAATTTTTCAGCATTTTATTTCAGGCTTAGTGATTTTTTATACTCTTTAATTTGCCTACAGAAAGATCATTGCTTATTTTGGTAAACAGTTTTATTAGAACATAGCCATGCACATTCATTTATGTATCCTCTATGACTTGATCATTGATAAGGTTATTTTTAATATTTCATCACATTATTTTTTATTTCATCTGTATCTTTCTTTATTTAGTACTAGGGATTGAACCCAGGTACTTTGAGTTATATCTCTAGCCTTATTTATTTTAATTTTTATTTTAGGTTTTTGCTAAGTTGTTGGGGCTGGTCTTGAATTTGAAATTATTGTGCCTCTGTCTCCCAGGGTGCTGGGGTTTCAGGTATACAACCATTCCCAGCTACTTATTTATTTATGATTTGTTCAGATGTGTTTTTTTTCTTTGTTCCGTTTTTCTGGAATGGAGTTATGGTTCCATGTTTGCCCCCTTTGCTGGTTTATTAGCTGTAATGATCACTTTCTTTATCTTAGGGTTTGCTCTAGGCTTTATAGTATGCATCTTTAATTTATCACACTTTAAAGCAGTATTTTACCATTTCATGCACATGAGGCACAACAGTACACTTCAGTTTTTTCCTCTCAAATATTGTTCTTATTGTCATATATTCTTTTTTCCATATATCATCAGCTGCACAATTTATTATTATTTTTGTATCTACAATATAAGAAACATTGAAGAAAATTCTCTAAGAAAAACTATATCAGATGGTAATTTGAATCTACATAGAAAACAAAGAGTTCCAAAAATGGTAAATAAGGGGAAGAAGTAGAAAGAATTTTTTCTTAATTTTTAAAAAAAAATTTTTAGATATACTTCAAACTTGAGGGACAGTTTAAATCGGACAATAGCCACATATGAAAGCAACAGTGTAATGAATGGGGAGGTGATTGGACTATTCTAACTTAAGGAGATTTTATTGTATAGGAAGTAGCATAACGGTAGAAGGTAGACGAGGTAAAATTAAAGGCTCATATGGTAAACTCTAGAAAAATCAGAAAATTGAAACACATAGAAGCACAGGTGGAGAGACAAAGGCAGAGATGGATCCATCAGATAGTCTGTCCATCCAAAAGTTGCCCCACACCCCAAAGAGAGAGGAGGAGCAATGTGCTGACAATAGAAATGGAAAGCACAGCTAGACAGACAGCCTGAGCCCAGCAGAGAGGCAGCGCACTGAGGAACGGTCATACCAACAAGGCAACCAGGAAAAAGACTGTGCGTGATAAAAAGAAGATCCTGGCATTTCTTCTGCATAAAAAGCACATTAGTAATGTTATCAGACATAAAGTGCAATATGAATCATGATAAAGACATCAATTCCCAAAAGATATGATGATTGTAAACAGGTGTGCACCTACTATCTGAGCTTCAAGCTGCATTAAGCCAAAACCCATGGAGACCACATATCTGTATTTATTGTTAAAGTTAACACTCAGTTCCCAGAAAACTGACACAAAAATTGACAGAAAATCAATGAAATACAGAAAATTTGAGCAATACCATCGATTACATTGACATAATTGATATTTATTAAGTATTCCACTCATCGATAGCTGAATATGAATTAAGTTGACACAGAATATTCATGATCATAGATCACATTTGGTTGACAAATCCCAGTAGTTTAAAGAAATTTGAAAACATAAGTAATATATCCTTTGACCAAAAAGAACTAAAGCAGAAATTAATAACAAAAATATTTGGAGAATTCCCAAGTATATAGCAAATAAACAATGCATTTCTAAAATCTCAGTTCACATGAACAATTATATGGGAAATTAGAAAGCCTTTAGACCCTACTTAAAATCAAAACAGAACAAAATTTATCATGTAATGCATTGAATGTTCCCTTACCTTCATTCCACGTAAAAAAAATCATCTGTTGAAATCATAGCACCCAGTGAAACTTTTGGAAGGCTACTAGTTCATGTGTGTGAAGCCCCTTGTCATTGGGATTACTGCCCTTTTAAAGGAATTTCTGAGACCTCTCTGTCCTTTTATGTCACATGAAGGCACATGAGCAGCTGGCAGCCTGCAGTCCACTGGGGCCTTTGGCATTCCCAACTCTGTTGGTTGGCACGCTCATCTCCAGCTTGCAGAAACATGAGAATATGTTTAAACCACCTGGTCCCTGATCCTTTGTTATAGCCGGCAAACAGACTAAGTCCATAAAGGAAGGTTTGGGAGAGGAACAGTCCTAAGTCAATATCCTAAGCATCTATCTTAAGAAGAGCCATCTAACACAAAAGCAGCCCAAAAAGCGGGGGTGGGGTGGGGGTGATTATATTAATGGCACAGAAAAATAATTAAAAAATTATTGAAACAAATTGGTTCTATGTAAATATTCAACAAAATTATTAAATTTTAGTACCTGTGATCAGGAAAAAGAAAGCATATACAATATATGTTATCAACACAAACAATGAAAGGGGGATTGCTTGAGACTACATTCACATGAAAGGCAAATCATGGAATATCATCAATTTCATACTAATAAATTCTACAACATAGTTGGGACAAGCTCCTTCCTTAAAAGATACAAACTACCCAAACTCACTTCAAGGTGAAATTGATAATCTTGACCATCTTCTTAAAAAAATAGATATATAGTTTAAAATGCTCCTTCTAAGGAAAATTCAGGCTTAAATAAACTTCAGTGATGATTTATTCAAAATTTAAAGAGAAAAATAACACAAATTCTACCCAAAGCTTTCAAGAAACATAACAAGGACAAAACCCTCCATCTCTAAAATTTATAGAGACCTGTGATTTGATGATGCAAAGACCAGAAAGATATAATAAGAAAGGAAATCACAGGCTAATATCACAAATGAAAGTAGATGTAAGTGTCCCTTAACAGGAAAATTGAATGATGAGACATAGAAACAGAAAAATACGTCATGACCATGTGCAGGGCACCTCCCAGATGTAGAGTTAGTTTCAATAAAGAAAGAACCAATCAATGCCATTTACCATATTAGTAAACTCCAAAGGAAAATACAAAGGAAAAAATTGATAAAATCAGTTCCTATTCAGGATAAAATTGCCGGTTAAGAACAAAGTGAAGCTCCTGCAAGCCGAGATGCTGTGTTCTAACAAAGCCCACCGCTGACATGCCCAAAGCCATGGAGAGCTCTTCCGCAGGCGGAGGTCCAGCAAGCAGCTCTCACCAGGCGGATGGCCCTCAGGGTCCCAGACACCAGAAGGAGAGAAGAAGAGAGTGAGGAGCAGAAAGGAGAGAGAAGTGGTGCTCACTCACAGGTGACAGGATTGCCTAGGTAAAAAGTCCTCAGGGTCGACTGGGGGGAAAAAGATACAAGGAATAATGTATGCGTTTACCGAGCTCCCAGGTAAAACGAGGGATTGCATTTGTATGTTTTATAGATGAATCACTGGAAATTAAATTATCAAATTATTTACAATAACATCAAACATAGGAAATACTTGAGAATTCGTTTTTAATGAATGTGCAGTATCTACAGACATTGCTAAGAAAATTCAAGAATATCCAAATCAATGGATGGAGACGTGCTCTTTTATGCACCAGAAAGATCAATTATTTAAATATAAATTTTTTACATTGCTCAATAAATCAAATACAATCCCAGTCAAATCCCGAAAGGCTGTTTTTTGGTAGAAAATTTTAAAATTTTAAATTCTTAATTAATCTTACGTGGAAAAACAGGCTAAGACGATCACTAGAGGAGACTTTTGAGGAGGAAAGGGCAAATCAAAGGACTGGGAAGTCAAAATAATCTTGAATAAGCACAGGTGAAGGACTGGTCGCAAGAGTGATCATAAGGTACAATAATCAAGGCAGAGTGTTGGTTAAGTATAGGTTTATAGACTAGTGGAACAGAGTGGAGAATTTTAGAAAGAGACATACATGGGTACTGTAGTTACTAAACATAATGTCAAGACCATTTTGTGAAGAATATAGAATCTTTCCAACAACTGTACAAGTTATGCTTGTATATTATATAATCAGACATGCAAATACAAACATAAAAACTAGACCCTTGGGGCTGGGGTTGTGGCTCAGCCGTAGAGCGCTTGCCTCACATGCGTGAGGCACTGGGTTCGATCCTCAGCATTACATGAAAATAAATAAATAAATAAATAAAGATATTATGTCCATCTACAACTAAAAAAAAAATTAAAAAAATCTTGACCCTTACCTACTTTACACATATGTAAATTATTTTTAACTGGATCATGGACTAAAATGCAAAAGCTTGGGGAGAGAAATATTGGGTAAATAGAACATAGGAACAACAACCATAAAAGAAATAAATTGGGGTTTCATAAATTAAAAAATGTTCAAGAAATAAAAAGAAGCACACAGTCTGGGAGATACTATTGGCAAAATATCAGTGTGATAAAGGACTCCTATCTTATCCAGAATACATAAAGGACTCCTACAAATCAGTAACAAAAAAGTCCAATTTGAAAAATGAGCCCAAGATTTGAATACATGCCCCCGCCCCATAGAATAGCAAGTGAGCCTGTGAACCATGTTCGGCATTGCTTGTCATTAATGCAAATTCAAACACAGTGAGGAACCATTGCGTATCTATTAGGATTGCTGAAATGAAGTGTGGCTAAACCAAGAATGGAAAAGCAATTATAGCCCTGGCACATTACTGGTAAGAGTGCAAATTTTATAATTGGTTTGGAAAACACTTAGGTAGTTTCCTAAAGAGTTCTACATACACTCACCACGATCCTGCAGGTACCTTGGCAAGTGGCTGAAGGCGAAGATAGCAGATAGCCTTGGCTAGAAAGGAACACAGAGTAGCTTTTGGGGTGATAGAAATATTCCATATCAGAATTCTGGTATGGTTGGATAAGGATATGCATTTACCCAGACTCATTGATCGGTATCCTTCAAAACTGATGGGGTTTCATACATATGCAATGCTGATTTAAAATAATGCAGTTTTAAGATTGCAGAATAGAGGATCTAAGTTAAGTGGGAAAACAGCAATACTAACAATAAAGAACAGAAAACTTCTGAAGATCAGATTTAGATACTGAGTGACTCTCCAGAGATGGCTGATTTATAATGGCCTCAAGATATACTTATTTTAAACATCTATGCATTTTAATAGAATTCAGGGAAAGTGTGTGTGCGTACGTGTGTGTGTCTATGTGTGCACACGTGTTGGGTAGTAGCTGTGGCTGAAGGACTGTTGATGCAAAGATTGAGACATGAGGGAGCCAACGGATAGAAGACCAACTGGACACTGACCCCAGAATGACCATGGCCAACAGGGTGGCTAGATACCGGTGGAGGCTCTCTGGCTATGCAGCCACTGACATTGTTCTTTGCTTATATGCCTGCATCATCCATCCCCTTTCCACAGGTACAGGGGGGCTGCAGATTTATTGCTGATGTACGAAGAACTGGCTGAGTGCTGGCTTTCAGTAGGACTGTTTAAAGCTCTCCTACTGTTACAGCCACAGATCAGATCTATAAGTTGTTTGCTAACAGGCAATGTTTGCACTGAATACAATCAGATAGCTACATACCTCGAAAACAAACAAATGACTTCTTATTCCGTGCAATTTTCTCCAAATAAAATTAATCTTACCACCATTTCTTGCTGCAAGTAATTCAGAGTTGACATTTTCTCCCAGTCTGCTTAAAGGGTTTCTGAGAACACCAGTGATGTTCTGTGTTCCTTCTCTGTTCCTAGTTTCCTTGCCACAGGGTTAAACTATCCTATTAAGGACAGTTGCCTGAAAACCCCCTGGTCTCCACACTACCCAGAGCTGCCTACACTACTGTCCCATGAGGGAGACCTGCCCTCTGTGCTCCTGAACAACACGGCCGGTCGTCCCTTTACTTTGGAAATGTGGATGCAGGGAACAAACAGGAGTGGGCAGGCGTGGTCCTGCAATGACAGAGCTGGGGGTGTCCATTGATTTTCCCTGGGAGCTGTGATCCTCTCAGTTGCCCTCATTTGCCAGGTCAATACGAAGGCAAGTTGTGGACATTTTGAGAATGGTCAAAGCCCTTGAGATCCCTGACTGATGCTGATTTTTTTCTTTTCTCTTCCACAGCAGAAATCAGCAGGGGGCCTGTGTTGTATGGAAATCTATTGATTTGAGCCTCTTTGTGTTTCGTGTTATTCCGATGTCCCAGCAGCTTTCCTAATTTCTCCAGCTTCCAGAATTCCTCCTTCAACACCTATCCTCTCTCACCCAAAGTTCAAATGCGCGCGCGCACACACACACACACACACACACACACACACAAATGAAAATGTCCCTTCCTAATCAACTGTGTATGTTTTTCAGTTTATGAATGAACAGATTTCACATGGAGTATCTGGGGCTTCAGAGAGAGTTGGACTGGAGCAGGCGGGAGTTCTCCTTAGTGACAGAGGATTTATCTGGAACACAGTCACCTTCACATAACTTTACCTTCACATAACTTTGTGTGGCCCCATTGATGTGTATGGAACAAAACAAAACATACAATAAAAAAAAATACCCCACACATTTATAGCTATCTGAGCATGATATCCATGAACATTTATTTCTCTTCAAACAGCTCAGACGGCCTTACAAGGGAAGAAGAGAAAGCTCTGTGCTATTTCAGTACAGAGTAACTTTTGAAATCACTGGAAGCTTTCGTCCTGAACAATCAGTATTTGGAGAAAGTATTTTTCTCACATGATAAAATCCTAGAGTCATGGAATGTTACATTATTTAGAGATCATCAAGATCAAGCCCAACTCCAGAAAACAGATTTAGAGCATCTTAATGTACTGGCCCCTGAGCAGTACTGGCTCTTGTTCCAGAGCTGGGTACACTCCAGATGTTTTGTATCCTTACAACAGTGCTTGCCCCATGCTCCAACAGTGTGAAGGTGTGATGATCAAAACCTTGTATTGATGAAAATATCTAGTAAATGTACGGGTCCTCTATATTACACGTTGTCAGAGGCTTTTATGAAAAGCTACTTGTTTCCAAAATGGCCATTGGAAGTGAATTCAAACTTGGATTCCTCATTTATTCCCAGCTCACACCAGTCGGGGGGGTACTCTACCTGTCTAGCAGTCTCAGGATGATTTGCCTGTGACCACTTCACTCAATTTTCACCCCTTTCCTTCAAATCTTGTTATGGTTCAACAAGGCCTTATATCTTTCACCCCCAACCTCTCAGGGCAGGTTTTGGGGGCTCTCTTCCTGTCAGAATTTATAGAATTTAAATGGGTCCTTTGCTTCTAGTTCAACCAACACTCATGAAGGGTCTGTCATATGGCGCCCAGCACTGGAGGATAGCACCTATCCCTTCCCTAATGGTCCATCTCTCAGGATGGCCAGGAGAGGGTGCTATGGAGCACTGGGGGCCATCTCCCATGATTCTAATGGGTTAGGTCTAATTAGGTCCAGGAATCTGTATGTTAAGAGGAATCCTCGTACTCTATACTATAGGCAGTCAGAGGGTTTTATGGAAAGGTGATTTTTAGGCCAGTTGTCCAAGGTCACACTCGAAGACACACATTCTGCCATCCACTTGGGCGTCTCAGGAATGCCTGTCTTAAGAGCCATCTTGCTTATCTTGTTCTGCTAGGCTAGGGTAGTCAGGACAAAACTGTCTTAAAGAACAGGAACTTGGTTTCTCACAGTCCTGGTAGCTAGAAGCCCTAGATCAAGGTGCCATGGCGTTTGACTTCTGGTGAAAGTGCTCTTCCTGTCTTGAAGATGGTGGCCTTCTCATAGTTTCCGTGTGTGTGTGTGTGTGTGTGTGTGTGTGTGTGTGTGTGTATGAGAGAGACAGAGAGAGAGAGAGAGAGAGAGAGAGAGAGAGAGAGAGAGAGCGCCCTCTCTGAAGTCTCTCCTTGTAATGACACTTACCCCAGAGGATCAGGGCTCTACCGTCATGACTGCGTCTAACCATGGTCACACCATCTTCAGAACCCAGCCACATTCACGGTTCGGGCTTCAATGCATGGATTTAGAGGGACACAATTTTGTCTATGGTGACATCTTCTGCATGCTCACTGATTTTTTTTTAATTCTCATTATTAGAGGAGTTGGGGAACCCATAATTGGTAAACCCAGCTGTAACAGAATTAAAATCCATAGGCAGCTTCAACTTGCTCTTTGAGATTTCTGATGTATTGTTCAAAATAAAATAGTGGCTAATTTTAAAAATAAAATCATTATTTCAAAGTATGTACCTTGAAGTGAAGGCAATGGTTAGATGACCATAAAACGAAAACACAGATGTCCCTCCCTCCCATCCTGATGTCGGGAGAACTCTAAACAGTCACTTCTGAAGAAGAAGGTGGGAAGACTGTGGATTCAACAGTACCGTGCACTCCCTAGACACTCCTATGTCTCTGCAGGTGTGCTGTGGAAAACCACATCTTCTGACCGCTGTCTGGAGGCAGGTGCCTCACGGTGCACAAGAGGGCTCCTTGTTTCATATCCTTTAACACAGAAGCACTATGGGTCAGGGCATCTCAAGACGGTGAAGACAGCACAATCCTTCGGGAGCAAGAGCAGAGAGCTGTAGGTCTCACACATTGCAGATCCTTTTCCCCAATCACTTAGGACACTATAAAAATATTTCTTATTACAAATGAAAGCTGACAAAATGTTGGCTTCTTTGTCCAAGAGACGACACACTATGTGCCAACAGTGATTCCCCTGCTGGTCTCCAAGCTCTTTCTGCTCCAAGATGTCTGCTCCTGCTCTTCCCCAGAACCTGGCTCTGTCTCCCCCGCCCCCCTGGCTTTTATGTGATCCCTAAGGTCTAAGTCAGGGCTTCCCCTTTTTTCTCAATCATCTCACTCAGGTAGCCATTTTTCACAATGTGGTGATTACTCTGTGGTTGGTTACTGACATACACTCATGTCTCCTTTCGTACCGCAGCTTGAACTCCGGGTACAAGCAGGTGCTGGAAATCGACTGCACCGACAGGCAGCCACGGCAGGTGCGCAGGGCAGGGGTGGAGATACTTGCAACATTTCCGCTTAGAAGGGTGTGATTCTCCCTCGGAAACAGAATATGGGAAAGTGCATTGACCTTCCCATCGAGAACACCTGACAGGGTGTCACTTTCAGCAGAGTTGATGTATCACATTTAGGAAAATGATCTCGTTCTTTCATCAGATTTTGATTCTTGCACACTTGCTAGTGTCTATGAGAGAGACAGAAGCCTAAGGAGTATTTTAATTTCTCACATTTTTCTCTGAGCTAAATGAAAGGAGGCTATTGTAATGGGATTTTCCTGGGAGCCACCATATGAGAAAAACATGGGCAATCCTCATTTCTTTCAATTCTGACTTAGAGCCAGTGAACCTGACCCTTTTCGTGTTGCCAATAGAAAATATTTAAAATACACTGGTTTAAAATTTAGCTCAATTGGTTTCTCATCCTTTCCCAAATTAATTGACTCTATTTTATTTGACGTATGGGAATTAAGCAACTTTATTTCAATGAAAAACTGAAAGTAAGTTGAACAAAATAGTCTAAAATACTGTTGCTGTGGTTCTTCAGATCAAGCCCATGATGACCTGAAAGCAGGCAATTAATTGTCTCTAGGAAACAAACCAACAAGAAGGACACAGATGCACCTTATGATTGGGGAAAGCATGTCCCCCTTTGCCCATCCTGACAGAAATACTGAAAATGCCTCCTTCTCACCATGTTCTGATTGGCACAGTGTTGTATTACATCACCTTGTTTTTAATTTACCTGAAACTTGGAACTAACTAAATGACACAATGTATTCCTTAGGGCTGGTCTTAACACCACCATAGACTGTCTTTCTGTTCTTGGGCCATTCATTTGACCTTCCTAAACACAAATTTCCTGATACATAAAAGAGGGACTACATAGATTTCCCTGCTTGTGCCACAGAAATGACATAATCAAATAAGAAAATATGCGCATGTTTAATCATCATTCCCATCCATCTGAGCTGGCCTGAATGTCCCCCTCTCTCAGGAAACAGCAGTGGGGGGCCCGAGGTTCGCCATCTGACTGCAGGGTTCTGGACTTACCTGTGTCCTAAGTATTCGACCTTCTTCATTCTTCGTGTGTTCACGGGTAAAGTGGAGGTAACAACTTTGTGAAGCATGCCTTCTCATATTTGTGAGATAATGAAAGAATGTTCCCCCAATACACATTAGCCTCAACGCTGCCGAGCTGCTGTGAGGAAGATGTCTTGGAATATAAAATAAGCAATGACATTTCTGGTGTTTTCTAAGTGTGAAGTGTGTCCACACACACACACACACACACACACACACACAGGAAATTCACCAAGTGGAAGGAAAGTGGTCCAACTTATAAAATTGTTATTAAAAACAAAAGGGTAAAAGAACTCAATACTTTCTATGTGTTAAGCAGCATTCTTAGCTAGAAGAAAACTCAATACAAGAACTTGTCATCAAAATGGAGAGAGGAGGGTTTGCTGGCCAGAGAAATTCACTGTCAGGCTTCAGATAGATAGAGGGGCCCAAGGAGATGAGCTTCAGAGGATTAGGGAGATTCTGGAGAAAAATCAAGGAGCAGGTAGATTTCCAAGAGCACAGACTCCAAAGCTGGCAGGTGAGACCCTGAAGTGCTCAGTGGAAACCACACAGCCTGGCCCAGCGACCTCAGGGCTGGTCTGTTCCTTGCCTCACAACCCAGAGCTTCCCAGCACCTTCCATAAACTAGAGTGATCTTGGACTCCCACACATTTCCAAGTAAGATTAATGTGGCGACTGTAGAGACAGGGGACAAAGTACAAAAGTTTGTTGCTCTAGTTCCGAAAATATTACCATATTTTGTAGCTGCTGCTTTTAATTTTTTTCCTTTAACTTTGTTCCAAAGAAGATGGTTAAGGAAGACTTGAAAGGTTTTATGTGTTGTCTGTTCAACACTAGATCTTTGAATGTTCACTATTTATTATATGGGGACGAAGAGAAGGTTATTTTAGTTCAAACACTAAATAAGGTTTTACCTTTCTAGACTGAAAATTGACTTGAATGTAATTCTAAACACATACATTTATAGATTATCAATCCATATTAACAATTTTTTACTTTGGTATTAGAGATTGAACCCAGGGGTAGTCTACCAATAAGCCAAATACCCTAGCACTTGTTATATCTTAAGACAGGGTCTTGCTAAGTTGCCCAGGCTGGCCTTGAACTCTTCCCTCAGCCTCCCAAATTGCTGGAACTACAGTCATGTGCCACTGCCCCCAGTGAATAATAATATTTTTTAAAATTGTGATCCTCTCACTGTTTTTCCTTCTTTACTTGTATGCACTACTGGTATATCTTTTAAGATGGGCATGAAAATGGACATAAGAGGATGCTTAATATAGAAGGAACAAATAAAAGAAAAAAAAAACACTCCCTAAGTGGGAAACCTTATAGATGGAAAAGATTACTAGTAATCAAAGTGTCTGACTTTCTCTTTGTGCAAATATTATTTAAAATCATGCATATGCAAATAAAGATGCTTCTTTATGACAGAGATTAAAGACATACAGTACAGTGATTAGTACTCTTTGTATACATTCAAATACAGCAAGATTGATATGCAAGCGAAATGAATTATAATCAGGAGGAGTACTGTATTATTATCATATCCTTCAAAACCAGCACTAAGCAGGCAGCGCAACGTCCGTGAGAGTGTGGGAATGTGCCAAGGTGTTAGCAAGAGACAGGAAGATTTCTCTTCTAGGAGTACAGTTTTATATCACTTATGATTTAAAAATCTATAGGCAACAAACAAAATAAAACACAATGGGAATGATATACTAGCATAATTATTTATGAAACGAATACACTTTTGCATGTATTTGCAGCCCATGGGTAAAATCGACCTTTTTAGATCTTAGGTCCTGAAGATGTATGCTAAACTATTCATAAAGATTTCGGTTGCAGAAGAAAACTGAAACTGATTCTGTCTTTCTCATTTGAGGAGGGAAAAAGCTACCAAATCCAAATCAGATATTCCATTTGAAAGCTATTGGGGAACCTACCGTTTCCTTAGAGCAATGATGTTTAAAATACATGGAGAAGGAGAGAGAGAAGTGGGGGGGGTGCATGCCATGTCTGCTTAGAAGCATTTACTTAAAAGATTTTCAAGACACAGATTATATCACATGCCAAGATTAGCATAAAACATGCTCATGCTATTTCCCTTTGAAGACTGAAATATAACAGCAAGTAAGGTAATCTATAGCTATGGGTTAATAAGCATCTTATTCTTATGATTTAGAATTTTGCTTAAAAAGAATTAATGTGATGCTCTGACATCCACTCTCTTTAAAATGGAATGCTTTGAACAGTAGATTGGCTTGGTTCAAATCCATTAAATTTCCTCACTCCCATAATTGAAGCTGAGTGACATCTGGGTTTGTGCACCTGCTCTGAGCAGTAGAGTCTGTGCTACCTGAACTGGCTTAGCTCTGACTTGGGGCTTGGGAATGGTGCAGTGCATTAGGTGGTAGGCATGCAATAAAACTGTGTTCCCAATCCTGACCCTCTGTCAGAGTCGTCAGAAATTAATGCAATGTTCCAAATAGCTAATAGGCGAGTTTAGGGGTGAAGCATTCAAGACAGAACGGAAACTGCAGAGATTTAATAAAGTAAAATGGATAGTACCTAAAACCGAAGTGCATTGTTGGGCACTAAGGTTTTCAAATTCTCCCTTGTCTTAGAAAAAATTTCATATTTGGAACTGCCCGATCTAGTCCACTGGATTGGATATTACCAGTTGTTTTCTGATAGCCACTCAGAGGTCCATGTGTTTCCCATCTGAAGATAGTAATGTCCATCTAGTTGGCCAGTGACAGACACTGTGTCTGCGGGACTATGACTACTATGCCAGTAGGGAATTCCCCTTGTCCAACGAGGTCACAGCTGTCGTGAAGTGCTGGTAAAATGTATTGCTCGTGTGCTGGAGCTGATGCTGGTGTGAATGACCTCCTGTGCTGCCAGTCATAAGAAAAGATAGTGTGTGTAACTATGCACAGCACAACATACTTGCCAATAACAAACAACCATGTTGTCAGTGTGTGCAATCATCACACTGCACAGTTGCCGCAGTCCGGCTGCAGCAAAATAGCTGGCGGGGTGACGAACAACTTGTGTAGATTGATACAGCAGGAGTAGGAGCCGTTTATTGTAGGACAAGAGTGGTATTTATACATTCCACACAGCTTATCTAATTAACATAAAATAGATACAGCAGTCAACCAATCAGGAATCTCCACACTTAATGGCTCGCTTGCTCCACCTCACAAACTACTCCCCCTGGCAAAATGCCAGGCGCCATCCAGACTTGTTTACAGACTCTAACACACAGTGTTTTGCTATTTTACGATGGCATCCTTCTACTCACGAAAAAAGTAACTTGATATGGCATGTTGCCCAGTGGCAGCCTCCTGACCTGCTGTTCTCTGCTCCCCCTGCCTGCCTCAGGGGACCACACCCAGTGACTGACTTAGACCACCATGTGTGTGCCAGGGCCATCTACAGAGCTTCAGCATGATAAAGTCCTGGACGTCATCCTTAGAAAGCACCCTTGTCACCAGAAGGGTGACAACTAGAAGCGGTCAGTGCCAGCATTCCAGTGGGTGAGGACGGAGATGCTGGGAAGCAGTGTAGACAGATGAGCAGAGTCCTCCCACTTGGTCTACACAGCAACAGGCAGAGGGGCCAGCAGACTCTGCTGCTGACCTCCATTGTTGGGGGAAAAGCAGAGACAACAACTCACCAGGCAAGTGGCTGGGACCAGGACTCCTGGATTCCACGGCCAGGGCTCTGTGGCCTCCACTCGGCCTCACTCTTTCTGCCTCTTGAGTCTCCAAGCTTGTACAAAAATGGAGACAGAGGTAATGCAAGCTAGGAGGTCAGCTCAGAGTTCCTATTAGTCTTCTAGCTTGTAGTCTTTATCAAAATTGAAGTGTGGTTGTATTTACAATGAGAAATTCTATTTCCCTGAGGACCACTGGCAAGATATCCCTTTTAATATGATACTGTCTGGATTTCACAGTAAAGGCAAAAATTACCTGTCACCTCACCAGCTGGAAGTCTGAAATCAAGTAACGAATCTTTACTGAAATATTAGCTTCAACAGGTGAAAGCAGTCAATGAGACTCAGACGTCTTCTTTGTCTCCCTCAGCTCACTATATGGGCTTTTCCACCATCTACACGCCACACAGAGAGCTCTCACTTCTTCAGCTGGTTGGGAAGGGGGAGTACAAGACTAAAGAGCTAAAAGGTAAAGGAGCAGCATCCAGTCTCCTCACCTGCTGAGAGCCACAGCCCAGTCTGTATGGCCCCTGCCATTTTGCCAACAGTAATGGTTGACAGGCGAGGCATTACTATCTGCCTAAGCCGCTACTTTTGAGTTCTCACGCTACTTTGGAGTTCTCGTGGGGATTCCCAGGGATTCCCCGAGAGTTCCCATTGGTTGGGGAAGTGCAGGAGGCGGGATTTACAGGAGAGATATTTCCGGCCTGGGGTTCCTGGACTAGCTACGTGGCATTCGGGAGAATTCCCCAGGAGCATGTGTGAAGTGTTTTCTTGCAGTTCAAAAATAAAGTTTGTTCCTGCTTCAGTGGCTCGTGATTTGTGCCCAGCCAGACTGCGGCACTCACACTCACCGTTCCCCTCCCGGTTGAAGCTGGGAACCACAGTGGAGCTCTAAGAAGTGCAGAGGAAGTCCTTCCACTGTTTGATGACTCTACATTTTCAAGGACAGGCCATCTCCGTAGCTTCCACCCCTCTGTGGTGCGTCCTGGGGATGGAACCCGGTGCCTCATGCCCGCCAGGCAAGCCCTCACCTCGAGCCACAGCTGCTGACTCTCCCCACACCATCTTGATCCTGGCCTCTGCCTTCTCCTGTCCAGCCCACTCTTCCCAGGCTGCTCAGGGTGACCTCCTGAGGTTGTCAGATTAGCCTCCACGAGACGATTCAAGGGGCAAGTTTCCCTCCACGAGTTCACAATGACTTATAAACTAAGGGTGAGTAGATTGTGAGGAATATTTACCTCTGTTCTACAGACATCGAGAGGCAGAAGGACCCCAGAAATGAACACTGTGCTGGTCAGCTGGCCACTGAGACAGTGATCTTATGAGGAGAGTAGTCTTAGGTTGGACCACAGCTTTAGAAGGTCCAGGTCATGGTCACTTGGCCCAGTGCTCTAGGGCCTGTGCAAGACAGACCATCAGAGGTGGGAGTTCATGGTGGAGTAAGATGTGCCCCTTTGTGGAAAGTGGAGAGGCTGCGGCCCTGCAGTCCCCTTCAACGGTGGCCCCCAGTGACCAGAAGGCCTCCTGCCAAGTCCCCACCATCTCCCAATAGTGCCAATTGGCAACTAAGCCTCTGACTCATGGTTGTTTATGGGACATTTAAGATCTAAACTATTAGTAGGTGGTTATGTGGAATCTTTAGAATTCTCATCAAATAGCCCAGTGATTCCTTGATATTAATGGTGTTTACTGTTCAGTCAATCTCTTGTTTGTTTACCTTTCACTAAGTTTGGTTCTACATATAAAAACATTGAAAAATGGTAAATTTCAGATCTGGAGTTTAATTTCTGACAGATCCATCTGTTTTACGTTCTCTAGAAGGAAAGCATCCACTGGAAAAATACGCATGTCATTGTCAACGTCTACAACGTCACATGAGGAGTTAGGCACTAAAGTGTGTATAAGAAGATAAGAGTAAGCTGGGGGCCGTGGTGCACACCTGTAATCCCAGTGGCTCTGGAGGCTGAGGCAGGAGGATAGTGAGTTCAAAGCCAGCCTCAGTAAAAGCGAGGCACTAAGCAATTCAGTGAGACCCTGTCTCTAAATAAAATACAAAATAGGGCTGGGGATGTGGCTCAGTGGTCGAGTGACCTTGAGTTCAATCCCCAGTACAAGAAGGAGAAGGAGAAGGAGAGTGTAATTTTTCACTATCTTTGAAATATTTTTTTTTGTTGTTCAGGAATAAGCTTCCTTGGAATTTCACATTTTTAAAAGAAGAATTGTCCAGTAGAACTTAAAAAGAAAGAATGTGATTTCTCATCATTGGCTTATTATTGGTGTTGTTTTCATTTACTAGCATCATTATGATCAATTATGTTAATTGTGGTCAATAAAAAGGACTGTGATAAAATAAACTCCAACTGAAAGTTCGATTTCTTTCATGCTTAAGAATGTTGCTGTATCAACAGTGCCTGAAATAAACGTCAAGTCTCTCCTGAAATCTTACTGGAGCATTCTCTTACACATTCCTCCAGATTTTTCTTTCATTCTCAGATGAATTTTAATTAAAAGTTTTTAAAATATCTGAGTCTAAACACTTGAGAGATGCAGATATTCTTCCCTGGCTCTTGTTCCTTGTGTTATTATTAGAGTTTTGATGGTTCTCATTTTTTTTGTTTTGTTTTGTTTTTTTTTGTATAGTACTTACAGGATAAAAGCAGATAATTAAAATCTTTAACATTCCTAAGGATGTTTTCTGTCTTTATTTCCATTTTACTTTAATACATTGAGCATAAATCTTTTGAATAAATCAAACCCCCTCAAGAAATGGTTTTCAGGGCCAGAGTCTTAAATTTTTTTTGAAAGGATAACAAGAGAAAGCCTCATCCTTCCAACCTTCTTATAAATGCCATAAAAGCCACTTTTCCCGTCTGGTCTCTCATCAGTATTGAATATCCGTAGCTATAAAGCGTGTATTCATGGTTAACTTAAAAAAGATATGTTAAATTGTTTAACTGCACGTAGCCTGTATTTTTAAAGTCTGGCTTTTCGATCACAGTGAATCATTCACTCAGAAGAAAAGGGAAGAAAATAAAGGAACGTGTCTATTGCAGAGATTCAGGAGCGTGCTTCAAAGTCAGGAAAGTGCAATTATTTGGAGAGACAAGAAACTCAAAGCAGCTGTGTGTGTACAAGGAAATGGGGATGGCTGTGATCTTCGGAAGTGGTGGACACCTGAGCACTTGAACTCACCACCTGAGAGTCAGTCATGAGAATCAGCAGTGGGCAAGACCAAGTCCAGAAATTCACAGCTACTGCTGGTTCTCAGCCTGGTCTTCAAACAGCCCAAAGGACTCCTGAAAAATGAAATGTTTTATTGTTTATTTGATTGCATTTCCTTTGGCTTGTGTGTTTCACATCTTAACCTGGGTTCTGGCGAGTTCATGTATTTATTAGAAAATCATTTTGTTGATTTGCTTTTTTTTTTTTTAATACATCAGAAATACATGTGTCATCACCTTTGGTGAAACAGCTTGCTGCGTTATTGGGGTCTCGTGTTGGTTTTATTTGTTGTTTGTTCCGTCACACAATGTCCCAGTGGTTAGGATCTCTGTGATGTTGGAGCATCTCGTGGGAAAGGGCGTCACCACTGACCACAGAGCAGCAATTACCAGGAAGCCAGGACGAAGCAGCAGAGCTCCAGACACTCCTGAAGTCACACCTGACAGCCTTGCTCCTTTACTGAGTAAGATGTCCTGGGAGAGGAACCCCCAAAACCAGTGAAGGGCAGTGACACATATGACATATTTGGCATTAGACCCTAAATGTGTGTGCATGATAATACAGGATAAAATCTGTTCACACAAAACCAGGTGAACTATAAAAAAATTAACCATTCCTATCACTAGTTAAAGGACTGGGGTGTTAAAAACCCCATAAGATCCTGAAGAAATTTTATGAGTCCCCAGAGAATAAAGTAACTGAATTAAGACCTAAGAATGGTATTTTCGCAAGCAGAGAAACACTCGGGTGATGACTAGGTATATCACTTTTACAAGTATATTTTCACTTAGTTGAATTTTGCACCCTTATCTTTAAAATTTATTGGGGCAGATTATTATTTTTAACAGCTCTGCAAAGAAAGAAATCAAGTAGAGTTTTATGATTTGAAAATTATTTTGCTGAAGCAGCTTTATATCTGTAAGACAGTAACATTTCTAAGATCCAACGGTAACATGGCGCTTGCTGACAGGCTTGAATTGATTCAAGGAAAATATATACACTCAGAGTAATTTAAATAACCATCATCTCGCTTCCTCCCAGACTGACTTACCTGGGAATGAGACCATGCTTGGTACCTACTTTCTAGAATGTGGTAAAAATTAATTTGATGTTTTAAATAGCAGTTGGGGTGTCTGAGAAACGTGTGCAGTGTTGCTAAGTAAGACACAGTCTCCCCTGGGTCTGTGGTAAGGTTTTGGCTTGGTATTCTATTTCTGATTTCTTGAGTTACATGGCTAGCAGTGATCTGCTTATAAACATCGGCTTGCAGTCCATTTGAAAGAAATCCTAATTTTGTGTCAAATGTCCTCTCCTGAACTAATTCTCGTCAATATCAACTTCCTGGAGCATTACACCTTCTATTCAATTAGCTGATTAGTAGAAACAGAAGATCCTCATGTGTGTCTACAGACCTATGGTTTGAAGGCAGTTTTGGTCTCCCATCTATATTTATGGAAAATTAATTTCCGTGTTAGGCTTATTCAAAGTCACTTCCTATGCTCAGCCAAAGGAATTAATAAAATGTGTTAGGCACATTAGTTTCCATTATGTAAACTTGCCAAATAGCAAGCAAATACCCCCAAGCCACTTAAAATCATGATTTGTTTCTGTTAAATTCTAGTAATTCATCTTTTATTTATTGATATCAGTATCATGCCTTTTTAAATTAGTTTTTATTTGAGCTCACAACCTGATCTTGAGGGAGAAGAAACCATGACCACACGGCTAGTTCTTCGCTGTTGTTTTGAAGGTGTGTGATTTTGAGCACAAACCACAGAATGAAGAGGGCTACCCTCGAATCTCAGCCTGTATCTTCTCTATATGTCCACATTTTGCAGTCAAAATCACGAAGGAAATAGTGCACCTAAATATGTTGCTAAGTTACAGAGAAGATGAGGGATCAAAGAATGGTAAGCAGTAAACGAAAAATATCTTGAAAGACTCTGATGGAGGTGAGATCTAGGCTGAGGGCTGGAGATGATGTAGGCACACTTACAACTCTCCCTGGGGGGAAAGAGAAGTCGAAGGGTCAGCAAGGGCGTCCAGAGCTGAAAGAGGCAGGATAATAAGGCTGAGCAGGTAGCTAAACATGAATTAAAATAAATAAAGGCGCAGAATGACATATTTTGCAAGTAAGAAGTGGATGCAGAGAAAGAATTCAACAATGGACACTAGAAGAAATTGAGGTAGAAAAAAAAATACCACTTAAAAAAGACACTATAAGCAATAAAGATGCTTAGCCTGACACACCTAAAAGACTAGTGGTAGATATATTTACCCCCTCATTATTCTGTGTAGTAGGTGGTACAGGAAATTTGGTTCATCTGAATGACCTATGTGAACATTTTGATGCTTAATTTATTACTTTTTAATGGAGAGTAGGTCACCAATCCATAACGAGTCGATATCCTGATCCTAAGTCTTATTTTAAGTTACTCATTGTCAATGCAACTCAATTGATTTACTCATTAGCCACAGTCCTATATGGCTTTCAGAAAGAAAGCCTGTAAATAATTTCCTCTCATAATTTTGTGGGGCCAGAGAATATTGCAAAGTTGTTACTGAGGCCTCTTGAAAGTATCCCGTGCGCCGACTGTTCATTCATTATGTTTCAGTTCTTATTACTTCCCCACGTTTTGAGGGAATAGCTTACCATGAAAACTTCAAAAACAGAACAAACAAACAGGGTTTAAATAGTATCAGTAACCCAAACCCTAATGGAAGAAAATATCTTTCCAGAAACCTGAAGTGTAAAATAGCTTTAAAACACACACACACACACACACACACACACACACACACACACACACGTATGCTCGACTCTGCTGACATCAGCTACAAAGAGGCACGTTAATCATGACCTAGACGTCACCGCATAGTCAGACCCCAAGGGGAGAATAGTGTTCTAGAACTCGACAGTAGGACTCCAAAGCTGCGGGTTTTATAACTGGAGAATACGTAAAACCATGAACAGTGTTTGTGATAGCATTTTAGGACCGTCTTGTGTTCCCATAGCGTGGCTCTCACTGAAGACACAAGGAGTCTGCTAAAGTCTACATCAGGTGATGTCATTGCCCTGATGACATCATTTCTTCTGATGGCCTCAGATTGTCCTCAAAGTGGAGATCTCTCAATGCATGTGGCCCAGGGCTCTGGCTGCTAAATGTGCAGTTTCCTAAGCCCCTATTCCAGACCTTCTGAAGACAGATATCTGAAGGCAAGACTCAAGAGTCTACATTCCAACAGCTCTGCAGGGGAATTGATGACCGTAAATTATACAAACCACTGTTTTCCATGGAGAGCCTTCCCCGTGAAGCAAGGCCTGCCCAGTGCCTTCTCCTCCCCTGAGAGCTGTGTCAATCGTGAGATTTCTAATGTGTCTGGATCTGGACCTAGTGGCCCTGGGCACTGCTCCCCTGGCCACTCCATATCCACCTGCCTTCCACAGCACTTGCTCCACTGTGCAGCTATCTTTACCGTTTATCCCTGGCTTCAGAGTTTCTGTCTTAGAGAATTAGGGTCCACAGTTTGCTTTTCTCTGATGCTTTTCCTACTCATTCCAAAGAGCATTAGTGGGTTTTGTGCCTCCATGACCCATCGCTTACTAGCACAGCTCTTAGAGCTAATATCATAGGACTAAACTCTTGGTTGCTGATCTTACTAAATTTTTTTATATACCACTGACAGGGATTTGAATTAGCAATAAATGTTTGCGAAGAACTGGTAAGGATGCATAAAAAGTGTCAGAGTTGGTAGCTAAAACCCAAGTTTCCCAGTAACTACTTAATTCAAATTTGTGTGTGCTTCACTAAAGTTATTTGCTAAAGATTTTACCCTTTGAAAAGTGATTCACATTAACATTTAGCAAATGACTAAATAAACATCCAACTTTCAGTGCTATTAACACCATTGGTTTACTTGCTGAGTGGAAGAAGACCAAACATAGAAATCTTTTATTCTAAATCAGAAATATCTAAGGAGAAGAATATGCAAATTGTTAAGTATCAAAGTAGAAGTTAATACTATGCAATAAAATAAACTCTGGTACTGTAGCAAATTAAAACATGTATATACTCTACATGACTTTTTTCTCCTGGACAATAATATATGAGCTAACTTAATCTGACAAATAGATAATCCATGAAAAAAGTTATCTGCAAGAGCAAGAACAGCTGTTTGGATAAAAATCAGGCAATTTTTGCTTAAAAATTCTCATATATGCCTCTCCCATCGCACAGCACGGTTCCTAAGCCCCTTGTTGTGATAATGAGAGCTTTATTTAATTAACCTGCTATCCAGGAGACCATTTCATAGTGGAATCATTTTAATGTACCCAAAGTATTCAGATGGAAAGTTTCACCAAATTGTCATTTAAGATCAATTAGTATACATTAGGGTCTGTTAAGGTTTGGATATCAAATGTCTTGATAAGCTCATGTGTTAGGAAAGGCAGGAATTTTCAGAGGTGACATAAGTAGATTATGGAAACTGTAACCTAATCAGGATTAACCCATTTGATGGGTTAATAATTTGAATGGACTACTGTAGACAGGTGGGGCATGGCTGGAAGAAATTAGGTCACTGCGGAAATGCCCTTGGGGATTACATTTTGCCCTTGGCTTCTGTCTCTCCTTCCTGGCCACCAGGATCTGAGCAGCTTCTCTCCACATTACCTTTGCCAGGAGGCTCTGCCTCACGTTGGGTCCAGAGCAATGGGGTTAGCCAGTCATGGACCGAACCTCGGAGACCATGAGCCAAAATCAAACTTTTCCTTCTCTGTGTGTCCTGGTCTGGTATTTTGATCACAGGGACGAAAAGCTGACTACACAGGGTCTGAGAATCAATTTTAAATTTCCTACAAACCACTTTTTTCCATAAAATTAGAAGATCTAACTAGTTGTATGAAATCTAAACAAATGACTAGCTGTATAAAAGCTGAGCATCAAACTTTCCAGTGTACAGTAAGATTACACCCCTTGATTTCCCCTCTCCCCTTTTCCCCTACTCTACATTTTTGACGGGGACCCTATATTTGAATCTTATTAATTCCCTTCTTCTTTGTTATTCCTAATTATAGAGCTGCCAATCTCAAAACCTACAAAAGAGGGAAATTTGAAAACATTCTGGATTTGTATTATACTATTGAATGTACTGTGGGTTTTTTCATATAGCTCGGGCAGACAGCTTTAAATGAACTTTTCACAGGGAAAAAATAGGTGAGTGTTTGATAGGAAAAAAAGGAGCAGACAGATATATAATTACTTGAGTGTCTCCACTTTTTTTCATCTTCTCCATTGTCAGCTGCCTTGGCTCCCAACTCAGTGACATTCCCCAGGGGTGGCTCAGCCGGCCCCCTTCACCACAGGTGCTAAGGCACCAGCTGGCCATCAGCTTGGGTCTCTCTCAAAGACTAGGGTCAAGTTCCAGGAACTGGAGAAGTGAGACCTGCAGAAAACCAGGGGATCTGTCCCCGTGCAAGTGCCATAGACTCCAAAGTCACACATGGAAGAACTGCCCTGCAGGTGCCAGTTCTCAGCCCAAAGGCTGTTCATGGGGGTAAAATCCAGGGGGACCCTTTAAAAGCCAACCAGAGAGTATCAGTTAGATGGGTCAAGAAATGTCTGTCTCTGGAAGGCCAGAGACATGCAGGTCAGTATCTTTGGAATCCTGGCATCTGGAATAATTGTGATTCAGAAGAAGATGTGATTCAGATGAAGAAACAAAAGGAAGAGAATTATTCTAATTTGAATTGAAAACTTTTATCTCCTTGTGATAGTGGTTTCTATATGGTCAATCTATGTAGAGATGTCACAAAAATCCAAGAGCTCTTATACAAACATATGCTTGCTTCAAAGATTTAGGTGACTGCCGTTTTTTGAGGGCAGGAACACAATGTATGTTTTCCCATCAAAAATATGTTCACCTTCACCCCAAATTACTAAAACAGAACACCAATGCAAGACACAAACTTGCCATATATTAAAATGTTTATAAATTTTAATATAAATAAAAGTACACAAAATCAATTGGGCATAATGCTAATTTATGACTTAAGTATAACTGAATTACATTATTAGAGCTACTAGAAGCTGTATTTTGGATGCATTTTATAAAAAAGAGGGGACAATAGACTGGAGAACTGCTTCTGGGACATTAGCATTTTTATTTAAATGGGCTTATCCTTGGATGTTTTACATATGTCCTATGAATATGTATTTACATAAGTCCAGATGAGATTACTTCCATAAAATTCCACCTGGCAGGATGGTAAATGAGCTTTGGTGATACAGGGACTAAGTCTGGCACAATGTTTCCTTAGTAGATTATCTAAATAATATATCTCAACACATTATTTAATTCTCTATACTAGCCAAAACTATGATTTTTTTTGTATAAAATGAAAAAGATAAACTGATTCTCTCAGAATAAGAATTGTAATATTATCAGTTATTCTAAATGCAGATAAACTTAATCCTCTGAAGCCTAGTATTTGACTTAATTAAAGAACATACTTTCCTTTCCTCCAGAAATTGTGGTCATTTATTTTCTCCCATCCCATTTTGAAGGGTTGCTGACTCCCTGTCTTTTATTAGACTCTAATTATTCTTAAAGTACGCAAGCTGGATTTTACCATTTGGGATCGCCTGATTCCTATGACTCTAACATAACCATGCTTTTCTTTCTTGACACAGAAAGTAACACCTCACAGTGAATGGAAGCTGATTCTTCAGTGCAAAAGGAACTAGAATGAAAGTCAGATTTAAATAAGGGAAAAAAATGTTAGTGGGACTTCATATAAATCTCTTCTTCTATCCTCAAAATGCAAATTAGTTTAATATTTGGTAGCAACCAACAAATGATAATAAATGACTCATGGCTGCTGGACTGGAGATAATGTTGAAGCACGTTTTTATTTTTTCCTATGAAGACTAGCTCAATCAATCAAACCATCAACAAATATATGTGATTAATAAACCTATATTTATCTCTTCCTGCTTTAAAATTCCAAGTGTTGTTTTATTCTAGGCAAGATGCAAGACTGGGTGCTTGAAATGTCTCTGTGTTCTTTTAGTAAGCACTAATGAGTAAAAGCCAGGATTCACTTTGAAGATACTTATGACAAAGTCAGAAAAGTTTGAATTTATTTTCAAAATTATGAATTCCTCTTTCTCTGTTTCTTGTCTTTGTTCAGCCATTTGTATAATTTTCTTAGGGGAATGGCATTTTAGCAGTCATGATGCCGGCGGGGACTTGAAGTGTTCATCCTGTGGTATTATATGCCCTCTTTTGCCTCTCTGATCACTAACTGAGAAGCGTGCCTGGCTAGCCTGCTTGCCTGAGATAGAACCGAGGACCAAGCCAACTGCCCGAGACACTACCACGGACCTGCAAGCTATTGGCCACGTCAGAGAACTCAGCTGATATTAACAGAGTTCCTTCAGATAACCCACAGATACAAGAGAAATAAGAACTTCTTATGCATATCATATTTTCTTCTTAGTTACATAGATCAGCAGACTGGGAGAAAAGCTACCATCTATATATTGATCTCTTACTATGCATCACACACTAGTCAATCTATATTAAATCTGCACTCAAACTATATGATTGTTGCCATTAGTACCTTCCTTTTACTAAATGGAGATTGGGGCACAGGGAGTTTAAGAACTTGTTCAATAGGGCACAAATGAGTGGCAGTTGGAATTCATCTTGCCAATGTGGTTCCAGAGCCACTCAAACTACTGACTCAATAAATATCTTATAGATTCACCTTAAACCAGTACTCAACATGTGTTGGCATAATTATCATGGATATTAAAAAATAGTTAAGCCATTTTACTAAGCATAGATAGGGGCCTAGGGTAGATGAGAAATAAAAAAAAAAATTTGATATTTTTAAAAACTTTGGATTGAACTGAGAAGTTCTTTACCACTAAGATACATCGCCAGCCCTTTTTATTTTTAAATTTGAGGCAGGGTCTCTCTAAGTTGTCCAGATTGACCCCCTGCTTGCTCCCTCCTGCCTTGGCCCCAGAGCAGCTAGGATTGCACCATGCGGTTCTGACAATAGATCCCAGGAAGACAGCTGCACCTGGAACACCCATGTCATGGCACATAGGCTCATTGCTAAAACAAAATATATTCTCAAAAAGGGAAGCTGCAAAGCAAAGGAATATAAGTGGAGAAACAATTCTAGTTCATCTCTGCCTGACCATTTACCAGGTCTCCTGCAAGGAAGAGGATGTGTGAGAACACGGGACAGTCCACTGGGTTCCAACAACACCAGAGCTGGTCACTCTTTTTAGAAGGCAGGGCATCAGACCCACCCACTTCTCTTCTGTTCATCTGTCCTGCTGTGCAGGTCAGGGGTAAGCGAACTCAAGAGCATTTGGGGTTTGGTTGCTCTACTGTACTGTTCCCCTCTGCCAGCGTGAGGGTTGATCCTGGTTGTCACCTTGAGTGGTGACACTGGGAGATCCCTAGAAAGCTGGTAAAGTGCACTCTAGCTTCACCCCTGAGGCTATTTCCGGGGACCTCTGGCAGGTGGGCCTGCGAGGCGAGTAGGGAAAGCACCTTGGGTGTGAGATGCCAGCCCACAGGCTACGACCCGAAAGGGGCACCAGCAGAAGGGACCAGGGTGCCGTGTCTGATGCTGCCCTTCCCTATGAACATCAGGCTCCTCATTCCCCAACCCTAAACAGAACTTGCCCTGGCGACTCTCCAGGGGCTTTCAGCCTGGGACTGGGGCTGGTCCCTCCCGTTCTGAGGCTCCAGCTTCTTGAACCGAGCAACTTCCCACTCTGCCGCCTGCGGCAGCCACAGTAAGACTGCAGCCTGGACCATGTGAGCCACTGCCATGCCCCGTCCCCCAGGATGTGCACCCTCTGCTGGCTCCATTGGTCCTTCATCCCTGGATGGAAAGGAGGAAGAAGCCAGAGTCCCACAAGTCTCCTTAAAAGGCATAACTGAAATGGGCAAAAGCCTCCCAATAAGCCCCACCTTTTAAAGTCACCACCACCTCTCAGTAATACCATGGACCTGGGAGCAAGCTTTCAACAGGGCTTTGGGTGGACATTGAGAATCTGAAGTAGAGTATCACCTCCTCCAACTGTGATGGCTTGGATCTGAAGTGTCCCCCAAAGGCTCCTGTGTTGAAGACTTTTCTCCAGTACAGCAATGGTCAGAGGTGGGACTTGGAAAGTGATTGGATTATGGCTCTGATCTCATTGGCGGATTAAATAATCCATGCACCATCGAGAGGACTATTTGGAGGTGGTGGAAACTGCAGGAGATGGGGCCTAGTTAAAGGAAGCAGATCACTTGGGGGAAGCCCTGGAAGGGTGTATTTGGAATCCCACCCCTTCCTCTCTCGGCTTCCTGTCTGCCAGGAGCCTGGCTGCTTTCCTCAGGACCTCCCTTCCGCCATGTCTTACCTCAGCCCACAGCAGTGGGGCCAGCCCGCCACCAACTGAAGCCAGAGCCAAAGTACGCTTTTCCTCTTAAGTTGTGTCCGTCAGATATTTTGATCACAGCCACCAAAAGCTAACACCAACTCCACTGCATTGGGGTTTATTTCTTTCAGTTTCTTAACAAGCACCAGAGGCTTGATTGTATTCACAGCTCTCCCAACCGAGAGAACGGGTTCCTCTATTCTTTCCTCAATTTGTTCATGCTCCTGGGAGTTTTTTACCCACCTGGCATCTGGGTGAACACCTGCCCCTTCTCCTGCTGCCTCTCAATCAGAGCACCCATCCACCTTGGCAGAGTGTTCATCATTGTCAAGGTCAAAGAGTCCATGAACTGCTTGAAAACCACAATTGGTTCACTGGTTTCAGTGACATTCTTGACCAGCACTGTGTCTGGCCGCTAGTCCGCTGTCCATGCAAGATCCTATAGAGAGGGGAAAGTGGCCCAGAGTGAGCACGAAAACCACTCTGTGCTGGAGTCACTAGTATGCAGAAACTGCGAGGGAAATTTTTATTTATGAAAAGAAAAAGAGCTAATATATGTTGAGCCCATGTGAAGTTCATATCACATAGGCATACCCCCTCCCTGCATTAGTATTTGCAACGTCTCCATTTGCTAATGTGGAGAGTTGAGTTCAGTGAGGCAGAGAGCTTGGCTTGCATGCTGTCTATATCCAGGGTGTGAAAGTGAGGGTCCTGGGGCCTTTTCTGAATCCAAAGCCACTTTCTATCACAATAGTGACTTGTTTAAGCAAAAGCAATCTAAACTAAAGATTTCATGACTTTCACTGATTTACATATGATTTTCACAGGGATCTTGAAGGGACTGGAGTTACACAAATCTTGAACTCTGGGCAGAAATTTATACCTATCTTGCAAAGATGCTGATTTTATTTCTGAGCAAAGTTAGCTTACCTTAAAGGAAGTGGTTTCTGAGTGGGCACCTGTTGAAGTGGGTCAAACTTTTCTTCCTACATAGAAAGGTTAAGTCTGGGCCTGATAAATTATACTGCATCTACTCCTTTTCTTGCTGGCACTCAGATCCAGATCAAATCAGTGCCAATACTCAATGTCAGGAGACAGGAGCCTGTGGATTTCCATTTCTCTTTTTAAAAGCATCAACATGGGAAATGGGTTTCCTTGTCCTATGTACTAGTAAAAATAGTGATCATCTTATTTAATAAGTGGGGAGGTCCAAGCATTGCTTCAGTATAGTAAGAACAGCTTCCAAGAATGCAAGTGTTTTAAAAGGTGAGGCCATAGTTGCTTTTCTAATTTTGTACAGATGAGGAAATGCTATGGAGATCTTTTTCAGAGATGCCTGATTTTCCTTCTGCAGAGTTGCCTCTTTAGGATGCTTTATTCTATCTCTTTCTCGGCTGCTCTGAGACTCCTTCCCTCATCCCAAACCCACTTTACCACCCTGTGTGGTGGACAGGGTTTTGCTCAGAAGGGCAGGGAGGTGCTCACCTTCTGGCAGAGATAACAGAAACTGACAAGTTCTTTTCTAAATTCTGCCTTAAAAGGTGTGATTACATTTGCCACTGATTTTGCTCTTCATGGAAAAAAAAAATGTCTATTTCTCAAATGCCCCTTTAAAATCATGCAGTGGCTTCTCTCGAGAACACTAGAAGTTTTTTCTTCAATCACTTCTCACTCATATTTTGCACTTCTCACTCATATCTTCTGAGAGTTACAGCTAAAATTGTTAATTCTAATTTCCATCATCTTAAATATCTATTAAATCCTTAAGGGTTCTTTTCCAACAGCTTCCAAACACAGTCCTGAATTCTGAGATTCTACATCATTAAGAATTAGCAGTCTAATTAGACTTTTTTCCTGATAAGATAAAAGAAGAATTATTATAAACAGCATGCATAATGCTGAGAGTTGAGGGGCCTTTTTCTTTCTTTTTTTTTTAATTGGTCTTTTTAGTTATACATAAGAGTAGGATTCATTTTGTCAAGGTTATGAGAGCGTGGGGCAGAGTTCACTCTGATTCAGTCCCCTCCTTCTCCTTTCCCCTCCATTCTCTCTCCTCCTGTTCACTTCCTTCTACTTTACTGAGATTTCTATTATTTATTTATAGTTTTTTTTTTAATTAGTGATTTTTGGATATAGGAGGTGGTGAGGTCTTTGGGGTATATTCAGGTTTGTCCATAGGAGGGGAGGGCAGATTCACCCACTGTTCTTCCCTTACACCATCCCCCGCAATCACCTCCATCGAGTCCGAACTGGTCTTTCTTCTGTATTGAGGGAATTCTCCCCACCCGTCCCCACACTTTTACTTCTCTTTTCCCTTTTTTTGCCCCTAGTTTTAGACTAGCTTCCTGATGCCAGAGGAAACATGCAACGTTTGACTTTCTGAGTCTGGCTTATTTCATTTAACATGATGGTCTCCAGTTCCATCCAGTTACCAGCAAATGCTATAGTTTCATTGTTCTTTATAGCGGAGTAATACTACACTGTGTATATGTACCACATTTTCTTCACCCAGTCATGTCTTGAATGGTACCTAGTTTGGTTCCATAGCTTGACTATTGGGAGTTGAGTTGCTATTAACATTGGTGTGGTTGCATCACTGCCGTATGCTGATTTTAAATACTTTGGATAGAAACCAAAGAGTGGGACAGCTAGGTCATATCATGGCTCCATTCTGAGTTGTTTTTGTTTTTGAGAAATCTTCACACTGCTTTCCAGAATTGTTGCAATCATTTGCACTCCTGCTAACAGCGTATAAGTGTACATTTTCCTCCACATCCTCACCAACACTTACTATTATTTGTTTTCATGGAAAAAAAATGTCTATTTCTCAAAAAATGTCTATTTCTAAGTTATTATCATTCTAACTAGAAAAAAAGATAAAATTTCATAGCAGTTTTGATTTGCTTTTCCCTAATTGCTGGGGATGTTGAATTTTTTTTCATATATTTTGGGCCATTTGTATTTCTTTTTTTGAGAGGTGTCTGTTTAGCTCTTTCACCCATTCATTTGTTGGGTTATTTTTTTTGAGGGGTGTTATTTCTTTCTGTATTCTGGATATTAATGCCCTATCTAATTGGCAAGTGACAAAGATCCTTTCCCATTCTGTAGACTTTATCTTCATGATCTTAATCATTTCCTTTACTGTGTAGCTTTTTAATTTGATGTCATCCTTCTCCGTCATCCTGATTTTTCATATTACCTCTTTGCTTTAGGTGTCTTGATAAAGAAATCAGTTCCTGAGCCAACATGTTGTAATGTTGGACTTATATTTTCTTTAATCCGTTTCAGGGGTCTGGTCTAATTTCCAGGTCTTTGATCCTTTGTGTGCAAAGTGAGAGATGGCCTCAAGTTTTATTCTACATTGGATTTCCAGTTTTCCCGGCACCATATGTTAAAAAGGCTCTCTTTATTCCAATGCATGTTTTTGATAACTTTGTCTAGTAACAGATAACTGATAAATATCAGATAAGTATCAGATAAATATTATGTGTGTTTGTCTCTGTGTCTTTTTGTTCCGTATTTTTTTAGTATAATGTGACTGAAGAAATTGTGGCACTTGAGCAACCTTAACATTTAGCATGAGGTCTGATAACTGGAAGCTGTGTGTCAAGTCAGGGAGTAGACTTTGCTAAGCTTGTTTCAGGGGCTCAACTTCCCCACACCCAGGTAACTCAGTCACATCTCTTAGTGTAGACAGAGACCAAGAGTTTAGAACATTAGCCTGTTGAGGGACAGATGGACACGGATCAAGTGTGTCCTCCTTATTTTACTGCAGAGGAGACTTAGATAAAGCCCTCAGATTTGCTGAGCTCAGTTCCTCAGAGAGGTCTTTCTAACGCATGGCCTCTGAGACCCACACGAAGCTTGGTTTCAGTAGGTCAGAAAGGGTCTACCTGTCTGTCACTTGTGTTTCACTGATTTACTTTTCATTTTTTTTAATTAAAATCGTGCATATTCAAGGTGTAAAGGGTGAATCTTTGGTACACATTTACAGAGGGAACTGACCACTGCAGCCAAGGTAATTAGCAAGTCAGTCTCTCCCCGCTCAGTATGTGTGTGTGTGTGTGTGTGTGTGTGTGTGTGGTGAGAACACGTAAGATCCACCCTCTGAGCAAATTTTAAGTGAACAGTATGGTATTACTAATATAATCCCCTGTACATTGGATCTCTAGAATTTATTATCCTATGTGACTGAAGCTCTGTATCCTTTGACAAAACGTGCTCCATTTGCCCAAGACCTCCAACCCTGGAAACCTAAATTCCATACTAATGATTTTTTTAAGGTCCTATGTACAAGTAGAAAATGCAGTGTTTTTCTTTGTGTGTCCGACTTATTTCACTCAGCAGGTCCTCTGAGTTCATCCAGGTTGCCATGAGTGGAAAGATCTCCTTCTTTCGATGGCTGAATGATAGGCTCTTGCACATTAATAACTAGACACACCTTAGTTCCCATCTGCAATGTCCCCTGTGGGGTAAAGGCCTGTTCCCTGGGGTCATGCTGTTAGAGTCTGTAAACAAGTCTGGATGGCGCCTGGCATTTTGCCAGAGGGAGTGGTTTGTGAAGTAACAAAAGTGAGCCAAAAGTATGGAGATTCCTTATTGGTTGACTGCTGTATCTAGTTTATGCTAATTAAGATAAGCTGTGTGGAATGTATATATACCCCTCCTGTCCTACAATAAAGGGCTCCCACTCCTGCTGTATCAATCCACACAAATTGTTCGTCACCCCCCGGTTATTTTGCTGCAGCCGGACTGCGGCAGAATGACACTTAGGAAGAGGAGGTACCTTAAAGAAGCAGGGCTGAGTGGGAGTTCTCAGGCCATTGAGGGGCCTTCCTCTTGCCCTCTTTCCCCTCTGAACCGTAAGCTGTGATCTTGCTCTGTCCTGTGCTCCTGGCATGAGGGGGGCCTGGCCACAGGCCTGAAAGCAGCAGGAGCAGCCAGTCTTGGACTGAAAGCTCTGAAGTCATGAGCTCAATGGAATCTTCTCTTCAGAAGTCGATCGTCTCAGGCGTGTGTTGGAGTGACCGAAAGCTGACTGAGGTGTCTGGAGGGTTTCTTTGTCCGTCCCAAGCTGATAGACGCTTGGCGGTTTTCCATTTTGGCTACTGTGGAAGAGGCTGCAGTGAACATGGTGTACAGCTCTCCCTTCCACCCGAGGACTTCATTTTATTAGCTATGTACCCAGAAGATGAGTGGCAAGATCACAGAACTGACCTTAGTTCTCTTTCTGAGGTTTGAGGAATTTTCAGACCATTCTCTGAGATGATGTTTAACAAATCCCTAAGTGAGGCTGAGGTTGCTGGCCCCACCCCAGCTGGGGAGAGGCACTGGCCTCTAGGATCAGTCTAGGGGAGAAACTGAGAATGGAAACCTGGGCCCCCCCTTCCGCAGCAGCGCGTGGCCACTGTTGAGACAGCTGAATTTAAAAAGCAACAAGTAATGCCCTAAAAGTGTCCTCTTATTTCTATCTAGCCACCTGGGAATCTCAGCGACCATGACAAGGAGGTCGTGGGACCTGGACTTGAAAGCAGTATTAGGGTTAATAAAGCCTAGACTACCAGCAAGAATAAAGGACAGAAGGAAGAAAGATGGGATTTTTACCCAGCTTGATATGGTTCATTTCTTCTTTTTTGGGAAGAAGGAATATTCAAATTCCACATTGAAGCTTCTTTTTGTCACACCAGGAAGCTCTTAAATAATTCTGTTAATGGAATTACTATGAACTCTATGATGGATTTTTGTTTTCCAAGAAGTCTTCCTTAGATAAACAGAAGACTGTGGTGCCTCAGACTTGAGGTGTCCCCAAAAGTTCATGTGTGAGATAATCGGAGAACATCAAGAGGTAAAGTTAGTAGCTTCTGAGAGGTGTGACCTAATCAATGGAGTGACCCACTGATCTGGACTAACTGGGTGGTGACTGTAAGCACGTAGCACGGGGCTGGAGGAGGTAGGTCACTGAGGGTGTGCCTTTAGGGTTTATGTGTTGTCCCTCGTGAGCAGAGTTCTTTCTATGCTTCTGGAGTGTCCCATGCTTCAAGGGTTTCTATGCCCTTGATGCCATGATGTTCAGCCTCTCCTCAGGCCCAGAGCTTTGGTGTCAGCTGGACGTAGACTGAACCTCTGACACCATCGGCCAAAATAACCTTTTCCTCTTTCAAGTCGTTCTAGTTGGGTCTTTAGGTCACAGCAATGAAGAGCTGACTCAAACAGAAATTGGTACCAAGAGCAGGGTCATTCCTGTAGCTCACCTGAACATAGAGTTCAGAGGTTTTTGGAGATGGTTTGCAGAGAAAAGAATTTTGAAAAGTTTAGAGATGCAAGTTGGAAAAGTGTTAGAATCTTGGTAAGTGGAGCTTAATGGGTGATGCTGGTGGGTGTTCAGAAGACCAGAATACACATAGAAACTGTTGACAGTCAAGATTGAGCTCATAAAGTTTCAATGGAAGAGGATTGTGTTGGCCTAGGGGCCCTTCATGCCATGTTCTGGCAAAGAAGTTGTCTGCATTATTTGCTATGTCCTGAGATCTTTTTGTGAGACTACATTTAAAGGTGATGTACCAATTAGTTTGGTAGAGAAAATTTCAAGACAGTATTGCCCTCAGGGGTGACATGGATACTGTTGGTGGCTTTTCTTCAGGTTGACTATGATAATCAGGAGGGGGGAAGCAAAGCAGAATGATTTGGAAAAACAGTTTGGCCAGAAAAGCGTGAGCAAAGCTGGGACTAAGGAAATCGTGGTTGTTAAAGGCTTTGCAGCCATGAAAGAGAGCTATGTACTTTGCATGGGAAAATATAGGGAAAAAGGATTGAGGGCACCGCAAGACTCAGCAAAACCATATGCATCTCAGGCTCAAGGGTGTAAAATAAAAATTCCTTTGAAAAGAGCCCATGGAGACACCCTGCATGCACGGGGGTGGGAGACCTGGGAGGTTTTGTCATCATGGTTCCTTGCTGCAGTTGTGGTCCCTGGAGTCTTGGCCGCTGTTCAAGATGGCAGCAGGTCTTGGCACTGACTATATGGTGCTGGTTCTGCAGAGATTCAAAATGCTGGAATTAGGGGTTTCTGGAGCCTTCTGAGGTTTCAAGAGAAGGCCTGGGAGGTGAGGAAAATGTAGCAGGGTGGCAGTCCTCATGGGATGCCCTGAGACAGTGGTGCGTGAAGACCTGAGAAGGAAACTGAGCTGCCACAGAGACCTCTGAGATTAAGTGTTGCCAGTATCATGAGACGTCTGCCGAATGGAGCTGCAGAAACAGAGCAGAGACAAGCCAAGAGAAAGACCACGTGGGCTGCAGCCAGAAAGACCACAGGGCAGAGCTCTCCAGTCCTTTGGAGAGAACACCACAACACCATTTGACCCAAATGCTGGACATGAAGCCATAGAACTGTTCGCCCAGCCAGATTTTGATCTTCCTTTGGTCCCATCACTTCTTTTTATGCCCCGATTTCTCCATTGTAGAATTGAAATGTTTACTTTGTGCCATTGTATACTGGATACATTTAATTGGCTTTGATCTTTAGTCTCACAGCTAAGAGTTTGCCTGAGTCCCAGAGAAGATTTGGACTTGGACATTTGGACAATGCTGCAAGTGTTACACTTGAAAATTGACTAAGTGTGTTTTGCATTGTGAAATGGGAACAAACTTTTGGGGTCTGGGGCAGAATGTTATGGTTTAGATATGAGGATCACCCAGAAGATTGTGTGTGAGAAAATGCAAGAATTTTCAGAGGTAGAATGATTGGATTATGAGAAGCATGACCCATCCAGTGGATTGATTCACTTGAATGGATTAGCTGGATGTTAACTGTAGGCAGGTATGGTGTAGCTGGAGGATGTGGGTCACTGGGGGAGTGACTTTGGGGTTTATATTTTGTCCCTGGTGAGTGGTGCTCTCTCTGATTCCTGATTATCCTGCCCTGAGCTGCTCTCCTCTGCCATGCCCTGTCACCATTGACACTCTGCCTTACCTCAGGCCTAGAGCTAGGGAGTCACCTGATCATGTACCAAAATAAACTTTTTATCCTCTAAGTTGTTTGGGGGTCTTTTGATCTACACGAGGAAAAGCTGACTAAAATAAACACTGTGTTGGATACCAGCTGTGCGTCCTCCTGTCTGTTTTCCAATTCGTCTGCTGTGTGAAATTTATCCTGAGTCCTTCTGCACCTTCAGGCTGCAGGTGCTACTACAGACCAGTCACCTTACAGGTGCCAAGCTAAGGGGGACACGGGGGCCATGGGGCCTCTTGATCAGCAAGCTCACTTCCCTCCACCCCCAGCCTCCTGAGAAACTGCACTGGCGGCAGGCATCTAATGAGGCAGTGGGCAACTCCTCTATTTTAAGGCTTTGCCGCTTTCCTCCTGTCTCCTTTCTCCAGCCACAAGCTCCAACAAAATAAGTTTCCATTGAGGAAAAGCTGCCTTGGCCCATGTCATCCACTGAAAAAGAGGAAAAAGAGCCTACTAGCTGCACAGTCTGCAAGTGATATAATCAGGGGAATTGTAGTTGATTTAGGACTTCAGGCACCCTCTTGGTAAGTGAATTATATACAGTTTTATTAAGTTTAACAAGCCAGCATGCAAGGAGTAGAGTTCTTAAAACTTGAAACACATAATGGAAAATTTGGGGCATAAATCACCTTTCAGACAGACATCTACATGCCCCCGAAACATCTCTGAGCACTGAGTGTTGCCAAGTCACACATGAAGCATTGTGAGTCCTGCTAAATGAGTGCTGAGTTCCACAAGCACCCATCCGAGAAAATGCTGAGTTTTCTTTTCTTTTCTTTTTTCCCCAATAATTACCTGCAACTTAGAGGCTTCACTTTATCTTTGGGCTGTATTATGCACATTCTTCTTTGTTTTTTCCTCCTGCTCAGTTCCAGAGCTGTGGATTCCCCCACTGCCTGGTGCATTATCACTGTCTGGCCTTTGGGCATTATTTTTCATCAGTCTGGAATACTCCCTTCTTTTCTTCCTATTTAATTCTTCCTGATATTTCAAAGCTCAACCAGATGCCTCTTGTTTTCAGTTTCCCTGACTGATTTTTCTTCTTAGAAATTCCCTGCTTCTTATGATCACAGCATATTGACCTACCTACCCACTTACCCACCTGCCTTCCTCTCATCTCATTACACCACAGTTTAGCACTAGAGCATTTTTATGTCCTCCTGTTATTCTGAGCAGAGTTATGAACATCAAATAAGTTAATAAGGCCATTAGAACGGAGGCAGAACCCTGAAGGCAATTAATAAATACGAATCATGATTTTACATCCAATTCCTATACAGATAAACTCCAGGAACAGTGCATCACACTGGGGGCTCACGTGTGTGTACTGAGGTCAGACAACACTGAGCAGAAGTCCAACATTGTCATGGAGCGAGGCATTTGATAATAGGTAAACACGATCTCCATTCTCTTGACTAAATTAACATTCAAGTAGAGAATATGGACCTTTTAATTGGCATCTTGACACAGCCAAGGTCAGTGGTCAGGAAATTCAGAGAAATCACCCAGTTCCTTTCAGGAGAGAGTGGGAAGGGATACCTGACTGATTAAAGGACCTTGTGAAATCTCAAGTTCATATTGGTCCATTGTGTCTGGTATTCACAATGGACAAATGACTCATAGTCATTTATTGGAGTGTCGCAGAAAAGGAAAAAAATGGAGGTCTATATAAAAATGTCAAACTACGATCTTAGAAAAATAAAGACTTATTGTAAGTGTTCAGGAAATACATTTTCCATATTCTGTAAATGCAACTTTGTGGAAAACACACACACAAACACACACACACACACACACACACACACACACACACCATATGTCAATAACACTGAATTTTTTCTGTAACTTTAGTTCATCATTCATATATTTCTCTATGAAACTACTGCATAGTTGAAAAAAAAATATTATTAATCTTAATACATCCTCACAGGTTTGTAATCTATTAAAATCTTTAAAAGAGAGTTTAAGTGTAGCCACCGCCTCATAGGAATTTGCAATCCAAGAGGGGAAGTGGTGTTGCTCTGAAGCCAAAGGAATGTAATGTAAGACACACAGGACAGGGAGCGGGAGTCTCCGCCTTATTCCTCTACTCCAAGGGTGAGGAGGGAGTGGGTGGGCACAGGGCCTGTGGAGAAGCACCCTGGTCTCCCAGCAAGCAGAGCCCAGCACGGGTGGAACAGGGTGCAGCTGTGGGATGGTGCGGGGTCCACGCCCTGTTCCACCCAGGTCCCCTGCCTGGGCTCTCCAGTCTTGTTTCCCACCATTTGCCTGTCAGGACTCACCTTAAATAGTAAGTCTAAGATTTCATGGACATAAGGTGACAAAGTAGATGAATCTCGTCTGTGGCTTTAGGATTCAGGATAATGGTCAATTTGGGCAGGACAGAGATTAAAAGGGTAGGTGTGCATTTTGGGGCTTAGAGTTAATATCTTGTTTTTTCTTCTGTGTGTCAGTTTTTCTGGTTTTCACTTTGCTACTGACATCCATTGAGCTGCACAGATACCTTCTTGCACATTTTTAAATTTTTTTTGTGTGTGCAAGATGTTTTATTTCGATATGTTCACATTTTCCAAATGTCGACTCAGGTGACCTCTCCTAGGAAGTTTCTCCTGAGACGTCTTTTTTCATCTTAGGGGACTCTCCTCTTTCTAGCTTCCTTGTACCTATCCTGTTGGCCTCATTAAAAACAAGCTTCCACATTTTTTTTTCTTATTTTATTGCCAGGAACTAGAATTTATTAATCTGATTTTTAAAAATCTATGCTTAATGAAAGACAGACTTAATGACCGAATGACAAACCTGTGAGATTTTCAGGGTCTAATGTGAGGACCAACAAAAGCAAAACAATTTGAAGATGAGGATTCCTTGATTTACATAAAGTTCCTAGGAAAATTTGACCAGCATTATGTTATAACTCACAAAATTTAAATCATTAATGCTGAAGTGAAAATCACTGAGTTTCTTTTCCTGGAATTTATCTTATTATTATATTTTCATTAAAAATGGCTTCCAGTCTAGGACATGTGACCCAACCACATTTGGTCATGTATATAAGGCACTTCTGGATACCAGTGATTTATGCATTCCTTAAATACTTAAGGAGCCTCTTCTAGCTGACAGAATTTTCCATATTCTGAAGATGGAAATACAAAGAAAATGAGTCCCTTTCCTCAAAGAAGATACTGGTTGGCAAGAAGATAGACATGTGTACGTAAGTGCTAAGCCAATAGTATCACCCTGATGCCAAGACCAGAAAAAAACTTATCAAGGAAAGAAAATTTTAGACCAATATCCTTGATGAACACAGATGCAAAAGTTCTCAATAAAATTTTGGCCAATTGCATACAAAAACATATTATAAAGATGGTGTCCCTCGGTGATCCCTGGGTTCATCCAGGGGTGAAAGGTTGGTTCCACGTATGGAAATCAACAAACATGATTCACCACATCAGTAACCTTAAAGACAAGAATCCTATCATCATCTCAATAGATGCAGACAAAGCATTTGACAAAATACAGCACCCTTCATGTTCAAAACACTAGAAAAACTAGGGACAGTAAGAACACACCTCAACATTGTAAAAGCTATCTTTGTTAAACCCAAGGCCAACATCATCCTAAATGGAGAAAAATTGAAACCATTCCCTCTAAAAACTGGAACAAGACAGGGGTGCTCTCTTTCACCACTTCTATTTAACATAGTCCTTGAAACTCTAGCCAGAACAATTAGACAGACAAAAGAAATTAAAGGGATGTGAATTGGAAAAGAACTCAAATTATCACTATTTGTTGATGATATAATTCTATATCTAGAAGATCCAAAAAATTCCACCAGAAAACCTCTAGAGCTAATAAATGAATTCATCAAAGTAACAGGATATAAAATCAATACCCACAAATTGAATGCATTTCTATACAGAAGCAATGCATATACTTCAAGAGAAATTAGGAAAACTACCCCATTCACGATTGTCTAAAAAACAAAACAAAAACTTGAATCAATCTAACCAAAGAGGTGAAAGACCTCCACAATAAAAACTAAAGAACACAAAAGAAAGAAATTAAATTGAAGAAAACCTCAGAAGATATAAAGATCTCCCATGCTCTTGGAGAGGCAGAATTAATATTGTCAAAATGGCCGTACTACTAAAAGTGTTTTGCAGATTTAATGTAATTCCTATTAAATTCCAATGTCATTCTTCACAGAACTAAAAAATCAATCATGAAATTCATTTGGAAAAATAGGAGACCCAGAATAGCCAAAGCAATCCTTAGCAAGAAGAGTGAAGCAGAAGGCATCACAATACCAGACCTGAAACTTTCCTACAGAGCAATAGTAACAAAAACAGCATGGTGTTGGCACCAAAAGACACTTAGACCAATGGTAAAATAGAGGACACAGAGACTAACCCACATAAATGTGGTTATTTCATACTATACAAAGACGCCAAAAACATACATTGGAGAAAACATAGCCTATTCAACAAATTGTACTGGGAAAACTGAAAATCCATAAGTAACAAAATGAAATTAAACTGCTCTCTCTCACCCTGAAAAAAAAAATCAACTCAAAGTGGATCAAAGAGTTAAGCACTAAAACAGAGACCTTGTGCTTAACATAAGAAAAATAGGCCCAAATCTCCCTTATGTCAGCTTACGACTTGGCTTCCTTAATAAGACTCCTAAAGTACAAGAAGTAAAATCAACAATCAATAAAATGGAATGGATTCAAACTAAAAAGCTTCTTCTCAGCAAAGGAAACAATCAATAACATGAAGAGAGAGAGCCTACAGAATGGGAGAGAATCTTTACCACATGCACCTCTAGGATATATAAAGAACTGAAAAACCTTAACACAAAACAAAAAATAACTCAATCAATAGATGGGCCAAGGAACTGAACAGACACTTCATAGAATAAGACATACAATCAATCAACAAATATATGAAAGATTGTCTATCATCTCTAGCAATCAGAGAAATGCAAATCAAAACTAAGATCCCATCTCACTGTAGTCAAATTGGCAACGATCAGGAGCACAAGCAATAATGGTGTTGGTGAGGATGGGAAAGGCACACTCATGCGCTGCTGGGGACTGCAGATTGGTGCAACCATTATGGAAAGCAGTGTGGAGATTCCTCATAAAACTAGGAATGGAACCACCATTTGACCCAGCTATTCCACTCCTTGGTTTATACCAAAGGACTTAAAATCAGCATCCTACCGTGATGTAGCCACAATTATGTTTATAGTAGTTCAATTGACAATAGCTCAACTATGGGACCAATGTAGGTACCCTTCAACAGATAAATGGATAAGCAAAATGTGGCATACATACACAATGGACTATTATTCAGCTTTAAAGAAGAATGAAATTATGGCTTTTACAGGTAAGTAGATGGAACTAGAGAATATCATGTTAAGTGAAATAAGCCAATCCTCCAAAACCAAAGGCTGAATTCTTTCTCTGGTAAGTGGATGCTGATCCATAGTGTGTGTGTGTGTTGGGGGGAGTGTACGGAAGAATGAAGGAACTTTGGATTGTGCAGAAGGGAGAGGGGGAGGGGAGGGGTTGAGGGGATGGAAAGGGTGGTGGTGGAATGAGACAGACATTATTACCTTATGTGTATATATATATATATATATATTATTACACTAGTGGTGTGACTCTGGACCATGTATAGCCAGAGGAATGAGCAGTTGTGCTCCATTTGTGTACAATGTGTCAAAATTCATTCTAATGTCATGTAGAACTAGTAAAAAAAGTGCTAAGACAAGATTTGCACAGAGAGCCGGGGGAGTCTTAGAAGCTGCAACTGTTGAAGAAGCTCAGACCTGAAAGTTTCCTAGAGTTCTTGAGCTGGTATCTTCCCAAACACCAGGTCTCTTTGCCCCATAGATGGGGATGTGACTTGTGACGCCACACACCCAAGGTCATGGGAACAGGGAGCAGGTGGAAATCTCGGGGTGGACCTCAGGGTAGAGGGTGGTGGGAGCTCTTTGACAAGTGTGTGTGTCCCACGCTTCCTGTGAGATTGAAAGTGGAGGTGGGTCTTAGTTCATCTCCGTCACTATACGGACTGTCCCTCTTGTAGCTCCTCAATCCTTATTTTCTGATTTCTGATCCAGAGATGTGGCTGTGATCTCCAGTTACATCTCCAAACTGTAAAGATTCTGCAAATCATCATTCCCATCCTTATACCAAGAAAAGAACTAAAAATTGATGACTTCAACCAACCGTAGAACCACAGCCTTGCCCGCCACACCTGGAGGGACACTATGATGCGCTTATCTGGAGCAGAAGCCTCTGGAACACTCACGTGGGAATTCCCAGGGGTTGCAGAAGCCTGAGCGCCTGTGGTAGGTTCAGGGGACTGGAGTGTTGGGGGTTGGTTTACCCCAGCAGGCGCTTTACCCCAGGGTAAAATATGGAAGATCCCCTTGTGGTTATGGTGGGAAGAAGAGCAACCCTTGTATGATAACTCAGAGCCTTCACCCTTTCCCAGGGCAAGTGTTCTTCCCCTTTCCTCCTAAGTATGGCCTCAGTGCAAACGCATGGTGGAGTTGCTGGCCTGCATGTGAATTTCCTGGCTGTCCCAGTACCACACAGAAACAATCACATCTTGTCGTATTTTACAAGTATGTAAAATTCTCAGCAGGTAATTAAACCTCAGATATGATTCCCAATTTTCCAATGATGTAGTGAGACCCAGGTTTTCTTATTCTTAGGCCAGGATATATGATTTACGACACTGAAACTTTCCCTATGGCACAGAGAAAAGTGTATTAAATTATAGCGTTTAGAAAAACTAACATGTCTGGTCTGTGGGTGAGGAAGAAAGCAATTGTCTGGATCACTACATTTTTTTCAATTACTGAGAGACAATAATTTTCAAAGTAAATCAAGAAATTAATTCTAAAGGAAAATATCTACCAACTTTTTTTTTTTTTTTTAATTTTGTTTGGTTCTGCTTTTTACTGTGGTGCTGGGGATGGAACCCAGGGCTCTGTGTGTGCTAGGCACATGCTCCAACCCTGAGCACCAACCCAAAATTTAGCTACAATTTTGGCAATGATTTCCCGTAGCCAGGTACCAAATCAGCGCCCCTACATTCTGCTTTCTGATAATGAGAATGGGGTAAGAAGACCCCTTTTCGTGTGGCCTTCTGGTTCCCTGGGAGACTTGGTCACCAGAGTCCCTAGAGGTGTTGGTGTAGCTGGAGCGAGGAGCATGTCGTGATTTGTGGGCTTTTATCCTGAAGACTTCGTGCCGCCTTCTCGCCAACCTTATTCCTCTGAGCTGCGAGGTCCTGGCCAGTTGTTCTGGGTGCTCCGGTTCTCTCCCTCAGCAGCGGCTGCTGGCTGTGTCACTGAATGGAGACTGCAGGGTTCACAGTGCCTGCAGGCTCGCTCTCCACCCCAGGAGCATCATGGGGCACTGACATTTCCCTCGGAAGGGAGAAAGCTGGGCCCAGCCCCATGGGCCCCCCTCTGGGTTCAGGGCCAGTGCGTGACACATATCCTCTCCTCCTAAGCCTGACCTCCCACCCCATGGGGCTTCTCTTCCAAGCCTCCACATCCTCCCAGTTGAGTCTCTTCCTTTGCCGCCTACCCCTAAGGATCAGGCTCTTCCCACAGGCCACTTCTGCTAGACCTTGCTTCTTCTCTGCCTTCCAATGATCTGCAAAGCCATTGTGTACCCAGGTGACGACTCTTGTCTGCAGGTCCTTCTGCCCTGATAAACTCATGCCTTTGAAGTGAAATATTAGATTTTATCCGGACTATAATCATGAGCAAGATGAGATACATTCCAAGCACAAACAAGTACTAATTGGAGCTTGCAAAACAGTCAGATTCATAAAGACTCATCATACGTGGGCACCACAGGGCTGACAGGAAAAGTCCATTTTGTCGTGGATCACCTTTGCTGACTGCCAGTCACCAACTTCTCAGGGCTGTCTCGGTGTCCCCAACTTGAGGCAACAGGCTTCCGGATAAGCTGTTCTGGTGACTCTTGATGAAGTTTGGGGGACAGTGCTAGAAAGTGGATTTCAGTGATGTGTTTCACCAAGCTCACAGCGAGCTGAGCATGGCTGTGCACTTTCCTCCACACCCTGAGTGAGACCTGGCAGAAATCGGTTCCCACTTCTCCTCTATGGGCCCAGTAGGTTCAGAGGAGTGCTTTCAGAAACAGGCTGTGGGATGTTGATGAGGACAGTGTGTCGGGCTAGTTGTGTGAGTTAGGCAGACTAGCTCCGGAGCAATAACAAGCATCACGGTGTGCATTCCATCCCATAATGTTTATGGTGGGCACAGGATCTCTACAAGGAATCTATTTTCAGTGACTCAGGGATTTATGACATTTTCCCTCCTGAAATTTCACTCTTTCTCCATGACAGAGAAAGAGAAGGCAGAGGGTTTCAATGCCGTGCTTCAGCGGTCTGGCCAGCGGAGAGACGCACCACTTCCAGTCACAGCCCAGCAGCCCGATAATGTATTCACACCATCCAGCCTGACTTCTGCTGGCAGAAAACTGTGGTGGGAAAACATTGATATCCAATAATCAGCCAGTGTCTCTGCTGCAGTAGTCATCATTGATTCGTTGGAACACTTGTGAAATTCTGTGATAAAAATGATTCTGCCTCTGAGCGTTTGCCAAAATCTTGGGACATATAGTCAAGGGTCTACGACACGGGGTGGGGGCCACGTCTACCATGCACAGGAGAGTTCTTGAGAAAGAAGGGCTTTCTCACCCAAACCATTTTGCTATCTTCTGTTTCAACAATCTTAGAATGACAGATATGTCTGTCTGTCTATCTATCTATCTATCTAATCTATCCATCCATATTATTAGAGCTCAGGCAGAGCTCACCATTCCATCCAAAGGTCTATCTAAAATCTTTGAAATGCAGGTACGGCATGTGGCAGTTAAAACCCATCTGGGCAAATGCAAGTTTCACAAGGATCTGAATGATGGCTGAGGTTGTGTGGATTCCTCTGTGTGGAGCAACCACGCGGTGAAAACCTCCTAAGTGTGGTAGTTGCTCATGTGGGACGATTGTGAGATTCCAGGCATTTTATCAAAACAACAGACGTATATAAAGCACTCTGCTTCTTAGCAAGCAGTGCCCCTTGACCGGCCTTCTCTGGGGCTGGCTGGTTCTCCTGGAAGGTCACTCTTACAATCCCTGCTGTGGATAATCACTCTCACCCTAGAACATGCATGGTAAATTTAGGTCCCGTCAATTTCAGAAGAAGCACTCTCACTGAGAAGCAGCTAACATGGCGGTAGCTGACTACAACAGACGGTCAAGCACCTGGCTGTGGATAAAACGGAACAGTGTTGCTTTTGTGAAGTGCTTATACCTTGAGTTGATTTTGGTCATTGGGTGGTTTCACAAAAGCCTTGTGTTCCAACATTTTTTTACTCTTCCTAAGGCATAAGAGTTCTGTGTGCCCGTCACAAAGAGGCACTGTCTTCAATCAAAGCAAATTACCATTAAGATTAAAAGGAAATTCATTTCTCTCTTGGCCTCTGCTTATTATTCTGTTAGAGGACCTACATGACAAAGTTGCAAATATTAGAGATGGAAAATACTCAAGAATTCCCTGTCTCCTGCTCAGTGTGTTCTTATAACTGATGAGGAAACTGGGCCCTGAAGAAAGAAGTGGCTTTCAGCATGACACGTCACTTAATGCACATTCGCCAGCCCTAGTTTTGAAGTGCATGTAAGAACTTCTTTCCTGACTGCTTTTCAGAATCACTGGGAGAATCATATCTGGTAATACATGCTCAATTTTTGAAAACAGTAAAAATCAATACCCATGGGAATGATAATGATGATAAAGATAACATTTATGGAGCACTTAGTATGGACTAGGCATTGTGATTTACAGACATGATCCTAGAACTCAATACCACACAGTCAGGGAGGCACATTGATCATCTCAGTTTAAACAAGAAGAACCGATTCCTGACTATCTGCTGGGTCACAAGCCAGGCAGTGGTGGGGCCAGAGTTAACCTAGGGCCTTAGTCACTAAAACAAAATCTCGGGATTCTCACCCTGTTGGAAAACAGAGTCCACCCTGGATCACAATGTTCTTATTGACAGCACAGTGTTTTCCCAGTTACAAATGAGTTTCATAAATGTCTTTGGAAATGGAAAAAATATAAAATGGAAAATGCCTATCCCTCCCTAGACTTAATCCTGATACTTTCTCTTAGTGCTGGTGTTCTAAGACTGGGAAACAGAACAGCTTCAGACGGTATGTAAGCATTTGAAGCTCAACCTCCTGGTTTCCTATTTGCAGAATATTTTGCCAACAGGGTTCCGAAGTGTCCAGTGCTATCATATCTAAGGAAATCTCTCATCTCTCTGTTACTGCCTTGCTGCCAAAGCACGAGGCTGTGAACCATCAGGAATCCGGACAATAACTGGGGATCATGCAATGGCGTGGGCTGTGTGCTGTGTGTATGCGCCCGGCCACGTTAGAACGCTGCCACCTTCTGCTTATCCCATGCGCTGCTACTGCAGCCTATTTCCACAGCAGCCCAGGTCCTCCAGGCCGATTTACCCCGATCCTGAATTGCACTTCTGCAAAACACAGCATGACAAGTTAAATGCTCAGCCTGCCAAAAAAATCTTGATAGGCTCAGCTTTTGTACTGCAACCCTTGAAACACCATTAGGACTGCTGTCCCACTAAAGTGCGCTCAACGTTTTTGACAGTGAATTATCTTCACATCAGTTTATCTCATCATTCACTGGAGTGTTTTGACCATTTGAGAATTCAAAAGAGGACAGATAAACAGGGAGGGATTGCGATAACTTTCCCTTGTTCCAGGGGCAGTGACTTGCTCTGAGGTTTGCTGGATGTGGCAAGGTCTCTGCTCAGGTGCATTTCCTGCTAAGATGTTCACTAGTTGTGACACACGCTGGGCAGGATCATGGATTAGTCAGTGAGGAAGGACAACCTGAGCCTCATTGCTCAGCTGCGGGGCATGTGCTGAAGCCTAGTGCCCACCCCAGCTCCTGGGCCTCCCGCCCTGGTTTATCAACAGTGAGCTTTTGGTGCCTCCAGGAAGGGAGCCGAGAGCAATCCCACACCACATTGGAGTCCTCAGATCCCCAGCTTGCCAGCTGGGTCCCGCCTCTGGCATCCACCCCAGCTGAGGGCAGGACTTCACCTCATCTCCATCCCACAGCATCACAAAATTAGCCTTACCCAGGACTATTTTTATCACCAGTTCATGACCCTCCACCTGCATGTGTACACACAGGGCTGGTGTTTTGGGTGTCCTTATTTCATTAAAATACCAAGATTGTTTAATAAAGCTAGAAAGTCAGAGTGAAAAATAATTTCAAAGGTCAAAATATCTATTTTTAAGTTCTTGCTGACATGTTTGTATTGCTTGAGAAACTTAGGCCTTATATGCTTATGATTACCTTCAAATCTTCAGAGTCTAAATAATACACCCCCTCCACACACACAGCTCCATGAGGTTCTGAGGAATCTGGTTCTGTCTTATTATAAAATACAAGAAACAAATAGAAATATATACTCTTTCCTCCTAGCTTGAAGCTTATAGAAACAAAGAAAAGCACCTAAATTCCCATTTTTTTTTACCAGTACAAATAATAACATTCTCACTCTTTTCACTCTATGTATATGTCATTTCTTAGAAACACTTCTTCCTCTGTTTTTGCATATATTAGATACTTTTTTTTCAAAACAGTATATTTTATTCCTTAAAATAGACACATTGTTTTGTTGATTATATTTCAAAAGCTAATAAACTTTGTCATCTTAACATCAGTTCAGGACAATCTTATTCATCTTGGGACTTGTAAATTCCTAAACTAATGAATAATTTAATAGCAAATAATTATAATATAAATGAATAAGCCAAATTTTCATATTTTAGGGGAAGATTCTGTGTTCAGGGTAAATTGACATTTCAGTGCTAGTGGGCTGTGACTCCAAGGTCAACCCCTAGTAGAGGGCCTCCTCCCCCAGCCTTGGTGGATCCGAAGTCAGAGTGAGTGTCCTCCAGTGCCGAGTCCCTGGACTCTTCAGGGGTCAATGTTCAGAGTCAGACACCCACAGTGGCCAGACGTGGAAAGTGACCCTCGCTGTGGAAATCTCAGATGGACACAGTGCTGCCACATTCAGATGAGTACAATCTCCCCACACATTTTTGTAAACAAACTCTGTCTTTGCTTACAGATTCTAACAATAATCTCTGCCTTCCCCTGATAATTTCCACTCCATTTCACTAACTGGAACAGAAAGCAAATGGTAGAGCCTCTATGTCCTCAACAGAACCACAGAATTCAGGACCTTCTTGGAGACTTGCACAGATCTAAGTCCTATGACAGAGAGGCAGCGAGAGCTCCAGGCAGGAAGGCATGAGCCCCGCAAAATCCCATCCAGAGAAGCCAGGGGCCGGGAGGTAGATCAGGGAGGGAAATCTGCACCCATTGCCATCCTTATTCCTGAAGACACTCAAGTGCAGAGAGTGACAGAGATGGTCCAGTTAGACAGGAAGCCAGAACGGAGCCTCTGGGCTGCACACCTTCTCTCAACAGCAGCCAAGGACTGCATGTGAGAATTCACAGGGATCATGGAGGCAGCATGGGGAGGGGAAGGACAAGGCTTCATGAGAGGGGGCACCATCAGATCTCACCTGGGGCCAACAGCAGTGACCAGGAGTCCTCTAGCTGTTCCCATGCAGGTGGCCTGGGCAGGGAGCACCACTTTCTGCTCTTAATGTAGAAGCTGTTCAGTGTTTAACCAAGGGTTCCCCAACGCTGAAGCAGCTCCTACAAGAGCGACCATCATCCTGCCACCTGCTCCTCTGTGCCCACAGTTCTTTATGGGTAAAAATGTCTCATAAGCAACAGTAGAAACGCCACACCTCACCTGTGCTCAGGTCTGGCCTCCATCCTTACCAACAGGAAAAGAGATGGCCAAAGCCCTGGCTTTTCTCATTGCCTCTGGAACCTCCAAAGATTCCAGAAAAATTGATGCCTCCTTCCTTTCTAAAAAGGGCTGTCATTTATAAATCGGGCCAAGCCGTGCCACGAATGTAGGGTTCCTCTTATCAGGGTCACAACAGAAGCGCAGATGCCGACGTTCGGGGGAATGGGTGTCATTTACGGGAATGGAGTGGATGGAGTCGGAATTGTAGGTCCCATGAATTCCAGAAGCCCTGCTACTTTTCTGCTATGTTATCATCCCTCCATAAAGTCAGGGAAAAGGCTTAGCTAATTCACGAAAACCAGGGTGCTCTCCAGCCACTGGCAGGGCCCCTCCCAGGGGATCGAGCTCCCCGACAGACAGCAGCCGCATGCAGCTCCACTGTCTGAATCTCTGTCCCTTCCTCCCCCCCAGCGAGCTGCAGGTGCCAGACCAGGAGGATAAAAGTAAAACCCAGGCATTTCTTTCTCTTTCTACTGCAGAAGAGGAGGCCTGGGCAGCCGTGCCCTGGGGAGCAGGAGAAGAGGTGGGCCCTGCTCTTTGAAGGGGACCGTCAGCGTCTCACAGTCACCGCAATTAGTCCCTGCCAGCCTTCTTCAGGCCTTGGATTCTTTTCAGAAGTGAAAAAGGGAACACTCGAGGGCCATTGAATCGGAGCGTGGCATCTGCCGCCCACGGAGGGAGAGGTCGGGGGTCAGTGTTTGATTTTGATAAAGCGTGCCAGATTAATTGTCTTCGGTAATCCTGTTTGTCATGGTAGATCTGCAGAGGCGTCTTTGTGGCACAGGTGACATATGGGCCGGCCTGCTGCTTGCCTATTCAGGGGCCCAGCACATGTTCTCCCCAGTTGGACGGGTTCCCAGAGCCTTGTTTGCCAGAGAAGTGGGGCCTCCTGCTCCTATTCAGCCGGCCCCCATCTCCACCCACAGCCCTGCTAATCTTCAAGTTGGCCTGGGTTATTGAAAGAGGCCTCACTATTCAAAAGGCCCAAAAAGAGAAAGGGAGAGAAGGGGGCTGGCAGGAGAGAAAGAAGGGGATGAAAGGGGACAGGCAGGCCCCAGAGACAGGAGTAGAAGACTTTAGAGACTGGGGAGGGGGTGGGGGCAGAGAAATATAATTACAAAAAATAGCAGCGTGTCCTTCAGGCAGAGCACTTCAGGAGGCTGATTATAGCTCCTCTCCAAATCTGAATCTACCACCAAATTATACCCTGCCTCTTTTGTAAAATAAATGTTAATAAGAGGTAATTTGGGCCCTGCTGATTGTTAAGCTCAATGGAGATAGAATTTTTTTTTCTTCCTCTGTGTGTGTGTTTATTGTAATATTTGGAGGGTTTTTTTCCTTTTTTTTTTTTCATCCAACCAGAATTTATATTAGACCACAAAAGATGGAACACATAGTGCAGGGGCCAGAGGAGGGTGCCAGAAGTCGGAGGACGTTCTGAGTTTGATAAAGGGTGAACGTTTGGACCAGCCAGAGCCCTGGCCCTGGGAAGGTCTGCAGGCCTTGTGCTGTGGAGGGACTGTCCCCAGGAAGAGGAAGAGCTGAGCTGGAGGAGGAGGGGGAGGGTCCAAGCTCTAAATAGCTTTGCCTTTCTCTGGTTTAAAAGCAAGACTTTTTTTTTTTTTTTTCATTTACATAATCATTATTTTGAGTTGCTGCCAATTCTTTTGGGGGCTTTTATATTTAAAAGCACAAAAACTAGAGACAATCCTGTGACAGATCTTTTGAAAATGTTCTTATGATGTGTATTTACGAACAGATCCAGAGATGGAGCAATTAGAAACAATGAATAATAATCTTCTGAGCAGACAAAAGCTTGGAGATATTAAAGTATAAACCCTGGATCCTAATGGCCCATGGCGGGCCTCCGCGGTGCCTTTGCCCTCTGCTTCCGGCCGCTGGGCAGAGATGGGGTCTGGCTGGCCTGGGTGCTGGGGCTGTCAAGGTCAGCAGCCTGTGACCACAGATGGCTTGGTCTCCAGTGGCTTTTGTTAGGCAAATTGATTTGGATCCTGTATGTGATCGCTGCACATAATAAGGAACAATGCATTTACCCTCAACTTCAAGGGTGGTATAGCTCAAAATTAGAAAAATATATATATATGGAAATAAGACACTATTAAGCTATCCCTTTATTCTAGGTATCAGCGCTTTGGTTTTGCCCTCCCCAGCAGTTGGCTACAGCAGGCTCATGGTTTGGGGGTGTGCATGGCAGCTCTCATTTGCCTTCCTTCTGCAGCAGAGGGGGTGCTGGACTCAGGCCGGGTGTGCGGCAGTGAGAGAGGTAAATGGAGTCGTCCTGGTGACGATGGGGGATGTGAGCTCACCATGCTTCACCAGTGAGTGGAACAGTGCCAGCCACATCCTAAGAGCACACTCAGTGTTATTTGTTGGAAAAACTTAGAAAGTATTCATTAAATAAACAGCAAAACATTTTTTTTAGCACTTCTAAGGAAGAAAACTTGCCTTAACTTATATATTACATTATACAGAAGAAAGAGGAGAAAGAGAAAATCAGGAAAAAGAGAAAGAAGAAAAAGAGCATTTTTCTTGGTAAGAGGTATGTTGAATGCTTGTGAATCTTATCTCTTGGGTCTTTACAAGAACCTCATGGGAGGGAGGCAGATTTTCAGCTAGTGTACCCTGGTGTATACTGGTTAAAGGGTTAAAATCACATGAAAACCCTGCAAGAGGTTTGCAGCTGGTGCCCAGGCACCTGCTTCTCAGGGGGTTGGAAGGAGCATTCAAGACTGAGGGCGGCTCATTCTGAGTCATACCTGTACCCTTCACCTGGGGACAGTGCTAAGAAGATTCATGTAGGTTGGTTGGAGGGGGGGCAGATGGGACGCAATAATTTTAACCAGCTCCTAGGTGATGCTACTCTGCTAGCTCTGAACCTTCTTTTGTGTAGTGATACTTCCAAAAGATGAAGCAGCTTGCCCGTGGATGACCCCAGCTTTCCCAACTGGCCAACCTGAGCTCCTGAGCCCTGTGCCGTTACTCTGCCTCTTATAGAGCCAAACCCAGTACTCAGCACCCTGGCATGGGAAGAGCGCCCCCTGCAGGTCAGGAGCTCAGTTACAGCTCTTCCACTGCTCCTCCCTTCAGCTCTTTCCTCTCAGGTCTCTGCCTTCTTTTTTTTTTGTAACAAATGGAGTTTGGAACTGAGAGTAGCTGCTGTCCTTGGATTTTTGATGCCATCACTGAGTCAGATCTTTCCCTCATGGGAAAGTGCCACATTAGGAAGAGCCAAGAAACTTTCTGTTTCTTTTTTCCTCTTTCTCTAGTGAATCTATGTTTCATTATCTGCTTGCAATTATCAAAGGAAATAAAGGAGATTAATAGGAAACTCAACGTTGGTGTTACTGAGAAGGGTTCTGGGTTTAAGAACATCTCCACAATGACCCCCTATGACACATCCTGCCACCGTCCTCCAAGCCCTGTGCAATTGCAACCCAAAAGTGTACCGTGCATCCCTGAAGTAAGCTTACAGTGGTCCAGTCTCCTACGTGTGGATGGGAGGAATGAGGTAGGAACTGGGCTTGGTGGATTGCAAGAGAACCTTAGGCCCAAATGTCTATGTAAACCGCATTGTCTTCAGTGTTTAATTTATTTTATGCTTAATTTCTTTCCCTAAGTCAGCCAGAAACTTCTGGGGGGAGGGGTTCCAGTCAGTGAAATGTGCCCCAGAAAATACTACAGGAACAAGCTGTGGGAAGGCTGCAGCATCCTCAACACACACACCTGTTAGACAGCCCAGGGCTTTAGTTCTGCTTCAGGACAAGCTGTGGTTTGCTCACAAGGCTCTGCCACATTTTATGAGGGCATGAATTCTGTGATGGGGGACAGAGCCCAGGGAACTGGAGGAGTTGTCATGTTTTATGCAGAGAGCGGCCCTCTCTGAGTCCAGCAGGATTCCTTCCAGGGCTGTCTCTAATGGTGGAGTTTTAGGAGTCTAGAAGCTCAAAGGGAAAACACTGCTCATTTCTTTAGCTCTCCCTGTGGGCTGAAGACTCTTAGGCTGGCTTTAATGCTTTCTGCCAGCTCAATAGTGCTCAAGCTCCTAATGGCCACTCAGGCTGTGGGCTGTGCACAGAAACAGGTCAGGATGATGGAGACTACACTCAATCAGGTTACTTCTAGGAGATCCATTTTGATGGGCTATCCTGAGGCCATGCTGATGAATAATGATTGCCTCTTCTAAATAGTCGCAAAAATAAAGGTATCGCCTGTTTGCTTTTCCCCAACCCCAGGTTCAGGAAAGTGGTGCCTTTCTGACTGTACACAGTCCTCTCTCCAGGGGAAAGACAGTGCAGCATGTTCAGTGCTTCCAAAATCACTAGTCCTGGATCTGCTGTTGCTCTATGTGCTCACAGTGAGAGAGCATCTTGGAAATTAAAACACAATTGGAAGATAAAAGCAATGGCGCAATGGCGTGCCTTACTCAGATGCACAACTTCTTAAAATATCAATTGTGGGCTTCAGGCATTCTTGAGTTACTTAATCCCCAAATCCACTCTTTTCCTCCTGTGTATTTTTGTCCATCACCCTACCTAACCCAAGAACCCCCAGCCATTGCCACTAATAGATACAAGAGGTGCTCTTGTGAGTGGTTATGACCTGCTCAGTTATTTTACCTTATATAACCGCAAGCTTCCCAGGTAGGGACCACTTTTTCTTCCACTTACAGAGGAAGAGAGTGAGGTTTAGGATGATAGGCATTTGTCTGAGGGGCCACAAGCTGCCATAGGGTAATTCAACCATAATTCTGTTTTTTACCAGGAGGGAGAGGGTACGAAGAATCAAGCAAGTGACGTGTGTGGTTGTCACATGCCTGTAACCCCAGCGGCTCTGGAGGCTGAGGCAGGAGGATAGTGAGTTCAAAGCCAGACTCAGCACTTAGGGAGGCTCTAAGCAGCTCCAAATGAATACAAAAGAGGGCTGGGGATGTGGCTCAGTGGTTGGTTGAGTGCCTTTGAGTTCAATCCCTGGTACTCAAAAAAAAAAAAAAAAAAAAAGAAAGAAAGAAAGAAAGAAAAGAAAAAGAAGAAAAATCAAGCAAGCAACACTTAGGGCACACGCAATACAGATTGGCTGCATTAGGCATTTGTGGAGGTAAAAATAAACCATAGTTACTGTCTTTAAAATGCTAAACTCAGGATAGGGAGATATGACAGATAATAAAGTCCCAAACAATAACAGAAGACTTAATTTAAAACTTAAAGTATTCCCCAAATCAGAAGGCATTTTGAGGACATGTCAATGGCTGTCATCTAATTCGAGTGCTGTCAATCAGGAGAGATCAGTCAGGATCTGGGAACAGAGACAACAGGAGTGATACAGGTTCCATTTGGGGGTGGAAGGGTTCAGATCACTCTGAATACTGAAATGTGTGTCTTCTTGGCTGACCCGAGTGGAGACAGGGTGAGTCCCTGGTCTGTGGAATGCCAGGGGCTGCTGTAGGCAGCTTGTTCTGGAGGGTGACTAGGAAAGCCTGATCTGCCAGGTTGTTAACAGAAACCTGAAGTTTTGGAATTGGCTGTGGAAAGATGGTTAGCACTTAAGATTATGAGAAAGAGGTGATGGAACGCGTGAAACTGGTTTGTACGTATTACGGCTACCAGGCAGGATTCTAAGGGTCGCAGGTGGTTTAATCCAGCTGCAGCTCACAGTAGCCCCCAAGACTCACAATTCTGGCAGAGCTGACCAGGCCGTGACCCAAACCTGGTTTCTCTTCATCTGACTTCGTGTCACTTCTCTCTCCGGCAGTCACCTATGGCTTTGGGACAGAGTTTAGACCAATGTCATGCAGGCAGACACGGTATTTCCTATCTCCAGTCCAGGCCCCTGTGTGCCTTCTGTGCACATTTCCCATGCTCCTTTCTGCTTCCTCATGGCTGAGATCCAGATGGCCCCACGGGGGTGGTGTCTTAGGATCTGCATGTCAAAGAACACAGAGCCACAGACAAAAGGGCCACTTGGAGGACAGCCGTCCTGCCAAGACACACGTGGTATTGCAAGGAGAACGCAAAATACTGTCTTATTTGACTTTTTGAGATTTACCCCGTGACACCAACCCTGTCTTAAGATGTGAATTATTATTTATTTTCATGTTATCACTTTATTTCTCACATTTTACAGATGAGAATCTGCAGAGATGAAGTCACTTACTGATTATAAACCAGGCAATCTGACCAATATGCATATTTATTCATTATGCTGAATTATAACTTAACTTGCTATATTGTACTTTCTTTTCAGATTTGACATTTGTCACATTTCTGGGTAAAACTGATTTGACCATGACTCTGTGTCAGATACCCACCTCGGTGCCTTGTCTGGACTAGACCGGCTCCTTGAGCCCAGTGTCATTCCAAACAGCAGCTCAGACTTACATAAAAGGTGACTGGTGCTTTCTACAAAGCATGGCGCTTTCCATGTTCTCACGGTGTTAGGCTGGAAGCATGTCCTGGTACTCACTCTTGCCGACTAGACCCTAGACCTTCAGCAAAGAAGACAGCAAATACAAAGTTCATATTCCCTGTGCAAAATCACTCTGTGGTCCACAGGGCTGTTGAGCTGTGTAAGTTACAACAAGGAAGAAATGAACCAACCAAATTACCAAACATTAAAAAATGAAGATAGTTGAGCTGGGGTTGTGGCTCAGCAGTAGAGCCCTCTCCTAGCACGTGCCAGGCCCTGGGTTCGATTCTCAGCACCACATAAAAATAAATAAAATAAAGGTATTGTGTCCAACTACAACTTAAAAAATAAATGTTAAAAAAAGAAGATAGCAAAAATTCTTGAAGGTGGCATTCTATCCTTATTCTAATATTCAATATTCTTGAAGGGCTGCTAAGCTCTAAAAGCAGATATCATAGCTGAGGTTTCTAAATTACCAGAGTATAATTAATGTAGATGGGATTGCAAGTCAAGGATGAAGGGCCAGAGAGCACCTGGGTAGAGTTATTAAGCTTCGGGATGATTTTAACCTCCTCAGTCTCTTCTGGGAGATTATTACTCTTGCAGTCATTAGGACACTCCATCAGGCCCCTTTCTTATCCAGCCTCCTTCTCATATTCTGCATCTTATTCTATTTATTTTTGCATAGCAGTATTTCCCCTGCTATCTTACACAAGTCCCTGGTGACCAGGGAACTACTTTTATGCATATATATTTTTTATCCCTTATATTGTCTGGTATAGTGTTTGCTCAGAATAAGCTGTTCAATAAACATCTCCTAAATCAATGAATATCTTAATAGTCTCTAATGTGAGATGGGATTTAACTCACCACTTGAGTCTTCTCCATATATAGCACAGAGAGATATAACATCTTAGGAATCACTTTGGTAAGCTAAATATTAGTCCTTGCTTCCCAATAGTTGATTCTATGCTTAGAGGGCTCATCTTAGGTCCATAAAGCACACTGATTATTCATAATATGAAAAAGAAAGCATAATTTTCAACCATTAGATTTTCAAATCAGTAGAATAAAAGGAGTGGTTGGTGCATCACTCTCTAAAAGAAAAAAAAAACTAATGTAAGAAGATATACAAAAAAACATGATGCATGCAAAAGCAGGTGACATCCAAGTAGCAGCTGCAGGCCAGCTAATAGTGCTGTGCTGACCAGTTTGCTGGTCTGATAATGTGCTTTAGTTATGCATATCACTATTGGGAGACCTGGGTGACAGGTCTTTTGGAAAAAATATTTGCAACTTCTTGTGAGCCTGTAATCACTTCAAAATAAGAAGTTTAAAAAGATAGTGCAGAACTATTTTAGTGATGGAATAAGTCACCAGAAAATGTATACTTTTTAATATACAATATTCATTTTTGCAGTTAGCAAAGGACATTGGGAAAATTTTGCACTGTCTAAATTATATATGACAGGATTAAAAGAAATACCAAAGCCCTAAATTATATGACAGAATTATAAGAAAATATATTTTGGTAATAAGAAATTTTTGATTTTGACTGTTGAATATGGTATCTATGTAAGAATGATTCATCTCTTCAGGTTCCATGTAAACTGTGTTGGTTTTATAGCCTTCGAACTCATTTGGCATTGAGTCACTTGATGTGGCTTTTACTGTACAATAGCAGAGCTGACTGTTTTATGCTTTGAATGTGCCCTTGCTGATTAAGGCACTGAAGAGTACTACGCATCCCAGGCTAATGGTATAATGCAAAAACACACACAGGCATACACATGCTCACTCACATGCACACAGATCTGTACAAATATCCAAGGAGTTTCTGGAACCCGATTAGGAAAATCCACTTCTAGTTAATCCTAGAATTCTCAACTAAGCTGAGTCTTCTGTTCATGATTTCACTTCTTTAGATTCTTCCAGGACAGGTACCTTACAAACTTTAGTATCATTCCATTCTGAGGACCACATTGAATTGGATGTCCTTTTATCACTAGATTCTGAAGTCATAAGGAATGAGAAATAAAACCGAACTGGCTCACTTTACAGAATAAGTGACTGAGTCTCAGCCTGGTCGAAGCTTCAGGGGTACAGTCTGAATGGAAATAGTCTTCAGATTTTCAGAATAGGGTGTCTTCCATGGCCTGATGTTACCTTGTGAGAGGGAATGTAGAAAATTCCAAATCTTAAAAATAGAAAATCCCATTTCAGGTAATTTCCTCATCTGGGGGTCCCTGGTGCTGACCCCTAAGATGCACATTAGACTTATGAACATTGTGTTCCACTTTGTCCTTCTCTTTGATGAATCAGAATTCAGGAAGATGAAATAAAAATTATTTGGTCTAGGACTGAGGTAAGAGGAAGACAGGGACATGAGAATTCTGGCAAGGCATTTTTTTCCCAACTGTCATTATTCTGTCTTGATACGAAGAATTATGCTGCCAAAAAAATCTGCATTTTAACATCACACCAGAAAACTGCAGCAGGCACCTGTTGGTTTTCGTGATTGGGGAGGAACCCTAGTGCTTTTATGCTTCAAAATTATTTGCCATCTTATTTAATTACCTAATGAGTCTTTTTTTTTTTTTTTAAATTGCTCTTTTCTGGATGCCATTTCATGAACTGCAGTTATTCTTTGAAAAGCAGAATTACAGTCTTTTTTAGTCTACAAGAATCTTCCTTTTTGTACTGAGCCTCACTTTGTGACGGTCCCTTTTTCTATGCTCCTTGTCAGACACCATTGTTCTCTATCGTAAAAATTTTCTCATTAGGAATGATTTCCTTTTTCATTGCAGAATGCACCCCTGACCTTTGCCAAGTGGAAACAGGATTTTAGATGCATCTGTAACATATTTCCAATCATCTCTTACTTCATTTCTTATAGCACTTAAATAAACAGTTAATCCAACTTGGAGGCAGGTCTGACTTTTGTTTTAGGGTAATCTTACTTTTCGCATTGTGTGGAGGACTTATATTTACTGAGTGCTTTGCACTAGTGTACTAGTCAGAAAGTAGAATATTATTTTTGATGGACTAAAGAAATGAAAAGGACTCAATACTACTTTCTCTTCTAGGCATAAAATTTTGCAGAGACGGTCTCTAACAATAAAGAATCTAATTATGGAGAATGTAATGAAAAGGGGTGCCTGACATCTGGCCTGCTTTTGCTTTTTTGGTGCTGGGGACTGAAACCAAGGTCATGTGCATGCTAGAAAAGCACCCTCTCACTGCCTCACCCTGAGCCCCATGCAGCCCCTTTGTAGATGAATTAACCTCACAATATCCCAAGTAATAAATGGAGTCATTGGCTGAGCTTTCATTCATCCCTGGATCCATGAAAATCCTGAAACGTGTCAAAAAGTTTTAGCAGGAATGAGAAGCCAGAAACAAGAAATGGAGAGGTTGTGTCCATCATTGCTGGGAGGCAAAAAGAATGTCGCACTGATGTTCTGGTGAGGAGCCACTGTGTTGAAGGACACTGGATCATGTGGATGAATATGTGCTCAATGCTGATGCATCTATATTTCCAGAACTGCACTTTGCTCACTATAGGATGGAAAGGAAGAGGTACAGCTTGTTAAATGTTTGTGGAAATGCATTTGAAGTTTACATACATACCCCCTGAAGCCATTAGGAAGCAGCAAAAATATGTGAGCAATAGGTATATAGACGTGAACTACACCCATAATATCAATGATTTTTGCCTTAAACAGCTAATAGTCTTTTAAAGAAATAAAAGGTCTGTCCACACATATACAGTAGCTTTTAAAATATGTAGTAAAAGCTCATCTTTTCTATTTTCTCACACATTAATCTTTTCTGGTGTTCTTATAACTGAAAGACCAGAGTCTCATCAGCATATATTTACCTGTAGCCCAAAGGACATCTTTTGGCATAAATTGATGTGAGGGACCCTCAGTTTTTGTTTGACTGAGAAGAGATTTATTTTACTTCCATTTATGAAACATTGTATTGGAGGAACATCTCTGGGCTCTTTTTCTGCACTCTAAGGATGTTACCCAATTGTCTGCCAACCTCCATTTTTCCTGAAGAGTGTCAGCAATCACTTGTAGTGTTGTTTCATTTTATGTAATGTGGATGATTTTAATATAGGCCCTTTATCTCTGGTTTTCACCAATTCAATGAAGTTTTAAATTCTATATGGTATTTATTGAGCTTCTTGAGATATGGGTCATGCTTTGGAATGGGATGTATTGGACAGCTGTCGTCTCTTCAAACAGCTTTTCTACTCTATTCTTCTCCCCCACCCCATTTTATCTGTTCCTTCTTTCTGCAACTCTAGTTGTGCTGATGTAAATCAACCATTTGGTATTATTTCATAGAATTTGAATGATCCATTATTTATTTTATCTTTCTCTTTTTCCTTTTTTTCCCCCTCAAATAGCCTGTTCTGAAGCTGGTGGCCTGGATCTTGTCACTTCTCATGCTGTCTGTTTCATTTCCTTGGATGCTTTTTACTAGTCGCCTTGTCTCTGCGGAAGCAATCATCACCTTATGGATAATGTTCAGCTTTTCCTCTTTAATGCTTCATCATAGTTAATTTCAACTCATGTGAGAATTCCAAATTTTGTGCCTTTTATAATTCTGACTAGTCCCCTTCTTGACTTTTCTTGCTATCTTATGCAATTTTTTGATTTTTTACTTGTTAGGAGGACATTTTATAAGTCACAGTAGAGAATGAAGTAAATGCCATCTAGAGTCAGAAAAACAATACCACTTTTTCATGACTAGAGTAGAGGCAGGTTAAAATGCCAGTGCAGTTTAGTTCAACTCTGCTTCAGAGGTTTTGAATGTGGGCTTAGCCTAGGATTCAAACCTCACTGAGATTATCGAGAACGATCTGAGTTCCATGAATGAGTCATCTTCTTTCCAATCTGTGGGAAATCCCTTCCTAAATGACCACTTGCCACCACCATTTTGGACAACAGGTGTGTTTGCTTTGCTTTTGCTTTCTGGTTCCACCTGCTGGGTCAAACATGCTGTATTTCAGTTCTTTGGAGATCAACTGTGGTTGTCCTGCAATCTGTGATGCTGGTCTAGTCAGCAAGCAGGTATTTCTCTGTAATCTCCCTTGCTGAAGGTTCAGAGTATCTCAAAGGTTTTCTCTTAGATCTCCTTCTCTATATCTGTTTTTAGCGTACTGATAGCAGCAATCAACCATTATCTAAGAGTGTCTGGGACTCATCTAGGTTCAAATAAGCCATTTCAGCTCACATATGTCCACTTAAAGTTTCTTAAGTGCCATGTTCCTTAATCCATGGCAACTTCCCCTATTTCAGTCAGCAACAAGAGCCACCTAGAAGTTTTTGTTTTCATTCTTTAAATGACTTTGCCACTTTCTAGAGCTTAGTTTCTTTTATGCACACCTGGGTCCTCTTCCCTGTGGTGAATTTTGCTTGTGTAATATACCTGGCTTGTTTTAATTTAAAGGATAAGTTCAACGGCCTTTTGAGATATCGACATCTGAACTGGAATCACCTCTGATGATTTTTAAGTCTCTAGCAACCTCCAACACCTTATATGCAGTACCATAAAACAAGCACTCAATAAATGTTTGCTGAATAAATATGGATAAGAAAGCAAATTTATTCTCCTTTGCACCAGGGTGCAGCTGAACTAGAAGTAAGAAATAGACTTAAAGAAAGGTAAATTTAGACCAATATAAAAATGAAATGTGTGAGAGATACAGCTATCTAAAAGTTGAGCAGCCTTGCTGGAGAAGTAGTAAATTTCTGGTTATTGCAAGAGTTTAAGTAAAGATTTTAGGGAAGAAATAGAGGTATATGAAGTGCATCAATGTTTCACATTAGATGATTAGTTAGATCTTTATATCACAACGATTCCATGTTATTGCAGGAAAGGAGAGTTGCATATTTGAAAGTCACATAAAAGGGGTCAGACATGGGCACACACTGCTTACATGTGCAAAGAAAACACAATGACTAAGTTTATTCACTATTTTTCTTTATTGTAACCATCTTCCACCCTATAGGCCAATGGAGAAAAAACAAATTTTCTGAAATTGACCAGTCAATAGCATCTTAATTTCTAGGGGATTAATAGTCTCTTGAATGACGTTGTCTCTCCAGTGTAAATATTTTTTAATTCCCATCTCCCACGGGTCTGAGCTTATAATATCTGCATAAAAGCAGTCAAGATGGTCCTCGTAATACGTGTCTCTTTCACCTTAACTGATGAGGTACCTGTCTGTATTTCTTCTGCAGATAAGTAACTGACTTCATCTAACATTGAGAGCCTTTCATGGTACAAACTGGACACCATATTTCACATTAGCCTTAGGCAATAAAGGTGATGGACTGTGGCCTCTTGTCTAACCCCACAGCTTCCTTCTGGTGTACCAGCCTTCTCAACCTTCTTCTAGGTCCCATGCAGACTCCAGAAAGTCAGACAACTCAAACTCTCATCCTCAGGTTAATCTACGCCAGTCCACCATTCAGAAACCCACACTTGATGTGGCTTTGGGCAGGGCTGATTTATGGCTGTCACTGCTTATACCATTACTGATTGTCCTCCCTTCATGTTGAGTTTCCTCCAACAAGGGAGAGTGAGGGCTGTGCTTCTGACCCTTCTGCCCTCCAACTCTGTCTCTGATCTAGGTCCTGGTAGAAGAAATGGTCTTCTCTTGTGTGGGAAAGGGCTTTGATGCTATGGTAGCCTCTAAATACAGGACCAGGCAATTATACCTAAGTCATTGGGGATAAAAAGCAAAACGAGTGGATCACTTGGTTTCTTTGACTTACAGCAGGGAAAGAAATAAGTGAGTTGACCCATCCCACATGAATGCCAGGTTATGCAGTGTTTGTATATGCTGTCCCTTTCGCTACTCTGCGAGCCTTCTGCAATGAAGTGTGTTATGAGGACTCAGGTGGAGATCTCACTAGGAAGCCCAGCAGATGGGGTGCCCACAAGCTTCTGAGTACCTACAGCTTCTGATCAGGGTTCCAAGAAGAGACTTGGGGGTGAGAACCTGCATCACCAGTGAATATCTGATTTAAGAACTTAGCATGGTATGTACCTGTGAGCCTCATGTTTATTCAATGCATCATAAATAGCTAGCTTTTACTTTGTATGTGTATTCCTTTTATCAACTTTAACCTACATTTCTGCCCCTTTATGCTCATCTGGCTTAGCAAGGATATCTGATTTAAGGGAAATTAAAACAACTATTTAATATTTTAAAAACATTCCCTCAGTGACATGGGCAATGGTGAATTTTAATATGCTATCATTATTTGTTTTCAGAGACAAACATGTGATTTGTTTCTTTATTCAGTTGATATTCGTTATGGGCCTGTTCTGTGTCAGATGCTACATGAGGTATGTTAAATGCAACTGAGAACTAGTTCCTTAATACTAGCTTTGCAACCGTTAAACACTGCTGATACTTACACAGATGTTCTACAGTTATGGGTATCCCACTAGATTGAACTGACACCTTAAACTTTACCAAATTTTATAATCTACTCTTAGAAACATATCACATGTGGGCTGGGGCTGGGGCTGGGGCTCAGTGGTAGAACGCCTGCCTTACACATGCCTCGGCACCATGTAAACCATAAATGAATAAATAAAGGTATTGTCTATCTGCACCTAAAAAAAAAAAAAAAAAAAAATCCCAGGTGATTTTGTCTTCAAGAGGCTTACGGAGTAGCAGAGTTGTGAAACACAGATTCTTCCATTCACCCTTCCTGAAGAACATAAACAGGGTGTGCACTTGGGGCTTTTCAGAAAGCCCTCGTTTGAATTCCTAATGAATTCTTAGGTCACACAACATGGAAGATGTGGACCTGGGTTATCAGATAGATAGAGGAGGTACATTTTTGAACGGGCCAAATATTCTCACTGTGTCCACTCTGGATAGTCAGTCACCTTCTAACCAATGAGTCCTTCCTCTGTAAGTGTATTTTCAAATTCTGGGAATAAAGTGTGCCTAAGAAGTCAACTAATTTACCTGCAAATAAAAGATAAAAGGGAGGGAGGGGAGAAGAGGAGAAAGAAGGGAAGGAAGGAAGGAGAAACCAGGCAGGGCGTGTCCCCTACTGGAATGCGGGCATCACACGGAGGGCAATGGCCAACATCTGCTGGCCTTTCAAGACTCGAGCTCTCACCACCTCCTAATGCGCCAACTGGGTGAATCCTCTAGCACTCGGTCTGAACTCACGTTCTCTCCCTGCTTCTGACTGGGCTTGCATACAAAATGATTTCAAAAGTCACCAAAAATTTCATTGACTGCCCGTTGTGTGAAACTTGGTTTTTAAGGAAGTTCTGCCTTTTCTGAGATAACGCCTGGAAGGTATGCACCACACGGTATTTATGCTCACTTCTGATTTATGCTCACTGCATAATCCTACACAATCCCACAGTAATCCAAAGTAGGGCTCTGAGGAATGGACGCCAAGTCTCCAGAGATGTAAATCCCGGGTAAGCCGGGATGCGGGATCGCTTCTAAATGCCAATAAAGTCTCCACGGGAGGGGAGAGGAAGCTATTGGACGTGGAAAATTGTAAATCCTCTCTTAAGAAGTGACTTGAAGACTTTTGTATCTGTGGCTGATGCTGTCAGGATTTTACTGTCCTAATAACCCAGTTCTAATGAGTTCTTATGATTTATTCAATAAGGACAAATGTTTTTATATAATCATTACTTTGATGGCTCATAGAGTAAGATAAGTATCCCAGTTAATTATACAATTCCACATACAGATATCATTTAGCACTCATCTTAGGATAACCAGAAATAATTTTTAAAAATCCCAATTCCTTCTTAGAGAAATCACCATTGTAAAAATTATTTCGTACTTGAGGCTGAACAAACCCTTTAAAATTTGCCAGAAGAATCCATAAAGTATGATCTCTCTTAAGGTAGATAAGAGTCATTTTAAATGTGAAAGACCATCATTCAGATGAAGTAATAGGTGTGGATTCCATTTCTGACCACAGAATTATGTTAATGGATGGAAACGGAGGAGGATTCTGCACTGAGCCTTTCAGGCTGAGTATCATCCTCTTTATTTTCTGGGAATAGCTATATCTATATAATTTTGCATTCTCTATAAGATGGTACATTTTTATGTTTGTCCAAAGCACTCAAGTAGCACTGTTTTTTTTTTTCCTTAGATACTTTTAAACACATCTTCTCAAGTAAATAAAGGTATCCATTATTATAATTGATTTATCTGACTAGAATGCTAAGGTCACACAAAAATAGAGTTAATGGACGAGGAACCATGGGGCCAAGGGTCTGTAGGATATGGAACTGATAATTTATATAAGTGGGAGTGCTGGTGCCTCATGAGATAGCACCTGAGTCTCTGTGATCAGGGTGGATGTAGGTTTCCATCTCCTGCCTCCCGCCTTCTCCCCTTCCTGGGACCACATTCCTGCCCTGGTGCTGGGTCCACTTTTATGCACTGCTCCACCAAGATCTAAAGTGCTCCGCCAGGTCACACTGTCGTTGACAGCTGAAGTAGAGATTGAGAAGCTCTTAAGAAGTGCTTCAAAATTAGTAGACAATAGAAAAGCTGATAAGACTTTGGATTTTTGTTGTTTGTTTGTTTTTTTGATTTTGGCAATCAGCTGGGGAGAAGATATTTGCAGTGAGACTTAAGATTCCTGCTCTCTGCTCTATGCAGGGGTCGGAGAAAGATGGGCCATCTTATATCCTTCTCTGGCTTCTGTGCTGCTTTCACTCATCAATATCTGTGTTGTTTTCTTAGGAGGATTTTAACTATATTATTTGATATACAAAATATACAGAATAAGGTGTGTGGCATATATATGAGCCATGAAGCATAGCAATAGTACCTATGCTACCAATACCTACCAGTCCGCCCACAAACCTGCCTCTTGATGCTTAATACACCATCCCTTCCAGAGAGAGCTGTTCTAAATGTTGATGTACATTTCTCAGCTTTGCAATTTCATGATACACAAAAATATCTACATAATTAATAATTCTCTCATGATTCTTTCTTGTCCAGTCAGTTGAAGTTTATGATATTCAAGTTATCTCAAACTTGGAATGGAACCACCATTTGACCCAGCTATCCCTCTCCTCAGTCTGTACCCAAAGGACTTAAAAACAGCCTACTATAGGGACACAGGCACATCAATGTTTATAGCAGCACAATTCACAATAGCTAAACTGTGGAACCAACCTAGATGCCCTTCAATAGATGCATGGATAAAAAAAAATGTGGTATATATACACAATGGAGTATTACTCAGCAATAAAAGAAAATAAAATCAAGGCATTTGCAGATAAATGGATGCAGTTGGAGAAGATAATGCTAAGTGAAGTTAGCCAATCCCAAAAAAAACAAATGGCAAATGTTTCCTCTGATATAAGGAGGCTGATTCATAATGAGGTAGGGAAGGGGAGCATGTGAGGAATAGACGAACTCTAGATAGGAAAGAGGGGTGGGAGGGGAAGGGAGGGGGCAGGGGATTAGCAATGAGAGTGGAATGTGACGGACATCATTATCCAAAGTACATGTATGAAGGCATGAATTGGTGTCAACATACTTTATATACAAGCAGAGATATGAAAAATTGTATTCTATATGTGTAATAAGAATTGTGATGCATTCTGCTGTCATGTATTTAAAAACAAAAGCAATTAAAATGATATTCAAGTTATCTCTTAATGAAGTTGCTAAGAAAGAAAGCAGAATAATGAAGTTAAGTCAAGGTTATTAATATTGTTGTTTATTTTTCCACATCTTTTGGAAAGTTTTCCAGATGCAGGACCCATGTAAAACTGAAATACTATTTTTGAAACCTCAAACTATGGTGGTGAGTTTTTAAGTACCTGTCTGTAATTCCATAAAAATGTGTTTCTTATATGTTAAAGTTGTTCTATAAAGATATTTTCTGGTGTGTGTAATATATAGTCATTAGATTTCTCAACCCTAGAAACCATCTTTCAGTTATAAATAGAGTTTACCTGACTTTCTGTAGGCTAGAATTTTCCATATGTGTTTATGTGCACACATATATTTACACATTGCTTTTCAATCATAATTATGTTTTCAATGTATCTCTTACAAATAACATGCAACTGGATTTTTAAATCTCAATCTCTATCTTGAATTAAATCATTTTTTACATATGATTATTCAAAAAGTTGAAACAGTTTTGTTTTAACTGTCTTTATGTTTTCTTGTACTATTTTTTGTTTCCTGTTTCTCTTTTTCTCTTGTTTTTATTAAGATCGCTTTTGGATGTTTATCTCTTGCCTGGATTGATTCCTCGTTCCATCCCGTATCCCTTAATATATGAGATAAATGACCTAGTGTTTTAAAATTTATACTTCAAAATTCACTATATTTCCTCAGCTATACACATTTATTAGGGAACATATTTAATAGAATCTTGAGTTTCTTAGCCCACCACTCCCAAATGAAAAAATATATATATAAGGAATTCCCCATAATCAATGCTTATCATTCCCTCTCCCTTGGGAAGTTTTACTTTCTTTAAAAACAACTTCTGGGAGGCTTTTTGGTGACGTAATCTCAGTTTGAAATTCACTTTCCTTTGCTAGAAGGAGCCTGCACACTGTGCTCCGGCTTGCCACGTACCCTCTACACTGAACCCACTGCTCTGTGTCTCTCAAGGAAGAGCTGTGGGTCCTGTTTCCACCGTCCTCTCTGCCAGCTGCTTATGAACTCTCCAGTGAGATTTGTGTGCATTCTGTATATTGGTGGGCTTCATAAAATCATTCCCTTGCTGTAGAATGTCCCCTTGCTGCAGCATATCTATTTCATCGAACAAGGAAATAATTTTAAAGGTTGATTTCTATTTTTAAATAAAAGAAGTGTTTCATTCTGTGACAGTCTATTGGGAATATTCAGACAATGTAACTCATCCTGAATTTCTATTATAATATTTATTATTTTGTCAACTTATTAAAAATATTAGCTGGCTAAATGACACATAGCATGAGTGACTTTTCTTGGAAAGAGAAATAGTACCATCGTAACCCTACATGTAAAGCCCAGGGTAGGTCCTCAGTTCCATTCAGTTTATTTCATTTCTCACCTGCACACTAACGATTTGAGCATTCATCACAAGACAATCAGGAATCATTTTGAAACGGAAATAAATAGTCAATTACAAATGATAGAAGCAGATGTCTAAGAATGGTCAGTGTGAGGATTCTTTCCTTCCTGACTTGAAAATTGGTTGGAACTTTTTTCCCCAATGATCCATTTTGTATTGATAAATGAGACTAAACACTTTCCCCATAGATTGTTGTCAAGGGAATTTTTATACCCACCTTTCTGAGCCAAACCTTCAATCAGGCTAAACCGAAAAGCTTTGATTCAAATGAATGGCTTCGATCTCTTACATTTTTTTCTGTGATGAGATAATAGCCTACACTCTACTACCTCTCATTATAAAAGTTGCAAGGCTAGGAGAGATTTTAGATATCATTAGGTCTAAGCCCCTCATTCTTCAGAGAGGAAAATTAGGTTTAGAGCTGTGATATGATGGAGAAGTGTCACAGCCTGTTAACTTGGTAATAGGTGAAGCATAGAACACTTTTCCATTATGCCTCAAACCTGCTTCTTTTCTCCTAGAATCCACAAGGGGACAAATAAACTTATTAGGGATGAAGAATAGCTAGCTAACAATTGTCATGTCAGTGAATTTCCAGAATACCCTCATCCCTGGCTATCTGCAGATAGAAAATCTTGGATGCTCAACTTTCTTAAAAAATGACGTACATAGTATTTGCCTGTAACCTAAGCACATTCTTCGTATACTTTAAATCATCTCTAGGTTACTTATCATACTTAATGCAATATAAATGCTAAATAAATGAACACTATATTGTATTGTTTAGGAAATAATGACAAGAAAAATAGTCTGTACATGTTTTGGACAGATGCAAACTTTTCCAAGTAGTTTGATGTGCAGCTGGTTGAATCTGTGGATGGAAAGCCCACAGACAGGGCAGGGGGGCCCACCATACTGGTTGCCTTTGGTGCTTGGGTTTGAGCAGGTAATCTGGCCCCGGTCTGGTGGTGTGCCAACTCTAGTCACAACCTCAAGACAGCTGGCAAGACACATTTGCTGTCTGGAACCTATGACATCATGTGGAGCCACCATGAGAAAAACTTGAGTTACTGAACTGGTCATTCGTGTTACAAGGAGGTCACAAGCTAAGTATACCTGTGCTATTTAAAATGTCCACATGTTCAAACACACCAGAAATCAAATACAGCAAATTAAATCCCTAACAAGTCATGAATTGCATATTAAATTGAAAATTTAAAAACACTGAATTCCTAGTGTGTAGAGATTTCAAAAGTAAAGAGGTAAAGATACAGTACTAATATGCTTTTTTTGTGTGTGTGTGAGAGTATAGATCATCTCCTTTCTGGAAAATAATTCTAAACAGACTATAAAAATAATTAAAATATTTAAAAATTTTTCTACCCAAAATTCTATATGAGTGAATTTTTTTCTAAAAAGATGATCACATATAACATAATGTACACACATTTTCATTATAGCTTTGTTTATAATATCAAAACATTAGAAACTACAATAAAAATTGATCTTTAAATAATAACCTACAAACATAAGGTAATTCTATAAAGCAATTAGGAATACTGTTACAGAAGTACATATACCAACTTAGAAATAAGTAGTTAGAAATTAGAAGTTACAAAATAATGTCTTGTATCATCTTGTTTTTGTGCAAAACGTTCAAATATCTTATGGAAAAAATTAGCAGTGTCATTGAAAATGAGAAACAGATAACAAATTTGTTTATGGTTACATGCATTTTCTAACTTTTTACAAATATGGTTATGTAACTCAAAATCAAATAACAAAAGCATAAAATATTTGTTATGGTTTAGATGTGAGGTATCCCCCCAAAAGTTCATGTGTGAGACAATGCAAGAAAGCTTAGAGGTGAAATGATTGGGTTATGAGAGTCTCAATCAGTGCATTAATCCACTGATGCAGATTAACTGGGTCGTAATGAAGGCAGGTAGGGTGTGGCGGGAGGAGGAGGGTGGATGGGGCTTTGCCTTTGGAATGCGCTTCAGCTCTGCTTCCTGGTGGCCCTGTCCTGGTGTTACTGAGAACCTGCTTTTCCCTCTCACTTGGGCTCTTCTGCCATGGTGTGCTGCCTTATCCTCAGTCCAGAGCTATGGAGCCGGGGTCTATGGATGGAACCTCTGAAATCCTGAGCCCCAAATATACTTCCTCCTCTAACATTGTTCCTATCTGACCTTTTGATCACAGCAGCTGCTACAGTCCGACTGTAGCAAAATAACCGGGGGTGACGAGCAACTTGTGTACCTTGATACAGCAGGAGTGGGAGCCGTTTATTGTAGGACAACAGAGGTATTTATACATTCCACACAGCTTAACTTAATTAACATAAACTAGATACAGCAGTCAACCAATAAGGAATCTCCACACTTAATGGCTCACTGGTGTTACTTCACAAACCACTCTCTCTGGCAAAATGCCAGGTGCCATCCTGACTTATTTACAGACTCTAACAAGCAGCAAAAAAGCTGACTAAAATAATATTTGACTCAATATTTTCGAGTATCTGTAGTACCCTTTCCTTCTCCACAAGCCTCCCCTACGGCTGTCAATTAAAGCACCAATTTCTCTTCTAAACTTTTCTCCTGTCTCCAGAATCTCCCTGCCCTGGTAACTGTCTCGCTTTTGACCCTACTGCTGTTTTTTATGTTGAACTGAATAAACATGGGAACCTTGGGTCTTAATTTTCCCTGTTGATCACTGCAAAACATAAAAATATAGAAAAAGCAAGGTGGGTGCATCTAATTCGCCATCATGATAAATAAATAAAATAAAATAATAAAAATAAAATAAAATAATACAAATAGTAATAAATAAAATAAAATAATAATGAATACAATAAATATACAATGGAAATCTGTTTTATCATGTTCTTTTTCTAAATTCTTAGATTCCAACTTTTTCTAAAGCACCCATATTAGTCTCATTATGACTTCAGTGTCTACCAAAAGTCTTAGAAGGGCCCTTCATTTAGCAATAAACAGAGCACAGTTCTCATCATTGCTCTACTATTTACACTTCTGACTGACCAATATTAAGAGATGAAGGTGGATGAAGAATTCTCAATTTGCTAACAAACCTGAACAGGAGGAAATTGATTTCACAATTATATTTGGATTTCTAATAAAAGTCAAAAGACTTCTCTGCCCAGCGCTGCAAAGAACCTTAGGTGAGAACAGGAAGATGCTGAAGCCGGAGTTCAGATTCCTCCTCTTTGCCTCTGCAGGAAAGTGCACCCAGGTCCACTGGCCGGTTGGCACATCTGCACACCAGTTCCGCTCAGGGCTGTGCTAAATATGGAATGTTACATTATTTTCATTAGTTTTTAAAAAAGATTTTTTGTAGCTGTAGATGGACAGATGCCTTTATTATATCTGCTTATTTTTGTATGTTAAGGATCGAACCCAGTGCCTCATGTGTGCTAGGCAAGTGCCCCAGCCCCAGCCCCTTGTTAGATTTGTTCTATTTTTTTTCCTAATCATCTTTTGCTTAGAATTTCATCCGTTTTTGTTTCTTTTTCTTAATATTTAGTTGTTGATGGAGTTTATTTTATTCATTCATTCACATGTGGTGCTGAGAATCAAACCCAGTGCCTCACACCTGGGAGGCAAGCTCTTTACCACTGAGCCACAACCCCAGCCCAAGTCTCCCATTTCTTATAAAGGGGTTCATGTTTTCCTCATTGCTCCGTCTACAAATGGATTTCTTCTAGCAGAAACTCAGTCACTGAGCTTAGAAAAAGCTTCCTTATTGCTATTTTTAAGGAATCGGAGTATATATTGAATGTGAGGTTTATTTGATGAATTTTGTTTGGTTTATTTTTTGGTAGTACTCAGAAGGAAGTGAACATCTGTAAAGAAAATAATTGTAAGAATCCTAGAAAATAAGAAATCCTGAGTCTCCTGAGGAATTCATTATTTCTTTCCTTTTAAAAACCATTAAAATAAATGTAAATAAAAGTCCTTAGTACATAGAAATGAAAACTACTGAGAGGATTCAGGTTTTTATTTATTAATTAATCCTATAGATGTATGGATTTACCTAATGCATGCTTCAATACTTTTGTCTAGAGACACAAGCTTAAGTTAACAACATATGACTAGTTAATATTTCCCAAGACATCTTGGAAAAATATGAAGCAGATAGTTTAAGAAGGCATCAGATTTAACTAGAGACTCCAATGTATTTATTTAACCCAAGGAATTTAAATTGAATTATTATTTAACATCAGATTGATTCATTTTTTTCCCCAATAAAACGTAATTCTGTACTCATCCTGGTCATCCGGGCACCACCACTTACCTAGTTGGATGAGTTTTGAGTTATTAATATCTATAGTTCTATGTATCCAGGCATGAAAGCAATTTAACCTTGTTTATTTTTTCATCTAGATGTTTATTTATTCTTCCCTTAGTTTAAAAGATATTTGGGAGTCTAGTTCATATCAAATCCTGGAGGTATTAAAATGATCAAGAAAGGCAGAAGTCTGACTTTTGCAAACTTAAGTGCTGGAAGGGAAAGCCAACCAGAGTGCAGGGTAAGCGGTTTAAAAGCAGGAACAAGCTGAGGGCCATGGGAGCCCTGCTGGTGACCTGGCTTCCCACCGGCACCGGGTTAAGGCCTGAAATGTGAGCAGTTAGTGGTGATGCAGAGAAATGGAAGGTCACTCGCGAGAAGGTTCCTTACAGCTGTTCTGAAATGAGCATCTCAGCATGGACCAGCACAGCTGGAGAGGACAGGCTGGCGGGGCAAAGCAATGTGGATGTGGATACAGAGATGGCTAAAATCAAGCTGCAGTGACAGCAGGGGGAAGGGATTGCTCCCCACAGGCATCGCTTCCACCTTTGCTCCCGGTAGTCTATAGCTGCAGACTGCAACTGGCCATTAGTTTACTCCTGCACCTGAAAAACACCATTGGAGGTGGGTGGAAGAGCAAAATTGGGTGATTTTGAAAAGGCAGAATGATGATATTCAAAGTGCTTATATATTTGATCCACAACGTCCCTTCCAGGAGTTAATCCTTAACAGGTACTCATGTACATCAACAGCAATTTGTGCTCAATAATGTTTACTCTAATAGGAATTGGAATTGGGAGAAAGCTCAACAATGGCAGAACAACAATAAATAATCCGTCGGTGCTGCATTAACACTGCAATACCCAGAGACTAACTGTGAGAATGAGAAAAGCATCCTCTGTTCCTTCCAGCAAAAAGCAAATACCAAACTCTTGGGTATAGCACAAAGCTTTCTATAATAAGTAAGTCTTACTTTAATACTCACATAATATAACTTATTTTTTGCATTCTATTTGATTTCATTTTAACACACACATATACCATTTGTACCAAGCCGTTCTGTATATTTGGGGGCTACAGGGGCCATAGCCATGACCCTAGTATTCTAATCAATCCAAGTACTTTATACTATCTTACTGAATTCATTTCACTCTCTTGGGGAAAGAAAGGGACTATGTTGGTAGCTTGGAAAGTGGAGTAACAAGGGGGAAAAGCATGTTTGGTGTTCTTGGGTGTTTACTCTGAAAGAAACCATGTTCAGCAATTCCCATCTACTGGCCTGCTTAGTCTCTGGCCATATCAACAGCTGCTGATTGACCAGAGTGACCGCCTTCTTTTGCTGCTGAAGGAGCTCAGATGCAGAGATGTCATGCGACCCCCGAACTGTGTGTGGCACGGCTGAAGCGTGAAAGCAAGATGAGAGGAGGCGCAGCCTGAGCTGTTGGAAAGGTTTGTGGGCTGTGCATCTTGACCATGAAGAAACCCAAGTTCGCGATCCGGGACAAACGGAGCGACCGCATCTCTGCAGTGTCCTAAAGCTGCATCTGATCTTCAGCTCTGGGGCTTCCGCTGCAGAATCTCGCAGTTCCCCACCACGAGGTGGCCTTGGGATGCCTCGACCTTTAGTCACGATGCAGCAGGGGACGGAGCCTGCAGGGAGCAGGTTGCTGATGGTCTCCTGTCCGTCTTCTGCCCCCTCAACCCCAACAGCCAAAATGCTCAGGGGCTGCTTTGGCCCCGGGCTCTCCAGCTCGGCTGTCCCCCCTCCACTTGAGCTTCCCTTCCCGCTGCCGTGCCACCCACACGCAAGGCAGCGCCACCTCGGGGCTGGGACTCGGGTGCTTGTCACCCTCACCTTCTTAAGTCCAACATCAGCAACGTTAAAGGACATAGACCAACAAGACAAAAGACATTTTAAAATGGATAAAAACAACAACAAAAACTCACACAGCCTCCTATTAGGTTATTCGAAATAAACAGCAGCCACAAAACAATGGAGACTTTAGTGTCACATTCTCAACTACCTTCTCACCCAGTTCACCTGGAAGGCAGAGCGCTCATTCAGGTGAGAACGACATACCTTGGCGGATAACTAAAACCGAGTTGCTTCTGCTGTCCTTGATGTGGGCAGTCCACAGCTGTGTCATGGCTGAGTGGAAACCTGCTGTCACACACTGGCGCTAGGGTGGGGATATTAGGGTTGTGCCTTGTGCAATGGCCTGATGCAGGCGGCAATTCCTATAAATAAGTCCCTCATTCAGAATGCCACCGAGTGTGCCCTGGCAACCAGCAGAGGCAACATAAATATTGTTCATCATCATCATCATTGTAATTTATATTGGGATAAAGGCCTCCTTACAAATAATTTAAATGGCTCTGAATAGTTTCCTCAAATTTGTCCTGATTGAAATATAGATGTGACTGGTGTTCATCTCTGCCACAATATGAAAAATAAATTAAAAGTATCAACATAATTTGTGTTTGAGGATGAAGATGATGCCTAGCTCTTTACACAGCAAACTGATTTTATGGCACTTTTCACAAACTAGTTGGCAGGCATTTGTAAGGCTGCAGCACACACCATGCAGGTAACAATGATTTTCCAGCTCTCATTCGAGCCTGCATGACTGCTGTTCTTCTGCAAGTACTCCATTAGTCCACGGCTTGAACGGCTTGAAGCTTAATTGCATTTATGTATGAATATTGTACAAAGCAAACTTTTATTTTCTTCTGGTATTCTTTCTTCCAGTCATCTTGAACATTGGAATGTAATTAAACCTCAAAATAGCTTTTTAGACAGCAGCCTACAGAGTCCTAAGTGGAGATTCTTCCATGTGGATGTCATAAGAACGTTTCTATGTACAGTCGCTCTCCTGGGGTCTGCTCTTCTCCCTCGGTAACTCCCCTTTCTTGAACTGGTCTTTCTCATGTTCCTGCAAACATGCTTCAGCACCACCCATCACAGAAAAAAACCAGCTGCCAGGACTCTGCTTCCTCCAGAGGGAGAGATACTTGTCACTCTATGTTAATTTCCACACCATCCACGCTTTCTTCCTTACCTTCCAGTTCCTCTTTTCTCTCACCCTGCCAATGTTGTTTCCATAGTGATTGGTCACGCCCAAGGTCAGCAATAAAAGTGAGCATTTCATCATGCTCAGGCACAGGGCTCTCGGCAGCCTGCCCAGGAGGCTGGTCCCTGCTGTGTGCATGGCTTCCTTTATCTTCGAAGAAGGTGCTCACTCCGGGTCCTCCACTCTCTCCAGCAATTCCTTCTCCATCTCCTCAGCTAAGGTCTTCTCTCAAAATAGTCCTCTCTCCCTTCCGTCCCGCCTTCCTTCCTTCCTTTTCTGAGTTGTGTGTCTCTTCGTTGCCCAGGCTGCCCTTGAACTCCTGGGCTCAAGCGATCCTCCTGCCTCGACCCCCTGAATGGCTGGTACCCTAGGTATATACTACTGCTCCCAGCTTCAAAGTCCCTGTGGATGGTGGTGTGGCCTCTGGGCTCTGACATAGGTTTTCTTGCCTCTGTTTGTACATGCACTCAAGGGAATCTGCCTTCTGCATAGCTTTAAAACCATCTTAGACTGCAGTGCCTCGATGAGAAGGTCCAGCTCTGCCCTCTTCTCCTAGTTTCAGACTCGCTCGCTCAGCTGATTGACAGGTCTGTCCTAGGAACCCCACAGACTTACTCACCACTGACCAAGCTGAGCTGGTCAATCTACAGTCTTCCTAAATTGCTTCCTTCTCCTCCTAGAAAACACACATGTCATCTCCTGGGCATTCTCACGCCAGTCCCTCCTACAAACGGCTTGAGCAAGAGTGGAGTGCATCTCCAGAGCAAGCCTGGGTCTTCCACTCCACCTGCTGTGCTGTGACCATCGAGTCCATGCCACGGCCCCTCACCCCAACTTCTGCCCTTCCTGCTGTCGTCCACATCTGACTGCAGCCTTCCCCCACCCATTATTCCTATTGCAACCTCAGGGAGCTTTACAAATAACAAGACTTGGAGCCTACTGCTTTCCATCATAATTCCCCGAGGATAAAACACAAAGTCCTTACAAGGTGCAGAATCTGGTCTTCCCAGGACGCTCTCCTGCATTTGGCTCCGCACTCTCCTCTTTTCCTGTGGTCCAGCCGCACAAGTTTCCTCCCTGTGAATCAGCACAACAGCACAATGAGGTGTTTCCTGCTGAGGCGTCTGCTGTCCGGAACACTCATCCACAGCAGCCCGCTTTCTTGTCCCAGATCAGAAGCAACTCCCTTATAGAGAAACTCTTTAAATAAAAATAACTAAAATAGCCCACCTGCAAAACTCACCCACACACCCAATTTCCAATGGTCAATGTTACGGTGTGGATGTGAGGTGTCCCCCAAAGCTCCTGTGTTCTTGCAGGAGTATTCAGAGGCAAAGTGTTGGATTGTGAGAGCTGTAACCTAGTCAGCTCTTCCTAGTTTGGATGACTGGGTGGTAACTCCAGGCAGGTTGGGCATGGCTGTAGGAGGCGGCTCACTGGGCAGGTCCTGGAAGGGTGCATCTGCCTTCCCCACTGCTGTGTTTCCTGATCCTAGGATGAGCTAAGCAGCTGTCTTCTGCTGGGCCTTTCTCCATGATGTGGGCCCAGAGCAGTGGAGTCAGCTCTGTATGGAATGAGCCCTCTGAAATTGTGAGACTCAAATAAACTTTTCCTCCTCTACATTGTTCTTCTTGGATATTTTGGTGACAGTGACACAAGAACAGACTAAAACAGAAATTGGTGCCAGAAGTGGGGTCATTGTTATGACTAACTCAATCATGTGGTTCACAAGATTTTGGAAACGGTTTGCAGAAGGAATTTTTACAAGTTTAGAGGTGAAAGCGGGGACAGTTTTCGGATGTTTTAGGTGGAACCCAATGGGAATTTCTGGTGGGAACTCAGAAGACCAGAAGGCTAAGAGGAATGTGAATTGAAGTCATGAAGTTTCAGAGGGAACTGTGGACTCTATGGGGAATTTGAATGAGAAGCCATTCCTGTTCTATTTGCTATCTGATTCTTTATACACCAAAAAATATTGGCCTCTTCATCAGAAGATCCTAGCATGATAATTGTTTCAACGGAAAATCATCTTTAGTCGTGTTTTCCAACTTAACAAGCAAGCAAAGAATTTATAAAGAACAGTCCGATAGATTCCACTCAAAGTCAGGACCAGCTCTGTCCCCATCTCTCCATGTTTGCAGTCAGGAGACTGGGGTTCTGAGGAGACTACACCAATTGCAGTTCACTCCTTGGCAAGCCCTTAGAGTTCTTCAGCTTCACTTTCATCATCAGCGATATGAGAAGTGTTGGCTTTGCCTAATTGAACTCTGGTGAGAGAGAGTGCCACACACTCTGTTTCAGACTCCACCAACATTGTTTGCAAGGACTTCCTACGTCACAGCTCTCTTCCGAGATTTCTCCACTACTCTCCATTTCTCTTCCAGGGAAGACTATTAGACTAGACATTGGACTGCCTAGATTTAAATTCTGATTTTAGCATATCAGGGGCTTTGATCTGATCTGGATAAGTTAGTTGACTTCTTCAAGTCTCACATTCTAGCTAATAAAATAAGAAAAGTAAAAGCTAACTTTTACATCAAAGTTAACATTCTCCAGGTACACTGGAAGCCCTTTAGACACATTAACTAATTTATGTAATGCCCTCCAGGGCACAATGTAATCAAGGTTACCCTTATTATTCCATACTTTAGATAGAAAAATGGAGGCACTGACTGAGAAGTTAAATTGCTTGTCCATGATCATTGATCCAGTAAGTGAAAGAGTTGAGATTTGAACTCAGTCCTTCCTCTTATTTCATTAAGGTAACCAATTTATTTGCCTACTCATTCATTTTTATGGTACTGCAGATTGAATGCGAGAGCACTTTGCTGAGCTACATCTCCAGCCCTTTTCATTTTATCTTTTTGAGTCAGGCTTTCCTGAGTTGCCAAGACAGCCCTTGAATGTGTGATCTTCCTGTCTCAGCTTTCCAAGTCACTGGGATTAGAGGCGTGCGCCACCATGCACACCTAAGAATTTTATTTTGGGGTAGGGCTTTTGTTAGGATAAAATGAGGGAAATGCAGGTAAGTACATGACAGTTTTGCATTAGAAATCATACCATAAATGGTGGCTGTTCCTTTATTCCGTCTTCTGAAGTCTTCTATTCTGAGGGGAGAACGATCCTACCCTACTCTTTAGAATCATTGCAATTTTATTTATATGAAATAAACTAAAATGAAAACGTGTAGTTGGCCTATTTACATGGCATCATTTAAATAACCACAGCTTTCATTTCTTTTGTGAGTAATCACATTAAAAGACTCCAACATCCAGATCAGCCAAATTTCTTGGTAGGCTATCTATGTTCAGCCTGGGTCCCCATGACACAGTGAAAATTGTTCTAATTTAAACTGACCTGGAAATGTTTCCAAATATAACTGGTCAGGGAGTTAAAATCTAGGATGCATGGGTAGAGAAGGAAGTCAAAGTTAATTCTGGGAATTTTAGGGATTAAGATATATGTAGGGTGCTTTCTTGGGAGCAGCCAGGGTAAGGCTTCTTTCTTACAGAAGATGGCAAAAAGCCTTCAATTGGCATTGATGGCAAGCCTTGAGCAGCTCTGCTGGGCTTCTTATCTGGGGTGAGCCAATATCTTGAAAGAAGTGACAGAGTGATGTGGTCAATGAGATCCCAGTGATATCTGGGAAGTAGACTCTATGCTCTTTGCTCTATTTGGTCTAGTTTCTTTCTGCTGGTTCTTTTGGGGGAAATGCTTCTCCCATCCCATAGGATTGGGTGAGTCTGTCAATCATAATGCCCCACCGAGGCCAGAGGAGGAGATCCCAGGCAGCCTCCTGGACAGGAGATCCCTCCACTTTGTACTTTTGACAAAAACTAGGAAAATCACAGTTCCCTTGGATAGCTATTCATAAGTTAGAAGAAAAAAAAAAGCACTTCAGTTATGTGTCTTGATTGTCTTTGCTGTATAACAAAGCAACCCACGTAGCTTGCTGTAAGAAGGTCACGTACTCTCTGGTCAGGTATTCTGATGACTTGTGTCTCTCTAGTCCACAGTGTGTGGGGCTTCCACGTAGAAGACCTACATTTCTAGGTCTGGCTAGTGAGCAGAATAATCTGGAAACTTTGTGTAATTACATCTGGTATCTGTGCTGCAATGACTGGAACATGTGAACTCTTCGGGGGTCTTGGGATTCTCACCAGGAGGCGTGGTTCAGAGCAAGTGATCCAAGTGGGCGAGTAAAGAAAGGAAGCATTGCAAGGGACCCACAAAAAATACTTGTGTGTGTGTGTGTGTGTGTGTGTGTGTGTGTGAAATAGCCTTGGAAGTCATGCAATATCACTTCCTTTACATCTCTTATCTATAAGTTACTAAGTCCAGCCCGATTCAGTCGGAGGTGGTGGTTGATGTCGGGTAGGGGAATCTGAATGTGCCTCTTCGTGGGGCATTGCAAGGTCACACTGCAGAAGGGCGAGTAAAATGAGGGCCAAAATGGAAGGAGCCAGCCTGGGGCTGTCAGCCGTTCCCAGTCATCTTCCCTACCAAATAGAGCGAGCCTGCTTGTAAAACAAAAGCAAACAGACACAGAGAAAATGCAGGTAAAAATAAGCAAAATCCATGAGTGGAAAAAAGATCCTAAAGAAATACCTCGAAGCCCTGGATCTATTGGGTCCAATGATAGTCATACTCTTGAAATCCCTACTTACAGAACCTTTCATTCATGAGTGAATTTCCAGTACCTGCAATTATAAAAGCCACGAACTGGGAAATTTATTTCTTTGCAAAGTCACATTGGTCTGGTTGCCCCTGGACACAAGCAGTAGTCTCCCACATTGTGTATTTGCAATCTCTTTAGACCCTTAGTAAAATCCTTTATTCCTCAAAATTGAAAAAGCTATTAATTGGTTAGCCTTTACAATCATAATGTAATTATTACTTTTAACTCTCTTATTTAAAAAGCCACAATTCTGCATTTTTCAACTCAATTTTTCAAGCTGTCTGTATGTGTTCACCAATCACAGGTTTAACATTATGGCAACTCATAACCAAGTCTTCTTTAATGAATCTTCAAGAAAACTCAGTGATACCATGGAAGTACCAAGTTATACGATGTAGACACAACAAAGTGGTCTGCATAATGTAGCAACATGGACTTTTTGGCTTATTCTATTTTACAGGAGGATATAAAGTAATTTGAAAAAGTTACTGATTTTGACATATTCTAGGTTTGAACTCTATCATTGTGCTTCAATCCTGTTTTGCCCTCACCATTTGTAAGAAGATGGAAGGGACAGACTTTATTTGAAGAAAGTCAAGGATGCAAAAGAAAAAAGCATATACCGTGAACAGTTTTCCCAATTATTCCCACATGCTTCTCTATGAAACATACTTTGCATTTTGAAGATTGGTTCTGCGCACGCCCCCAGGAATCTGAGAATTACTTTCTGTGGACTTAAAGAGGATAGAAAGAGATGGTGTTGAATCAGGAAATTGAGGCCCCAAGCACAGAACCTGAATGCAATGCTAAGAATTTTGGAGTAAGTTGGAAGGTTCATCTAAAAGACATTATTTTGGCAAAGGATTTAGCATTTCAAAACACTTATCATCACAATGTGCTAACCGTATTGTTCAAAGGTATAATGGCAGCCAAAGTGAATCATGGGTTTCTGTTTTCTTCTCCGGGCCTCACAGGGTGACTTTAATGTCATCATGATGTCATTGGTATGGACCAGCAGCCCCCATAGTTTGGGCTCTCAGAATCACTCTTCTGCATTTATTTCAGTCCTCTGACACAGGCATTAAAACAACAACAAAAACAGAATTTCCTGGTTTAAATAGCAGAAATGTGTTTTCTCTCAGTTCTGGAGACAGGGAGAGTGAGATGAGGATGTCTGGTGGGTTCCGTCCTGGCCAGGGGTCTCTTTCTGACTTGCGGAGGCCACGTTCTCAATGTAGCCCCTGTGAGCTTTCCCCTGTCTTCGGGGCAGGGCACACCCTTCTTCTTTTGGTAAGGACACCAGTTCTGTTGGATCAGACCCACCCTTATGACCCCATTTACCCCAGTTGTCTCCTATATGAGGTGTCTCCGGACAGTCACCTTTGGGGTTAAGGCTCCAACATATGGGAGAGAGTGTCACAATTCAATCCCCAACCCTCTGCAGAGTTATCAAGGACCCCAGAGGGCCTTTACGTATGTGGGCTCTCTCCATGGATATTTACAATATTGAAAATTGAAACTGAGGCATTTTGAATAAGAACCAACAGTGCACCTTTCATGGGTTGTCTGGAAACTCAGGAGACAATGAAAGGAGAGGAGGGTCAATAGCACTTCAGTGTTGTTTTAAAATAGTACACAGGGGTCGCAGGGTGTCAGGAATTCTCAGTAGTCCCCAAACAAACTTTGAAAATCAGTCATGTAGAATAAAATTAATCTTTTTAAATAAATAACTCTTCCAAAAGGAAGCTATTCGGTGAGGTGGCCTTTCTTCCCCGACGTCTGTCTCGGGCGAAAGGCCCTAAAGGTAGGACAGGGTGTGAAACTGCAGGCCCTCTTCCTGTTTTCTGCCAACACCACTTCCCACAGGAACCGCGGGCAGGGCAGGTACAAGCGCTTGTTCTGTATGACAGACCACTCACCTCTCCGAACAAATCAACTTCAGGGCTGTGCATTGATTTCACTGGGAGAGGCCCAAGGCTAGTGTCCTCATGCCCTCCTCTCTTTCTACAAAAACCCATTGCTCCTAAGATCCGTGTGCGTGCAGGGGCACACACGCCCTGCCTTGACCATCCAGCCAGCAAAGTGTCCATGGAAACTGCTCTCGGGGGAAAAGACGGCTGCAGAATCCAAGTCTTCCTGTCATTGCTCATCTCTCTAACGCTGGACTCCAAGCCGGCTTCAGTTTGAAATGTCCTGGAATGTCTTATCACCCAAAATTTAACCTTATCTTACAATTTCTAAAATATGTTTTCTGTGTTTCCTCCCATCTCAGCCACTGAGGCCCAAGCTTTTACCCAGAGTGTTAGCCTCTTCTTGGAAATAGATGGATGTGTTAAGTAGTTACTGAAGAAGAAAACCCAGCAAAGTTGGGACCCCAAGTCTCTGAAAAACATCTTTAAGCAATGTACAGGAGAAATATATACTTCAGAATTTTAAGGTTATCTTTACTTTAAAAAGATCTGCTGAAGAGAATAAGGTCTAGATTTTGATAGCATGAACCAAAATTAATATAAAAGGTGCCTGAGGTGAATTTGATTTGGGGCATTTAATAGTATGTATATTGATTTAAGTTATTCTCTAAAATAATGAGAAATGCTGCATTAAGAAAACAAGTAGCTTCACTAAAATCTTTGTGATCAAACAGTAGAAAACCTAGATTATGACCAATATCAATTCTCTTATCTTTCCAATCAAATCTTGCACTTTGATCTTCTAATTTTTCAAATTTTTTTCTGACTAATATTCATCTGGCTGGTGGAGGAAACAAAAGAATGAGTGGCTCTTGGATTCTTCTGGCACAATTTAGAATGTTATCAAAATCATAGCAATCTCTTTAAAAAGTCTCAGTCACCTAGTTTCTTTCTACATTGAGAGACCAAGTAATTTGTAGTATCCTGGTATGTTCCGCTGAGCAATGTTCTATACTATCAAATATCACTCTAAAGTATTCTTTCAAATGACAGAAAGAGGGAAACAAATAAAAAGGAAGTCATCTGCTTCCTGGTTGCAAGAGAATCTCCAGTTCGGAGAGACCTGAGATATCAATAGAAGGCAGTTCCGAATGCTAAATCAAATTGTACCTTTTCCTGTTGGGATTTCAACATCTGTCTCCACGTAGATTGATTAGAATAAAGCAGGCCGACGGAGGCCCTTTGTCTGTGTTTGACTGGGTGAAACAGCTGACAAGTGGCCATCAGATTACCCACAGAGGGGCAGCTGTGAGGTATGAGCCTGACAGGTGACTTCATTACAATTCCTGGGCTGCAGACTGCCACGGATTTGTCCTTTAATTGAGCTGCGCCAGAGGACTGCCCAGAGAGGAAATGGGAGGGGCCACGGTTGGATTCTGAAAACAGCAAAGGTAGCAGGTGAATCCCAATCCACTCTAGAGCAGCTAGTATCAGAGCAATCCTGGGAAGAAAAGTTGGAATCTGTGGGACATTTCAGTCTCTTTAGTTGATATTGCCCTAACTTGGCTATTTGAATGCCTGAGAAACTTCTTTATCAATCAGGATTTTTCCCTCTTATCAGGCTATCATTTTCACGCTATGTAGTAACAGAAGTTTCTTCAAATGTGTATGAGCAATGAGGAGATTTATGTATAAAAAAATCAAAGAGGCACGCTGTGGCTAACCAGATTCTGGGGGATTCTAACAGGAAAAACAGACAAACTTCAGATTGTGTAAAGGCAATTTAAGACAACACATATTGTGGAAGTCTTGGAGATTCTTTATTTTTGGAAAATAACTTTGTGATAGATTTTGGCATATAAATACATATGCTTTTGTAATTTGTCATTATTTACTTCTGGTAGATTTATCTCTGTTCACATGAAGAGTCAGCATGAACTAATCACCAAAAATTTACAATTAAAATTCTAAGTATACATTTTTCCTGTACAATGCTTAAAGATGTTTTTCAGAGACTTGGAGTCCCAACTTTGCTGGTTTTTCTTCTTCAATAACTACTTAACACATCCATCTATTTTTAAGAAGAGGCTAACACTCTAGGTAAAAGCTTGGACTTCAGTTGCTGAGATGGGAGGAAACACAGAGAACATATTTTAGAAATTGCAAGATAAAGTTAAAATGTAAATTTAGTCACAAATAAAATAATGCATATAGTGCAATGTCACTGTCACAAATGCCTTTATGGATATTTACATTTACAAGATCATTGTATTTATATTTTAGTGTTTTATTATTGGATGAATAGAATAAATTCCCTGATGATACCAAACCCATCAATGTTGTCAACAACCTCAGCTTCATGGGCCACAAAATTTTTGTGAGTTCATTGCAAGAACAAACTCTTTAAATTTATTTTTATTGCTTGCTGTCCTATGAATGTAAATCAGAAATATAAGAATTAAATAATTATACTAAGATCTAGAAAATGATACATTGCTAACTATTTGCAGAACCATTGGATTTGATACACTCATATGTTTAATGCTCGTTGGCTCAGAGCTCATTTCTTTTTGGAACCAACCTGGAAGTGGGTTCATCCTAGGACTCACTACCCCTTAACAGAGGCTTTTTGAACAGTGTTAGGTTCTTCATGGAACGATGGTACTTACTTTGTGAAGGATATTCCCGATTATTCTGCAGTGGTAACTAAGGGCTCTGAACTAAATTGCCCAAGAGCAAATTCCACTGTACCATCTAGTATTCATGCACTCTAAAGCGAGTCCCTTTTACATCTCTCTATGTCTCAGTTTCCTAATCTCAAAATGTAGTAGGCTAATATTATCTACCCGTAAAATATTATTCTGTGTGTGTGTCTGTGTTTGAGAAAAAGATGATTGAACAACAAATGTAGAAGTCCTAGAACATTTATGGAGGAAACCTGATGCGAACAGAAGTAACTATGTGCTACTGTGCACTCCCACCCCAATCAGCCCAACTCATTTTTATGTTAATCAGAGAATGCAAATTAAATTAATAGTAAAAAACTCTCCTTTATGATAATAACACCCAGTTATAGATTCTCCAAAATTATCTGCATATGTTACTTGTGTAAGTAAATGTGAAAGGTGGTTTCTGATTTATTCTCCTTGAGATTCTGCTTCAATGACCGTTTTCTTACAATGGTCTCCACATTCATGAACAGCTTCACATCCAGGGGACAAAATGGAAAAAGACAGAAAATCTGATAAAATCAGTCAAGCTGATGGGGGGTGGCTCTGACGTGACCAATGTATTGCCAGAGAGGACCTTCTGCATCTGCTCTGTACCTGTGTCTGAACTTTGGCTGGGAGTCCAGGTGCCATCTTGCACTCTGCTACCTGGAATCTAGTCTCCCTGAATTCCTTAACACCAAATACTGTTTTAAAAAAATCTTACTTTTTCTAATATACCTATGACTAAGTACAAGTTGCCAGTATGAGAGATACATGTCATTAGCATTATTTTTATAAATTAACAGTAACTAATATATTTAATTCTGATAAAAAATAACCTGAAAAACCCTGTTATTTTGTATCTTCCCCTCAAACAGATAAAATCTCACATGGTGAGTCATAGAATAATGATGTGTTAATCCTTCAACACCATAATTAACATGTTAAGATTTAGTAATCATGAGGGGCGGGATGTGGCTCAAGCGGTAGCATGCTCGCCTGGCATGCGTGGGGCGCTGGGTTCCATCCTCAGCACCACATAAAAATAAAATAAAGATGTTGTGTCCACCAAAAGCTAAAAAATAAATATTAAAAAATTCTCTCTCTCTCTCAAAAAAAAAAAGAAAAAAAGATTTAGTAATCATGAGACATTTAATTTGTTTTGCTACAAGCTCTTAAAGCACCAATGACTTTTTTAGAATGTAAATGTGTTTGTTATATGATGGTTGCCAAATTAAGTTACAGGTATGGCATACATTGCATTTGTTACCAAACAAAACGATATAAAGAAAAATTGATCACCAGTACCATGGTGTCTTGGTTATGCACATCAAATATCATTGTGAGGAGAGCATCACCTTAGTTGTTACAGGATTTGTGTTTAGATGGCAGGAAAAGGTAGAGATTAAAACAAAGATATTGCCTGTTCTAGATCCCACTATTGCTGTTTGAAATTTGCAATATGCTAAATAAGGCAAATCTATTTTAAACTTGGTAAGATTAACAATGTATAAAATAGAGACCTTAATATTTTTATCCCTGTGAGTGTGTCTGCAACTTGGAAACGAGGTTTTCTTTGTCAGAGCCTGGGTTGGTCCCTACACTAACTTCAACAGTGCGTTTGGAGACTTTATAAGTTCTCTTCCTCATCTTGGATTGACAGGCAAACAGACAAGTAGCTTAAAAGATTAAGTTGGGTAACCACATGTAAAATCTTGAGCCTGCGTTTTAGCTTTATTTCAAAGATGTCTATGTTCGAGACCCTCATTTTCTCAGTGCTTCACTTCAGGTAAAGTTTGGCTTGGGCAAGGGGTGCCGTAGGAAGAGTTGTTAAATTTTAATGTTGAAAATATCAGTCTACAGTCTATACTAAAACGAGAAGGCCACGGAATGGGACTGAGAATTTCTTTAGCCTTATATATTTAGTGACCACCAACCAAAGACTCAGGATTAACTGATGAATGGAGGAGAGATTAGAAAGACATGGGGAAAAGAGGGCATATTCAATCAAAATTCACCTAGTTGACTGACTATTCAGACTCTTTTGGAATGAGAGAAAAGAAACACTGCAAAGATGAAAAGTCTAAATTTAAAGAGCAATCATCTTCCCCAAAATACCAAATTGCTTTGTATGATTTTGGAGATTTAGCATGCCTGTCACTCTGTTGGGTTTCTCTTTTGTCTCTGATATGCGGCGATTGCCTCAATCTGGCACGTATTACTGTAACAAAATGCTCAATGCTGGGGAACATAAAAAGCAAGGTTCATTTGGATCATGATGCTGGGGGCTGAAAAGTCCAAACAGCGTGGTGTTGTGTCTGGTGAAGGCCCCAGGCTGCATCACAGCATGGTGGATGGCATCATATGGTGGGGACCAATGCGAGAGAGCTCATGCACCAAGAGATGAAGCAAGGGGACCGGAGGACCCAGCCAGACTCTGTTATAAAACCTGCTGCTGTGGGAACAGGGAAGGTCATGATCCAGTCACTTAATACCCTTCCACTAGGCCTCTCTCTCTTGAAATTCCACCAGCTCCCAAGATCAGCACACTCAGGACAGGTTTTCAACACTTGAGCCCTTTGGGGAACAGCCATATATATCTAAATTATAGCATTGATCATCATTTCATTTTTAATATGTGCATTTGAATCTGCGGTTTCCCTCTTCTCACTGATTAAGCTGTATCCCTCCAGTTTTATGTTGAATCATTGTCATTGAGTCTGAAATATTGTTGATTTCATTTGTTATTTCTTCTTTGACCCAGGACTTAGTTGGAAGTGCTTTGTTTGACTGGATAACTAGTCGTCATCCTAGGATTATTAAAGTTTTTATTTTTTAATTTAAATCCTTTGTGGGCAGAGAATATACCCTATATGACTTAATTCTTTACAATTTATTTGGATTGAATTGATATGCCCACATGTGTGTGGTCTTGGGGGACATACCATAGTCATGGAAATAATGTATTTGCTATAGTTGCTGATACATTGTTCTATAAATGTCAATCAAATCAAGTTGACTGACAACATTGTTAAAATAATCCATCAGTTGATTCTTTTTGTCCAGGAGTTCTATCAACTGAGTAAAGAGTGTTGTTAAATTTTCTAACTGTAATTGTGAAATAGCTGTCAGTTTCTACTTTGTGTGTTTTAAAGTTCTATTCTTAGGCATAGAATATGGGGGTTTATTCCTGATAAAATGAACATTTTATAGTTATCAAATACTCCCTGGGTTGAGGATGCAGCTCAATGGTAGAGTGCTTAACTAGCATGTGTGAAGCCCTGGGTTCAATAAGCATCTCTCCCTCTCTCTCTGTCTCTGTCACACACACACACACACACACACACACACACACACACACATTATTCTATCTTGTCTGATGATTGCAAGAAAACACATATGTCTCATGTGTACATAAGATTATAAACTCAACAGGACAATGTTTGCCACCATACACATTTTAAAGAAATTAAAAGGAAAGAGAGAATTTGATTCTACGTAAGTATTCAACATAATTTAAAGTTCTTCATGTATTCCTCAAGCTTTGGATCTCATTCCTTGTTAGCCTGAAGAATTTCTGCTTATTAAAATACTGGTCTGCTGATTATGAATCATCTTTTCTTCTGTTTGAAATCCCCCACTGGATCTTAGCCTTGAAGGATATTTGTGCTGGTTATGGAATTTAGAGGGTTTCTTTTTAATTACCCTTAAAATTTTTAACCCGTAGCTTTTCTGTTGAAAAGACAGCATGAATTCAACTTATTCCTCTGTAGATAATATTCTATATTTATTTGTTCACTTTCAGTAACTTTTCTATTGTTAGCATTGCTAGTTTTCACTTACGTGCCCTGGGCATATTTTCTTTATTCTATCTTGTCTGATGATTGTAAAATGTCACGAATCTTTAAATAAGCGATTTCACTGAGCTGGAAATATGCTGGACATTATTTTTTCAAATATGTTTTCTGGCCATTCTTCTTTTATTCTTCTTGTAGGTGAAGTCTTTTGATATAGTTCCATTCTGGAGGCTCTATTCTGTTTAAAATTTTTTTTCTCTCTGTTCACTTATAGATTTATCTTCAAGTTCGCTGATGTCCTCTGATCTTTATTATTTGTTTTTTTTTTTTTTTGTTCTGTTTTGTTTGTTTTTATGTTGGGCATTGAACCCGAGGCTTTGTGCATGCCAAGCACACTCTTCATCACTGAGTCCCCCTATAACCCCTGAATTATTTGTTAGAAGTTTCCTTTTTTATTTTAAATTGTAGAAGGACACAATACCTTTACTTGTTTATTGGCTTATTTTTATGTGGTGATGAGGATGGAACCCAGTGCCTTGCACATGCCAGACCAGTGTGCTACCACAGAGCCAAAATCCCAGCCCCAGAAGTTTCCTTTTTTAATCTTTCAGACATCCTATTTTTACTTTCATAATGTACATTTGGTTCCTTTTGTAGATTTTAATTATTTGTTAATATTTTCTTTTTTATGTATTATCAGCATGATTTCTTTTAAGTACTTGCACACTTTTATAATTGCTGCTAAAATACTTGTCTACTAACTGTAACATATGGATTGCCTCGGGATTCTCTCTTCTATTCCAATAAGAGAAATACTTTTGCTGCTTCATATGAAGACTGACTTCAGGTTAAGTTTTGAACATGGTTATATTATGATGGTTTAGGACTCTTCTCTTTTCATTTGTAAAAATTTAAATGTTGGTTATTCTTTCCAATGTTTTAGGAAGCAACTTCTTATAAGAATTCAATTAAAATTTTTACATCTCAGATATCAGTTTAGCCAGTCTCTCCTTTGCGGAAGTTCCTCAGATGCCGCCAGGGGTGACGCAGAGATTTGGGCTGTGTTTACACACAGAATTTTGGTCTTGTTTATCTACCTCCACATTTTCTTAACCCCTGTCACTTTTTTAGGGGGGTGGGGCACTAGGCCACTGAGCCACATCCCAGGTTTATTTTGTATTATATTTAGAAACAGGGTCTCACCAATTTGCTTAGTGCCTCTCCAATGCTGAGGCTGGCTTTGAACTCACAGTCCTCCTGCTTCAGCCTCCCAAGCCTCTAAGATTACAGGCGGGAACCACCGCGCCTGACCCCTCATAGCTTTTAACCGGTTAGTAGTTGCCTCAAATTCTGTTCTTTGGTTCTTCAGGGCACAGAAATCATAAATTTTCTGCTGTTTTAACTGCTATATGCAACTAACTTTGACTAAAAAAGAAAATCATCCAAGCTAAGCTGTCTTCCAAGTTTTAAGTCCTGCAAAAATGTGTCTGTTGTTGTTCACTTCTTACTGTCGTTGTTTATTTTTTCAGTTGTCCAGAGCTTGGCGTTCTTGCCTGTGCGGACGTTAGTTCTGTAGGAGGTGACTGGCTTATGCTGCTAACAGGAGGCTGGCCACTGCCTCTTACAGTATGAAGCTCCAACTGCACAAGACCCGTTAAGCTTCCGGTTCTCTAAATCTTGCCTTGTCCTCTAAATGGCTAATTTACTCATCTCCCCTTTCCCCAAATGTCTCTCAATAAACAGAGCCTAAGAAGGGAGCCTCTTTGGCAATAGGAATGCTAGAGCCATATATAAATGTCCAAAACACAGAAAAGTTTCAAGGCATACTTTAGCTTTAATTCCAATAATTAAAAAATAAAAAATCCCTTAGAAACCATGAACAACCAAGTGAGGGTATTTACGGGTTTTGGTTTATTTTTAATTTAAACTCCTTCTCCCCCATCTGGAACATTGTTCAGTAAACATTGTCATGTTCTCTACCATAGAAGACATGGTTCAGTCTTTCTGATATAAAAATTGAGTTCTCAACAAGGAATATGATTAGAGTCATGTTTTCTAATGCAATGATGCTCTGAGCTGAGCAGCCCTGGCCGCTTACTTAGCAATTTCAGTGATAATGGAATTTTCAGAATGGATTACTGAAACTGGAGGCTGAATATACAATCAGAGGGAAAAAAATGAAGGGTGACCTGGGAAAAAGAAATTAATTTTAAATGTAAGGCTTTATTAAATACGTGGGAGAATAATGACTGTTAGCGGAGGTATGTAAATCTTTAAGCCAGCTTGATCTAAAACCCTTAGCAAGTATATAAGATATTCAAGACTTAGGACTTGATTACAGAAAGATAGATATGTGTTTTCTCAAAGGACAGGTACAAAATGTATGTGCACAATATTTGGGATTTTGAGGAAGTGTGGGGGGATGTGTGAATACATATGCATTCATACGTGTTTAATTAAATATTTTTAAAGCAAGATTTCTAGTAGAAAAGGAATCTCATCAATACCGTTCTTTCCTATGTTTTCTTTATTCATGTCATCCCAATGTATGAATCCTGCTGCAAAGCTTAAAGACTAAGGTTTAGTTCCTTGCTATTATCATTTTCATTTTTATTATTTAATCCAATGTGAGTCTTGATTAGGCTTGCTCGGTTCTAACACCAGTGTCTGTGCCTTTCCTAATGAGTTTCCAGTATGGTGGGACACTGTGCTTCTATCAGATTAGTAGGTGGAGTGCATGTGGGTTTCCAGACATCCCATAAATAATGTATATCCACTTACACAGTCTCAGTCAATATTGCAAATGATTTCTCAAGGAAAGTAGAAATTATCCAGTTAAAGAATGAGAGAAACCACGTTGTCAAAGAGAAAGGTGCTGAATTTTTGATCTCCTAATGGCTTAGAGGATCTGTTAAGTGTTGGAACACTCTGGGCACATATTTTTATTATACTTTTGATGTATAAATACTGACCTTCATATTCAAAACCAAGCCAATTGGAGAAGTTTCCCTGAAACCTATATAGCAAGAAGGCACATGACCGAGATGCCTAATAATTTCATTTTCTGCATTTTAATTTATATAAATCAAAGAATTTTTTTAAATGAAAGGTTTCTATGTTGATCAGAGTTAAATATGAGTGATTTCTCATTCTCCATTAATAAAATATAAATTGATGTAGCTGGTAGGAAATTAGGCCATAGGAGGCTAAATCATAAAAATCATAAATTTCATTAGATACAGTAGTTTCACCTCTTTAAATAAGCATTTCCTGCTTCTTAACCCATGGAAATAATTTTAAATATGGTTACTCATTAAATATGTATAGGTATATATATATATATATATATATATATATATATATATATATATACACACATATATATTTGTTATATCATTGTTCTTTATAGGTAAAAATGAGAAATAATATAAATGTCCATCATGTCATTGTTTTAGAATAGTTAATTACTAAAAATTTTCAAAAAGTTATTAAATTAAAAAGGATGAAGCAAATTAGTATATACTATACAAATCCACTTCATAACATAAAATTACAATCAACAAAACTGTATATTAAGCTAGCAGTAAATATCTATTCATGTATGAATCATGAGTGATTTTACATATTTTCTCTTTCACATGTATGTTTTGTGAGTAGTGTTCTAAAACGGACCTACTATTTCTGAGTGGGAAAACACTGTGACCCATGTTTAAAAACAGCTGATGGTGGTGAGCTGTGTGCACACTCAGGCCTACAGAACCCTGGAGCACCCAGTGCCAGCCTTCATGGGGCCACCCCGACACGCAGACGTCCCTGCTCCTGATGTCCTGCGTCCATCTGTTGTGACGAATGAACTGGTTCTCATTCATTGTTGAGCAGCTCCCCACAGCTTTCAATTTTAAGAGAGTCTAAAGCATCAGTGGTTTCCCTGGGGAGCGGACGCTTCCAAGGGTCAGGTGGGACCTCAAAGCCCCTTGCCAACCAGCTCAAGGTCACCTGGATTTGTTTCCGTGTTTTCTTCTAGAAGTTTCATAATTTTGCCTTATGCATTTAGGCCTAAGACTTGTTCATGAACATGGAATTTGAATCTTACTTGATTTATGTCATCCGTGTTCTGCAGATTTTCTCTAGTAGGTGGAGGTCCTTCTCTGTGCACATTGTATGTCAGTGTGTGTGTTTTTTTTTTTTTGTGTTTGTGTATATCCTCTATTTTGATGTTAATATAAATTATATTGCATTTAAAAATTTAAATTTTAACTCTACATTGCTGCTATTTTAGAAAGCAATGGAATTTTTCACAAGAACCCTATATTCTTCAGTATTGCTATAGTTGACCATTAATTATGAGATAATCTTAAGGAGCAATTTTTGGAATTGTCTATATAAATAATCATGGCATCAATGAACAGACTGTCCAGGTCCAAGGACATGAACAAATCATACCACACTGCTCAAAATCTAGTGACTACATAATGTGCCAGAATATCTCAAGTTTCCCCCATCTCTTGTGACATTGTGGTCATTTATTTCATTTATCCACATGCTATACCTATATAAACACAAAAATATGGTTTCATATAACATTGTTGCCATTATTACTTTGAACAAACAGCTGTTAGGTCAGCACAGATAAAAATATAAAGATCCCATTTATGTTTATTTTCTTCCCCCTGATACTCTTCTTTATATAGAGCCCAGTTTCTGGCTTCTATTATTTTCCTTTCTCATGAAGAAATTATTTTAGCATTTCTTCCAAGATTGGTCTACTGGCTACAATTACCCTCATTTTTTTTTAATCTAAGAAAGTCTTAATTCATCACTTCTGAAGTACAATTTCACCGAGCACAGAATTCTAAGGTGTTGGATTATTTTCCTTTAAACACTTTGGAAAACATTCAGCTATTATTACCTCAAGCATTTTTTTCTTCTCTATCTAGTATTCCCATTATGTTCTTGGATGTGTGTGTGTGTGTGTGTGTGTAAATATGTAAATATAATTTTTACTTTGCTGTTGTTCCTTTTCTGTCTTTGCATTTCAACTTGGGAAGTTTCTGTAGACATATTGATGTGTGCTGTCCACTCAGGGTCTTATTGGAGGCATTTCTGTTACTGTGCTTATAATTTCAAATGTTTCCCTTTGATTCTGTAGAGATTTCATCTCTGTTACCATCCCCACCTACTCTTGCCCCAGGGTACAGTATTTCCATTAGATTGCTTAGCATATTCATTATAGTTAATTTTTTCTTTACAATTCCCCAATCTCCACTGCATCTGCCTGGTTCTGACGCATGCTTTGTCTCTGCTGTTTCTTTGGCCTTGACTCCTATCTTGTCTTGTAGTGTTTGTGGTGACACATATCAGGCACACATGATACTCTAGTAGGAACTCAGATGCAAAGTCTGTCAGTGTGGGCTTTGGTTTATCTGGGCAAGAGCTAGGCTCCCTCCTGTTCTCTGTGGTCATCAGAGGCATGAATTTCCTCTAGGGGCTTTGGTTTTTCTCCCTGTTCTCTTTGTGTTACCCTAGGTTCTCCCCCTGAAATAAAGCCACACATGGCTGCTCCTTCAGCTGTGGTCCTCAGTTGTGCTTTTTAAAAATCATTGTTTTAATTTGTCCTAATTAGTTACACATGAAAATAGAATGCATTTTGACACATCATACATAAAAGGAGTATAACTTCTCATTCTTGTGGTTGTATATGATGTACATGGGTCAGGTAATCATATATGTACGTAGTGTCTGATTATGTAATAATGTAATAATGTCTGATTCATACTACTATCATTCCTAACCCCATGTCCCCACTTCCCTTCACCCCCCTCTGTCGAATCCAAAGTAACTCCATTTTTCCCTAGCACCCTGTCCCCAATGATTGTGATTTTTTATCCACATATCGAGAAGACATTAGGTCTTTTGTTCTTTGGGGCTGGATTATTTCACTTGGCATGATATTCTCCAATTCCATCTATTTACCTGCAAATGCCATAATTTCATTCTTCTTTAAGGCTGAGTAATTTTTCATTGTGGTTCCTCCGCTCTTTTACTGGAGCTCTGGGGGGTACAGTATGTGTGGACGAAGCACTTACAATCTCAGAATTAGATCTCAGCATTTAGCTGGCTTGTGCTCCTGGACTGTGACCTTCACGTGCATTTCCAGCTTTTCCCCCTACCTATGGAAGAAAGCAAGGCTAGAAGGGACTGTGTTTAGGTAGTTTCTGTTTCCCCAAGTCAGTTTTTTCCCCTTCCTGGGAAGGGTTGGTCTGGATAATTTTTAAATGCTTACTCTGAGGCTATTTTACATGCTTACCTTTTTCATCCAAGTGCCAAACTTTTCTCTGGTTTTCATCATGAGAACTTTGTGGGGCCCAGGAAGTAAGATCCACAGAAGAGCGGGCCCCCAGACTGGCCCTCAGGAGAGTCTCACTACCTCAGTGCCCATACCTAACTTCCAGCTCTGGGCCAAGCTGACCCTGGAAGCATTAGCACTGGCTCAGAGACTTTGCTTCAGGACATCAGTCTGGGTCTGCTGCCTGTCAGTTTGTATGGCAGGAGTTGGTCCAGTACCTCCATTATTATGGATCTAACATGCTCCAAGAGCTATTTTTCAAATGTGAAACCTGACACGACCTTAGTTTATTAAGGATGTTCCACTTGATAGTAGACCACGGCTACCAGAGAATTCTGAGGGTCTTGAAGAGTCCCCGGCTCTGGCGTCTGGTTTTAACCCCAGCTCAGTCCTTTATTAATTGTGTCAACCTGGCAGATGGGCTTTATTTCTGGGCTTCATTTGTCATATTTATAAGAGAGACTGTGGTAGTACCAGTTAGTGTTTTTGTGAAGTTTACATGACGTAGACACAGAAAAGAATCTCAGAGGAGAGCAGCCCGTCAACAACAGATTTAATGATCATTTTTACTAACAAGTGTGTTATGCTGTGGGAGGCAAAGAAATAATAGTGTGACACTTGTCCCAGGTATGGGATTTCAAATCAGCTACAGTTGCTTTTGATTCCTAGCTTCAGGTAAGTTGCATATTGAATCGACCCTAGTAATTCTTAGGCTTGGTTGGTCACAAAGACTTAAATGCTTTGTTATGTAAAGAGCAGAACACAGTGCCTAAAGCTCAGTTTTCCCACCCAAACTTCTACTTACTCTTACAGCAGTAAATCACGAATAAACTTTTGCCTCTGTTGGGCTGTATTGGTTCATCCTGACTGGCCTTGGTGTGGCGTTGAGGTGCCCAGTTCACAGTGGCCACCAGAATGCCAGAACATATTCTTGACTTTACTCTTAGGACATTTCAGATTGGACAGTACAATGATCACTAGTGGAAATATGCTCGTAAGACATGTGTTTATGAACTCAGCACATAGTCAGTGAGTTCCTCTTCTATGAATGCTAAATTGTGATATAAAAAGTGATGTTTTCTGTTCTTAACAACAATATTGAGGTATCCCCCCCCCCCCCCCCCGCAAAGCTCATGTGTGAGAAAATGCTAGAAAGTTTAGAGGCGAACCAGTTGAGCTATAAAAGATTTCACCTATCCAGGGCATTAATCCCAAGTAGGGGTTAAGGCGTGGTAACCATAGGCAGGAAGGGCGTGGCTGGAGGAGGTGGCTCTGGGAGGCATGGCCTCAGGGTATATATTTTGTTCTTGTTGGGAAGAGGTCTCCCTCTGCTTCTCGTTGCCATGTCCCTACCTGCCGTCCTCCTCCACACCTTTCCACCACCGGGTTCTGCCTCACCTCAGGCCTAGAGCTATGGGATCAGCGGTCTGTGGACTGAGACATCGAAAACGTTAGCCCCAAATAAACTTTTTCTCCTCTAAAATTGTTCTTGTCAGGTCTTTTGGTCACAGCCACAAAAAAGACAACCAAAACAATAAGTCAGTGAATTATTTCTGCATATTTAACAAAGCGAGTTTTCCCTACTCTCAGATTTTAGTGAACTGGAGGTAAAGAAGCAAGTCTTTTTTTATTGAGTCCTTTCAATACTTGTCCTAAAAGATATGTTGATCAGAAATTTCAGAGAGATTGTATATTTGTGGAGTCAACAACGGATGATTAAAATAAAGATGTTGGTGAGAGTCCAGTGACTCCAGTGTTATCGCCTGTCACCTGTACACCTTCACTGAAAATGTTGGGCCTTCGTGGTCACACAACAGTGTGTATCTGATGTCACCCAATTCACAAAGAAGTAGGGTGATGCATATATCTTAAATCTTTTATTGTGGTAAAAATACATGACATAAAATCATCATATTTACCATTGCTAAGTACATCATTTGTTAGTGTTGAGTATATGTACATTGTTTATAGCCAATTTTCAGAACACTTTCATCTTGCAAAAGTGAAACTCTGTACTCAAACAAAAGCCACCCAATGTCCCCTCCCTGAGCCCCTGGAAACCACCATTGTACTCTCTCTTCTATGATCTGACTATTGACTCTTGATACCTCAGACTAGTGAAATCACACAGTATTTGTATTTTTCTGTCTGGGTTTCTCACTTAGCACAATGTTGTGAAGTTGATGCATTTCCTTTTAAAGGCTGAATAATATTATGTTGTACGAACATACCACATTTTGTTCATTTGTCCACTGACACACACTAGGATTGCTACCACTTACTGGTTATTGACATTGTAGATATGCACAGGTCACTTAGCGATTCTTCTTTTAAGTATTTTGGATATTTACTATAATTAGAATTTCTAGGTAACATGGAAATCCTATTTTTAGTTTTTGGAGAAAATAATCATGCTCTTTTCCACAGTGGCTGCACCATTTTATACCCGGAGAGTTCCAGGCTCTCCGCCTCTGCACCAGCATCTCTTCCGGTTCTGAGGGTGGCAGTCCTAATGAGTACGAGCTGTAGCACCCTCTGGTTTCGATTTCCATTTCCCTAATGGTTAGTGATGCTTGGGATCTTTTCCTAAGTTTGTTGGCCATTGGTTTATCTCTCCTGGGGAAATAGATTTGTACTTTACAAAGAAAGCATAAATTTGTTATAACTAATGAAATCAGGATGCTGGAAAGCGGATTCCTGAAGTATGGACTCTCAGAATGAAATGCTGGCCTCTTCCAAGAAAGAAGGGACCAAACCGTCATCAGCTTCCATCTGGGAGTTGATTGATCTCCTTAAAGCACCATGCTTTATTGTGGGCTCCATTTCCCTGCAAGCTAACTTATTTCTTACAGTTTTATACACCAATCCCTATTAGTAAGTTTCTTTTAAGAGTAAGTAAGTTTCTGTGTTATCTTTTCCTACTTCTTTGTTTGGATTTTTAATACTATTGATTAGCACTCTTTTATATCATTTATGAGGATTTATTTATTTATTTATTTATTTGCAGTACTGAAGATGAAACCCAGGACCTCACACATGCTAGGCAAGCATGGTTGCACTGAGGCACTGCCCCAGCTCTGAAAATATTTTTTAAGAAAAATTTGAAAGGATAGAATTGAACTGTAAAAGTAAAATTTTTAAGCTGATTCTAAGCTGCAGAGCCTGAGTTAAAGTGTAAAAGATCGGACATTGTGAAGTTTCTAAACTGCAAGGCTTGGGTTAAAAAGTAAAAGACCAAGTATTGTTAAATTCCTCTGCTACCCCCGGAACCTGTAATCTCTGTACTGTTAGGACAATACCCGAACTGCCCAGTAAATATTCTCACTGACTCCTCTGGTTGTCTAATAACTTGGGGTTCTGTGAAGCTGGCACGTAGGCACCGCAGGACCTAAAACCAATCAGTTTAAATGTGCACCCCGCTTAGAAGTGACCAATCACCCCTGTCCAATCTGTTCCCGCCAATGAATGTACTAATCATGATTCAGAGTTGTTGTTCAATTTTCCCGCGTCTCATGATAATTTGTTCTGATGTATGCAAAGCCCCCCGCCCTCTCCAAAAAGTGTACTTAAGCTCTGCCTGACCTCTGCTCTGGGCTCTGGGCTGCTCTATCTTCCTGAGTGAGCCTGGAGCCTCAGCATGCTGAATCAATAAAACCCCTTCTGCCAATTGCATGAAGCCGGTCTCTTGTGGTCTCTCCCTCCTACGCTTCGCCGGACGCTTACAGAACTATACTCAGGTTGAAAGATGAATGAATTTTTACTCTGTTTTTGTTGTTTCTAAAGTGTTTAATTTTTATTTAATACTTATTTATTTATTTAATAGGACTAGGTATTGAGTCTGGGGTGCTCTATCACACATGAGGAATGAGCTACATCCCCACCCATTTTTATTTTTTATTTCATTTTTTTTATTTTGAGAGAGGACCTCAAAGTTGCCCAGGCTGACCTCAAATTTGTGATCCTCCTGCCTTGGCCTCCTAAGTAGCCAGGATTACAAGCATGCATCTAATTTTAAATATTATCAGATAAAATTATGTTAATCTATCAGGTAGGACCTTACGTTCATTGTATGTGTTCACCATACAATGTGCACATGTGATTCCCAAAGCATTACCAGACTTAAAACTCTTAAATGTATGATAATCAGTGTATCAACATATAACAATTATTTTTAATATCTTCTGTAGTTAGAAATAGAGACATAATTTTCACCTGAAGATACTTATTGACTTCTCTTGGCACCATGCCATTAAGAAATGTTTCTTGCTTTCCAATTTGTATTTTATAATGATAACAAATGTTATTAAATGAAAGAGGTGGATATAAATTATTACCTACATTGTACCAAGCACTATGGATACAGCAATGAATAAGGCAGATATGGTCTCAGCTTTACAGAAATTCACTCCTACCTCAACAAGATTATATAAAATGTAGATATAGGGATATAATTAGTATTTCATGGAATATGTGCAAGATCTGAATTCAGAGACTACCTCAATCAGTGAACATAAAATACAAGAGTACTAAGGGAATATAAGTCTCACAGCCCAGGTTTCATGAATTCAATGAGGATGAACATTTGCAGTTCTCTTGCTGCTTGCTCCCCAGGATGAGGTACTGTAATGTGCACCTGAGCTATGGGTCAGGACCCACTTAGATAAAACTAGCGCCCCAATGAAGATCATCCATCTTCTCCCATCTACATCATGAATGCACACTGAAGCCACAGTTTCTCATATCTCTTAATGGTAAGAAATAGTAACCGGAATCTGAGATTCTTTCACAATACAAGCCAGGCATCAAAAGTCCCCTTACTTAATAAATTGATAGTCAGGCTGAGGACTTAGGGGAGGTATAGGTCTTGGCAAGACTGTAGATGAATCACTTATTCATCTGATGTGAAAATATACACTAATTCGGTCATTAGATGTTAGGGTTAAAGCTGATTTCTGGGAACACCAAATGTTCTGTATAATGTCATGATGTTTATAAAGGAGTCAAAGGCAGTGTGCTACAGGCCCCTGATGTTAAGGACCCAACCCAGCCTACAAGTTCAGAGACACTTTTACAAAAAGCACTTTTGCTGATTCTTCAAGAGTTTATAGGATATACAAGAGTGGGAAAGGACACTGGATATAGGATATAGACAGAATGTGTACTCTTAGTTGAACAACAACAATAAAAACTTTTCCTAATGATGCATAACATTTTACCCAATTTTACCCAACACAAGAGTGATGGGAGGAGAAACAACTGGCTTGTGAATGGAAGCCGCATTACAACATATTCAGGGTCTGCCAGGACCTTATTGCATTAGGACCACTGGTGTTAAAACATATTCAAGTATTTTTCTATTAAGCTGCTTGCTCCAAAGATTACTTTCTTAGCATTACTCCTGCCATGCAATTCTCTGAGTACAATACAATTCAAAATTTTGCCACCTACATCATGGTAATACGCCAAAGAGAACATCGACCACAGAAGAGGGTCTAACTAGCCAACAAAAATATATGGCACAGCCAGCTGCCTAGCTAGATGCTGTGATCAGCCACCTCGTCACTGGCGTGATGAGCACATCTGCATGTGGAGTGGAGGTGAATGCTGTATCATGGGCTCACCCACATGGTCAGTCAAGAACAAAGCTGACCTGTACACTGCTCTTGTCCAACACCCACTCTCGCAGAAGCAAAACCATCATGGAGCCCACAATAAAGCATGGTGCTTTAAGGAGATCAATCAACTCCCAGATGGAAGCTGATGACGGTTTGGACCCTTCTTTCTTGGAAGAGGCCAGCATTTCATTCTGAGAGTCCATTCTTCAGGGATCCGCTTTCCAGCATCCCGATTCTGAATGGGTCAGGTGTGGGATCACAGCAGACTAGGGAGCTCACTCCACAGTGAAGCCAGAGTGAGAGTAGGCCCAGACCAAGAACTCACTGTTGTCTCACATACTGGATCACTTGAAACCAACTTACTAATCAGAGTCATGGCCTGTGGCCATGTGGATGATAGACGCTGTGAAAATAGTGTCATCCTATAGGACACAGTGCAGAGCTTCAATAAATATTCCTCCATGGCTGTATGTTCCACATAGAAAGATCATCTGGGTCTAGAAACCCGAGAGGTCAAAGCAGTGGTGGATCTATTCACCATAACTCACAGAGTCACCAGGGGAAGGGATTTTTCTCATCCTTGAAGTTCTGGGATCTGAACAATTAGAGATCTTGGTCCTCAGTGGGTGTATTTTCAGTAGGGGACATAACAAGAATTCCATTATATTGAAAGTTTTAACTTCCATTTGGGCACAATGGGCCCTTGTGTGCCCAGGAACCTAAAAGTGAATCGTCATCATCTTGAGAAGAATAATCGATTCAGATCCATAAGGTGAGACAAAGATGCTATGATGAATCGGGGTGGGAAGAAATGTGTCTGTGTTTGAGTCAATGTTTTCATCACTGTGACCCCAAAAACAGACAAGAACAATGTAGAGGAAGGAAAGTTGATTTGGGGCTCAAGGTTTCAGAAGTCTTGGTCCATGGACAGCTGACTCCATGGCTCTGGGCCCGAGGTGCGGCTGCACACCTGGAGGAAAGCTGCTCATGGTGGGTCAGGAAGGAGAGAGGGGTGGGTGGAGGGAAGGGGATGTAGGGAAGCAGAAGCATTTAAGGGCTGCTCCCAGTGACGCCCGTTCCAGCCTCATCTTGCCTGCTTAGAGTCACCACCCAGTCAGTCTGTTCAAACTAGGGTCAATTGACTAGGTTTCGGCTCTCGTAACTAATAATTTTACTTCTGAACACTGCTGCATTAACAGGAGGTTTTGAGGATACTTCATATCCGAGTACCATAGTGTGAAGACAGGTGACCCACTTGGACACATCTTGGTACTGTCTTGCCCAGCTGTGGCTTTAAATGGGCAGTGATGGTGACATTGGCTTGACAAGGTGTTTGTCGTAAAGACTCAGAATTCTCGGGAATGTGAATTAGGTTCCTGCTAACAGGTAATTCTTCAAGGCCAGCAAAGATAGCAGTTTTGATTAAGGAATGTCTAGAACAGGTAGTGAGGTGGGAAATGATGAGTGTCGTTTGCAGTGGGAACAGCAGTTCATTCTACAACCCTCCTTTTTCTGCACTTACAATCAGGGATGGAGACCCATTATAATCCTGGAGGAGGTCTTTCCCAAATATAGAAGGAAAAGTAGGTCAAAGTAACCTGTAAACACACAGATATGCCATTTGAATCTCCTTCAGGGAAGGTTCAGCCATGGGGAATGAGGTCAACAGGAAGCCTCCACCAGCCAAGGTTGGCCTAGGCTCTGGACAGCTGCCTCACTCCACAGCGTACACTTTCTGGAACTACCCTCCTGCAGGGACCAAGAAAGACAAGGGTGTCTTATGTGAGAAACACTGATGGGAAATCTTTGACCTGGTCCCATAAGGTGGCCCACAGCTCCGATGGCCCCGACATGCAGCCCAGACTGACTTCCCAGGCTCACTCCCACCTTCCACCCAAGACATTGAGCCCCGTAATGTTTCCATCCAAGGCCCATCTCATCATCTGCTTCCTGACAACTCAACTTGCAGGACTGCTGGCTTTGAGCGAGGCACGGAGAAAGAGAAAGCTCCGTGAATGTTCAGCCAATGGCTAGAGCTGTAGTGTCACTTGGGCCAGGTGACAAAGCAGTCCGAGGAGGATAGAGGTGATTCAATGGCAAATAAGGGTTCTGGGTGGTGTTTACTGAAATCTCCAACCGTGGAGTCAGCATCTCATTCTCAGGTTCTAGAGAAAGGCCATTTGACATTATAGCATGGGACCACTTGCTATTTAACAGGGTGCTACTGGCCCTCAAAAAAGTATGACCGTGTGACTATGAAATATATGGTGACCAGAGAACTGGAGTTTCTCATCATGAGCTGAAAGATTATTCGATCTATGGAAATACTAGACTGGGCAGACAGAGAAACGTTCCATTATATGATAAACAGAATAGCTGGGGTGAGTTCCAAACAAATCTAGAGGTCACTAGTAAATTGCATGCACCCCATGATGATTATTTAGTGATATTGACTCTTTGCTCTTAATTTACAACTGTGGCCTCATCAAGGGTCACAGACAACCAAATAACAAAGGGAGCTCAATTGTCTAATACACTTTTGTTTACAGAAAATGAAATGCTCTCTCTGTGGCCCCACTCATGCTGCCTGTGAATGAGCGAGACTTTCCCAGGTGCACAGCAATGACCAGCACAGCCTGGTTTTCACCCGACAGTATTCTCTGTTGAAATGGAAGGTATAGGAGTACATAGGCCCCTGGGTGGTGGTTGGTCAGTATCCTGGAGGAAGGGAATTTGGGTAAAAGACAAGGTATGATGAGGGACCTTCCATCTCAAAAACCAGTGAGCCCTTTGGTGGCAGGCTGATCATGACAGGTGACCTCTATCTTCAGGGAGGTAGTGATTCAGCTCAACAGTAACTGATACCTGCTCCAAATGTTTCCTGCCCATTACATGTTTGTGGTATCATCCCGTGAAACTTGCAAAGACAGATTTAACAACACAGGCCCACACACAGTCCGGCTTTAGACTAAGGTGTATTGGGTGCAAGCAAGACCCATATGTACATCACCCAGAACAACCCACCTAGTGCAGAAGAGCCATCTCAACTGGAGCTGGGCTGTGGGTTGCAACAAACACCTTGCAGAGCAGGAGTGCTTTCCTTACACACTCAGCTTCAGGGCAGAGACTAGAACTTTCCCAAACATGCACCATTTATAGTGTATCCCAGTGGCTGGAATACAAGGGTCTGAGAACTGAAGCCTGTAGGTACAATGGACTCACTACCATTGCTCACACTCACACACTTGGTAAGTGGTCCATCTGTGCAAGAAGAAATCTTGCTTCCCGGGGTGGGGGGAGAGAAATAATGAGGGTGGTGACAGTAAGAGCCGGCTAAGTTGGAGATACAGGAACTGCATGCTTTCTAGTGGGGAAGAAAGGGATTTCAATGTGATAGCGGTTACTTGATTACAAGGATAAGCTGACAGGGAACTGCCCTGATGATTGTGGGGGGCAAAGGCTACTCACAATGTGAGTAGGAAGAGCCATATCAAGGCGATTCTTGGTATTTGTAAGCCTGCCGCAGTCTCTGGCTGGGCACAAATCACGAGCCACCACACAGCTTGTAGATTCAAACAGCAATTCTTTATTCCCGAACTCACACCGGCCGTCTACAAACACGTTCTGGGGAAATCCACGTTCTCTGCCCAAAATCACCACTCCTGGGCTTCTGTCTCCCAAATATATTGTCTGACCCTAAGAACTCAAGAGCAACTCAGGCAGCAGGATACGCCCTATTCTAAAGGGGGGAACACCCTAATCTCCTATTATGTTAAACTGCCCTATTCTAAAGGGGGAACACCCTAATCTCCTATTATGCTAAACCGGGGACACCCTAAACACGGATCCGCCCTGGTCCTTGAGCAAGGTCACCTTACATGCAATGTAGCTGCAAAATGTCCTATTTCCATGAGTCCTTCCACTAAAGAAACATGGGGGTACTCTGGCAAGGAAATTGTCATACCTACTTGGCTGATGGCTCCCAGCATAAGCCCAATGATAACCCGAAATTGACACTGCAATGACCTTCGCCTGACACACCTAAGTTTGCTAATGGTTCCTCCTAGGCCACCAAGCAAGAACTAGGAGCCGAGAGAAGGTGAGCAAGAAGGAGAATGAGGGGTAGAAGAGAAATGGTGGTCAGTTCTGAGAAAGGGAGGGCCATAGTGCAGGACGCTGGGCCCTACTAACACCCTCCTCTTGTCCTTGGAGGCAGGTCACCAGCAAAGGGCCCGTTGCCAGCCTGAGGCTTGGGCGTGGGCTGCGGCTGAGCCACTGCTGGGTTGGAGTGCACGGGAACCTCCACCTGCTCCTCTAGGTTTAGCTGTTGTTTTTTGCTTGTCTGTTTCGTCACTTATTTCTAAAACTATGAGAAGAAGACATGGTGAAACTTATAGGTACAAAAAGAAAATGTATTTCCATGATGTCTCGTGCAAGATTTTGAGCATTTTCAAAATGATAAACAGTTAATTATTTGTATGGATTCAAAGCTTGTGAGGAAATTATTTTATCACAAGAATCAAATATAAAAACTCATAAAAATCAGAAAACCTGGATAGGGATCTCCTGAATAAGCAGCCATTGATTTTACTCCTAGGACATAAAGTTTAGTAATAAATGTAAACAGATCAGACAGTGACTTCTGATAGCTCAGGTTTTCCGTTCATCTGCCCCTGACCATTGGGGGGCATTGGTAGTACCAGTCCAGGGTCACCTTCAGACATCCATGTGCATTTCCTGTCTGGTGTTAGGCAACTTTGAAAGCTGCCCACCTGCATTTATTGTGAAGAATCTGGGGCCATGAGCTGGTTGACTTCACTATCTTTTCCAGCAAATCCTGCACCTTTAAGGACTATTAAAGTCCTAGCTTTGAACACATTGCAAAGCTGTGATTTAAGGTCTGCTCTAAGCCCGTATATTACAGGAGAACAACCAGTGGGGAGATAATTGGTTCAGGTCCTCCAGCTGAGATCATGGTCAGAGGTGCGATGCCTGCCAGAGCCCTCAGAAAAACATCATGTCCACACATCACCCCACTCCTCACCACAGGAAAAAAAAATAAGACAGTCCAGGATTAGCATCTTTCCACCTTTCCCAAAAGTCAGGGCAATAACCAGGATTCTGCACGGACTCGACTGTTAAGTTTCATGTCTGAAGGCACAAAGAAATGGCACGGGCCAGAGGTGAAATACAGCATCCTGCAACCCAGTTTAAAAGGTGATTTTTCTTGTGGCCTTCTTCTTGTTCCAGAGGTTACCATGATTAAATTAAAAAACATCCTGAAGTATAACTGCCAAGATACTTTAAAGCATATCCTTTAGGACACTGGGGTACATCTTCATTTCTCTGAGATCAAAACTTGAATTAGAGGGGGCTGGGGTTGTGGCTCAGAGGTAGAGCACTCGCCTAGCATGTGTGAGGCACTGGGGTCAATCCTCAGCACCACGTGAAAATAAAATAAGATATTGTGTCCCCCTATAACTAAGAAATAAATGTTAAAAAAAAAAAAAAAAACTTTAACTAGACCTAAAACCAGTCTTCTCTTCCAAGGTACTGTAGAGTTCAATATATTGTTGAAATTTACTGGGGATGTTTTGCCACATGTCAATAGACCCTGTAAAATGTTATCATTGTAATTATTAATTGTTTAAAAGAAAGGCATAGGGTGTCAGATTAAGCATTGCAAACGTTGTTTTAAAATCCATGGTCATCATTAAATCATTCTGACCTGATTTTACTAAACACTTTTTTAATATAATAAGCACCACTCCACAGAATAGCTAGAGCCTTAACAATAAAACGAAACCACCCTTACATTCCTACCACGATACGTACCTCTCACTCTTTCAGGTGGGATAAATATCATCCAACATCCATCCTTTGCTTTCATTTTTTTAAACAGCTTGAGATGTAATTGGCATAAAATCAGCTGCACGTGTTTAAAGATGAAATTTGATGAGATCTGACATTTGCGTGGGTTCATGCACCTATATGCATGGACAAGTATAAATGGAAAAATCATCATCAGCACAAGCAAGATGGCGACCAGACCCACCTCTGCAAACAGCTCCTTGTGCCCACTGTGATTTCAGGAGCCCTCCTACCTTCTCCACCTGTCCCTTCCTCTATCTCATGCAGTCACCCATCTGTTTCCTGCTGTTATAGATTAGCTCCCGTTTTCCAGAGTTTAAATAGAAAACAAAAGATGTATTGTTGTTTTCTTCAGGCTCCTTTTTACTCAGAATGATGCTTTTGGGATCAACCCATGCACTGCATGGGTGCTCCCTTCTTTTTGTTTCTGAGTAGAATTCCAAGATGCAGACTGGCTTCAATTCCTTTATCCGTTCACTTCTTGATGGACATTCAAGTTGTTTCCAGTTTTTGATGATTACAATTAAAGATAGCATTTGTGTTCAAGTACTTGTATGACCAGCTGTTTTCATTTCTGTTGGGAATTTTCCAGAGATGGAATAATATGTAGGTTGTATGGTTGATGGAGTAATATTTTTTTAAAAAGTCAAACTATTATCTGAAATGTATGAAATTACATATCCCTCAACAGTGTCTGAGACTTCCAGCTAATATACATTCTCGCCTGCCTTTGCTATGATCACGTATTATTTTGAAAGATTCTATCACATTTTTAGTGATGTATTATTTTACTTTTAATTGGTCTTTACCTAATGATTAAATGATGTGGAACATTTCCATCTACTTCTTTGCTATCTATATGTCAATTTGGTGAAATGTTGGTTCAGATCTTTGCTATTTAGATATTAAGCTGTTTATTTTCTTAGTATTGAGTTTTGAGAGCAACACGTGCCCCTTGCAAATCCTCTGTCATTTGTATGATTTTTGAATATTTTCTCCCATGCTTTGGATTGTCATTTTATTTTCTTGATAGTCTAAAGAGCAAAAGTTCTTAATTCTAATAAATGTTAATGAATGAATCAATTTGTTGTTTATGGCTAATTCTTTTGGCTGTGGTTTAGAAAATCTTTGCATAATCCAAGATTTTCATCTGCGTTCCTTTCCTAAAAGTTTGAGAGATTCAAGTTCCTATTTATGTCTATAATCCACTTTAATTTACTTTTTTATATGGTCCAAAGTCAGATCAAAGTTCAGTTTTAAGTGGATGTCTAATTTTTCCATCACCATTTGAAAATTTTTTTCCCAGGAATATACATTTGTAATTTGTCAGAAATCAATTTACTATATAAATGATGGTCCATTTCTGGGGACTATATTGTTTTGTCTATCTTGATAACAATGCTAAACTTACCTGATTATTCCAACTTTATATTAAGACTTGCAGTCAGGTATTTCCAGTTTTTAAGCTTTTTAAAATCTTTTTGAGTTATTTAAAGACATCTAGGGTCTTTGAATCTCCATGTGAATTATTTTTGATAATAAAATAATAAAATTTCTACAAATAAAATTACTGATAGTTTGATTTGGATTGCTTTGACCTTTAAACTCTAGTAAGGAGAATTACAACTTAACAATATTAAATTTCCTGTTCATGAACACAACACTCCATTTATTTCATTCTTTACTTTCTCATCAATATTTTTTTTAGTTTTCACATCATTCCAGTTTTATTTCTGTATTAGTCACATGTGTGCATTACATATAGTATTTTAAACATATTTTAAATGTGTTTTAAAAAATTCAGTTCTGGTTTTCTGTTATTCCTGTTTTCTCACTTTACGGATAAAGTATTTAATATTTTTTTCATTAAATTTGAGGTCAGCTGAAGGTTTTTCATAAATACTTTTTATGAGGAAGAAGTTTTATTTTTTTTCAAAATCAGAAATGGGTGTGTGATCTTGTGAGATGCTCTTTAGCATGTGTATAGAGAATTCCACCGATTGCCTTGTGAGTCCTCACCGTGGCGATCTGAGGATGTTAATTCAGTTTTGCTTCCTTCTCTGTCAGTCCCTGCCCTTGTCACCCTTCGATGTCTATCTCCTGCTCCTCACTCTGTGTGTATGTGTGTGTGTGTGTGTGTGTTGTGCTTGCATGAGTGTGTGATCTGATGTGCAAAAATTTTGTCAAAGCATATATCCATGGAGACTCTAATTTTCTTGTAATGTCTCCAGTTTTATTATCATTGCATCTATAAATGTTTGGTAAAACACACCACTGGGTCTGTCTGGGCCTAGTTTTCTGTGGAACACTCCTGACTGCATACTCAATCTCCCTGTTAACATGGGGCTGTACAAATGATCTGCTTCATCAGTAAATGTGCTTCAAGACATCTGACTTCCTGTGAATTCTAAAATTCATTTGCCTAAGATTTTTCATAAAATCCCCTTGTTGCTCTTTGAATACCTGCAGACTGTATGGTGACAGAACATTTTTATTTCCTGAAATTGGCCATTTTACCATTTTGCCTGGTCAGTTTGGTTCCAAGTTTATCGTCTGTGTTCACCCTCTCAGTTACTAAGCTGCTGGCTTCTCTTTCATTATTTGTCATCTGACATGGGCTGTTTCTTCACTTCCAGGAATATCAGCTTTACCTTGCTCCTGTTTTTCTATTTACTTAAAATGGAACCTGAGATAACTGTCTTGGCATCTCTTTTCTTTCTGTAATATAAGGACATAAAGCTTCCCTGAATTATTTTCTTAGTAGAATATAACGTTTTGATGTATTGTGTCTTCATTTTCAATCAATAAAAATATTTTCTATTTTCATTTATTCTTTGCCGCGTGAGTTATTTAGCATTATTCCTTAGTTTCAAATTGTTTTGGTGATGATTCAATATCTTTCTGTCCTTTTTTAAAAATATTATTTAGTAGAGTTATTTAAAAAAGCATTCAGGTATGACCTGAATAATGTAAAAAGTGATAAAACTTGTTTATAGTCCAGAATACGATCTTTTTAGTAAATATTCAGCGTTCACTTGAAAATAATGGGTGAAATATTTTGTAAATATCAACTCAACTTGTTTGATTGAATTAAACTGAGTAGAACATTTTATAAATATTGACTCAATTTGATTGATACTATTCCACTTATCCACATTCTTATTGATCTTTCTATCAACTTGATTAATCATGTATTGAAAGAAGTACATTAAAAATTCGGATTGTATTTGAGAAGGTTTCTATTTCCTTGGTGCTTATACTGGTTTTTAATTTATATAAGATCTATTACTAGTTACATAGGCATTCAGAACTTTTATATCTTCTAATAGACATCATTATAACATGATTTTTTAATTCTTTACTGTGAAATATAACTTATGGCAATATCATCCTTTTACCTTTTTTGATTAGGGTAAGAAGGCATCTGTTTCCATTGTCAAGCATCAATTTACTTGTGCATTTATATTTTCAGTGGATTTATTGAGTCTCCCTTTATTACTTAATCTGACAATCCCTTTCTTTTAATTGGGAAGCTTATACCATTTACTTTTAGTTTAATTTGAATACTATTGTTTTTGTTGAAATTTTGATGAAGTTCAGTTGTCATTTTCTCCTTTAACGAATCATTTTTTGTTTTTTTCTTTTTTGGTGTCAAATATGAGAATTTCTTGCTAACACTGAATTCTGAAGAGTACCTGTGTTTTCCTCAAAGTTTAAAGTTTTATATTTTTTGTATTTCCTTCTGTAATTCACATTCAGTTAATTTTTGCAAACTGTGCAACTTTGACTGGGGGTCATTTTTTTGTCCTACAGAGGAGCAATTGCTTTAACACCATTTGATGAAAAGACCATGCATCCTCAATTGGATCACATTTACATTTTTGTTAAATGTGGGACTGCATGACATGGGCATAAACAGACATACAGACCAATGTGACAGAATAGAGAGCCTAGAGTTAAACCCACACATTTACAGCCAACTGACTGTACAAAGATGCTGAGAACATGCTTTGGAGAAAAGATAGTAATTTTAATAAGTGGTATTGGGAAAATGACTCTTTAAATGAAGAAAACAATATTATACCTTATTGCTTAGTAGTTATAAAAATTGATTCAAAATGATTAAAAGACTTAAATATAAGACTGGAAACTATTAAAATATTAGAGGAAAACATAAGGTAAAGTTTTCAAGTTTTTGAAGTGGGTAAATATTTCTGGAAAAGACCTTCAAAAGCATAGGAAACAAAAGTAAAACAAAAATGGGATTTTATCAAATTGAAAATAATTCACATTTATCCTGATATTTCATTGTTTTCTGAGCATACACTTACTGGTGTGGAGTACTGCAGTTTGGCCTAAGACACGGAGGATAATGAAGAGTTCTCATCAGGTTATCAATGAAGTGACTAAATAGCGATTGAATGCATAGCTATTGAATTGAGAAAGTTGATTTGGGATAAGAGAAGGGCTATTTATTCTGTCATTCGTTCATTCATTACCTTATTATACTCCCTCATGATTGGTTGTGTTTCCCCTTCTGATCAGAGGTGAGCCAAGGGCTGGAGTGTTATTAAAGGTGTTTGAAGCTTGGGGCATATCTATTCCTCTTTCTTACTGGGTTTCAAGCACCATGGCAGATTGAACAGAAGTGGCCCTTTGTTTTAACAGTTAGTCCCAGAACACATACAACATATAAATTTAAAATTCTTTTATGTAAAAGTAAAAACAATGGGTGCTGGAGATGTAGCTCTGGGGTCTTGGGTTCAATCCCTACTTCTTCAAAAATAAATAAGAAAATAAAATTTAAAAAATAAGAATTATGCATATGGTAGGAATATACATGTATAGAAATAAAGAATAACTCTAAAATTATCCAGTACAACACCTTTATTTTATTGTTGATATGATTTGCTAAGTTTCAGATGACTTAAGAAAAATTGATTACACAGTGGATTTAATTTTCAACTCCATCATTATTTTTCTGGTGTTTCCATGGGTGGTTAACTTAGTCTCTTTATGACTCAGTGTTCTTATCTATGAAATAGGGATATATTTGTTGGGAAGACTGGTACTAAGTGGAATGTACTAGCACAAGGCTAACATTACATAAGCATTAATGACTAATAATGAGCTACTAGTAGAGCAACACCACGATCTGAACTAGTCTGATTCAGCCTCATAGGAAGAAACTGCCTTCAAATCCATTTGCAAACATGAAGCAATATTGATAATAATAACTTCCTATATTAGGTGACATGTATTGGATCAGTTAATTCATCACTGCTCCTCATTATCTGCTTCCCCTTCTTGTGGGAGAATCATACCTCCCACAACATGGAAATCAGATTTGAGCACATGATTTATTCTGTGAAATGCTAGAGCATCTGACATATGCAGCTTTCTCCAAGAGACCATACGAACAATTCTGCAGTTTCCTCATTTTCCCCTCCATAAAGCCAGCATTCTCCCGTAGGGGCTGGGCCTTACAGATTCACAGTACAGGATTTGTGGAGCAGAATTTCCGTTTACCGTGATGGGCATGACGGTGGTCAGGAAAAGCTATCCCTGCTGTAAACTACTGAGACTTGGGGGACTTTGTGGGTACAGAATACCATAGTCAAAGCTTATTAATACAGAGAACTGGGCATATTTTTTGTGAATTAATGTGTGAATCAGGGATGTCCAAAGAACATAACCAATTCTACATACAAAAGTATGAATTGGCTAATCCATTTATGTAGGCTGCAAAGTCTAGACCCAGAGTCCACTCCCTGTCTGAAGGTCTGAGTCTCAAAACAGAGCACTGATGTCACAGCTCAGAGACAGACAGGCAGACAGAAAGCACTCTTTCTTACTGAGTCTTTTCAGACCTCCCATGAATTAGATGAGATCCTCCCCAAGAGAGATGGCAAAGTGCTTTATTCAGTCTATAGATTCAAATGTTGATCCCACCCAGATAAATCCTGACAAATAACATCAGAAATAACATTGAATGAAACATCTGGGCGCCCTGTGGCCCCGTCAGGTTAACAAAGTGAATCTTCCCCATTGTGCGGCTCTTTTTTCCTAAGCCATCATTATCCACCAAAACCTGCCAAATATATACTTGAATGTTATGCATTTTATTTGGAAGGTGGAATTGAAAGTGCTAATCTTCTGTATTTAAGGGAAAGTATGAATGAGTAATCCTTTTTTCAGTTTCTATTCCAGATGTTTGGCAACATGCAAACAGAATAGAATGTAAATGATTTTGAAATGTAATTAGACCAGAATTTTAAACTCTAACAGGAAAACTATTTTAAAATGAGAAGACTATGAATTGTTTTCCTGAAGGTGTCTGTTTATTCTTTCACTAGGAAGCTTTTTGTCTATCACTTGACCTGAACAAATTCACTCCATGTTAGGTAGACAGAAATATGAGTCACACAATAAGTAGCAATAAAAATGCATGTTCTGAGGCTTTTGCAGCAATATTAGTTAATAAAAAACCAGATGGATATATTATTGATAGAAGTGTTTGGAAATAATAATGATACTCATGAAAATTATAATCATCAGAAACATACATGAAATTTTGTACAGTTTTTCAATGGAAATTAGCCTTTAGAAAATAATGTTTATTAGGTTTGGGGTTTTTTGATAAGGACGGGACATCGTAACTTTCAGAATAAAATGTTTTAATAAGGTGCCAACTGAGTGAAGGGTGAAAGATTCAGCCTCTAGCTACGTGGGTGGAAATGTCCATGGCCTAAGATCACACATAGAGCAGAACACAGGGGTAGCTGGATCTAGGAGCCTGGAGGCTGGGGCAGGTGACAGAGTCAGGGACAAGGAGAGCCAGTTCACTGACTCCTGCTTTGGGCTGAGATGGGAGCCACTGCAGGAATTCAGACAGAGGAGAGACACAGGTATGAGTTTTCTTTATAAAAGAGCATGCCAGCCATTATATAGAAAGGGTTATTCCAAAGGTGGGTAGGCAGGAAAGAGCCTAGAAAGGAAGTGCTAGGAGAATAGGCAAGAATTCCCAGGGCAGCACACTCAGAAGGAGGAACGGAATCGCCAACATATTGGACACAGGGTATGTACGAACAAGAGAAGCTAAGAATAACCCCAAGATTTTCATAGGGAGCACCTGGGAAGATGGCGGTGCCATTGAATGAGCTTCGGGGTGCATGTGCAGTGGGTGTGGGAGAGAAGAGCCAGACTTCTGAGTGTCAAGTGTCAGTTATGTGTGTGAGTCATGGCAGCGGAAACCATCTTATCACCCTCTAACTGGGGTACCTCTTCATTTAGGACATGCACAGATGACACTGGACACCATGGTGGGGTTAATGACTTGGGAATTTGAAAATCGTTGGTATTCTACCAAAGCTGTTCAAATAGAGCCCTGTACAGAGAATTTTTGTGGTGTGTGTGAGTGGTGATGAGGATTGAACCCAGGTCCTTGTACATGCTAGGCAAGCTCTCTACCAACTGAGCTGCCTCCCCAATACCAAAATAGAGCCCTTTACAATAGTACAGAAATAGCTTAGGGTATCCAAAATGCTGAGATGGAATGGAAATGACTTAGGATATCCAAACCCAGATTTGCTCAGTTCTTCCAAAGTATTCTAAAGGCTTGATTCTTATTAGAGGAAACTTTCCATGTTTTTGTTTTTGTTTAGTGTAATTCAGATTTGAATACTGCTCTGAAATCTCCATCAGTGTTTTGTATGCCAAACACCATGTTCTCTACAGTAAATTTCTGTAATTATTCTGATATTTTTTAGTAGAGAGGAATCTTTCAGTGTGTCACAAGATAATCATAAACACAAAACATGAGGTCATACCATGTTTCTCTTCTTCTGTGAGTAGATTTAGGTTGTTGCTGATGAGGAGATTATTTCCACATATTCAGGTCCCTGATGATTGCCATGAGGTTTACGGGATGGAAATGCTTATAGACCTCTCAGGGACCTTGATTGGAGAGTGATATGACATATATCTGCAATATTTTCCTTAGTTAGTTTTATCTGCTGGGCTTATAGACCTGTAAATAAAAGTGGCATATTTCCCCAAAGAATTCAATTTCCTCTGTGAGTTTACTTTATAGAGCCTCCATTCTACCCATACAAGTGCTTCAAATGGTAACACAAGAAAACATAAAGCACCATCTTATTTTATTTTATTAGTGTATTTTACAACAATTCTGCAGATACACAAGCTTCAGAGATCATAAACACCAAGGTCTGGAAGACTTTACCTTCCTATAAAGTGCTTTTGGAAAAGTGGCACTGCTTTGAGCCTATAAATGCTCTGCTACCCTTGAGGGAGCAAAGATTTATCTCTTCTCAATTTACAAGTAAATCCATTGTTAACCCATCTCACCTCTTCACCAATAAAGGGCTGATTTATGATTGATGGTCAATGAGTCCATCTGAGGCCGATGCTGCTGAGGTTAAGAGAAGGAAGCATGAGAAAACCTAGAAAATTGTGCACCATTTAATGCAGATTAAAGGAAGTCCCTGTAGGGTGCTCACAGCACCAAGCCTGTTCTGCTTCTGTGATGAGAACCAGGAAGGAAGTCAGGACGATCCTCCGGTGGATTTGCTGCTGGTGCTTGGGGAGTGTGGCTGTGTCAGGGTAGCTCAGACCCTGCATGGCTCCTGTTCCTATCAGTGACCTGCCCGTCACTGCCCTCATTTCCTTCCATGCCACTGCCCACATGAATTTATTTTTCCATGCTTAAGGACAGTAAATCCAAACCCAAACAGAAAGCACATTTCTGTGGTCTGAACATTTGTGTTTCCTCCAAATTCACAAATGTTGAAACCTACCCCCACTGCAACGGTCTCAGGGGGTGGGGTATTTGGGACGTGGTTAGGGCATGAAAGGCTGCACAGGATAGGATCCATGGCTTTATCAGAAGGGCATCAGGAAGCTCTGTTCCCTTTTGCATCCTGTGGAGACACAGATAGAGGGTGCCATCTATGAATCAGAGAGCCACAGCCCTCCCCAGATGTCAGTTCTGCGGGCACCTGGATTTGGGACTTTCCAGCCTCAGAACTGGGAGAGATAAATTCCTCTTACTTGTAAGCCACCCATCCTAGTGCAGTTTGTCATAGCCACTGGAGAGGACGGGAGACACACAATGCACATTTATGCAGAGGAATGTTACAACCAGTTGATTGAAATAGGGGTTGCTCAATGGCTGAAAGGAAAGTTTTTTAAGACTGGAAATTGAGGCACATAGTCACAGGGTTGCAACAGCTGCTTCACCAACGTTTCCTTAGGATGCTTTCCCTGGGTCCGTAGTGAATTTGCATTTCTTTAAAATATCTTTTCCAGTGTGTAAATCTCCTACAAGATCCTTTGATATTTCCCTTTCCTACATGGCCCTGGAACACTCTGGTCATTCAGACCTGGGGTCAACACAGTGAGTAGCAATCTCTCTCCAGTGTTGTTTGGCAAAAGAGAGAGAGAGAGAGAGAGAGAGAGAGAGAGAGAGAGAGAGAGAGAGAGAGAGAGAAATGTGGCATACTGTGTCTTTTTTTTTTGTAAAGCTCTTTAATACTTAAAATTCATTGAGAAGCCAGGTGTGGATTGCATGCCTGAAATCCCAGCTATGTGGGAGGCTGAGAAAGGAAGATTATAAGTTCAAGGCCAGGCTGGGCAACTTAGTCAAATGCTTTCTCAAATTAAGAAAACAAATAAATAAATTAATATCTGAGGATGCAGCTCAATGGTAAGGCACCCCAAATTTAGTCTCCATAACTGCAAATAAATAAATAAATAAATAAAAATTAAATGCCTGAGAAGCTTTCTAATAGAGAATTCTGTCCAATATTAACTTGAACTTTTTTTTTTAAAGAGAGAGAGAGAGAGAGAGAGAGAGAGAGAGAGAGAGAGAGAATTTTAATATTTATTTTTTAGTTTTCGGCGGACACAACATCTTTGTTTGTATGTGGTGCTGAGGATCGAACCCGGGCCGCACGCATGCCAGGCGAGCACGCTACTGCTTGAGCCACATCCCCAGCCCGAACTTTTTTTTTTTTATTGTTTTCATCATCATTAAACTTATTCACACACTATGGCAATGTTAGTCCAATCCAATTGCTCTCTCAATATGGAAACAAGACCCAGACAGGTAAATTATATAACCAGAAATTTTACGGTTGTGTCCAACCTCAACCAGACCTGGGTTCTGTGGGGGTCAGTTCATTCAATCTTGGGGGCTTATGCTAAAGCCTTTGTGAAAAGACTGAGTTGAGTGCCAGATTAAGGAGAAACAGAAAAATTTCTTTGCTCTTTATTTTAAGAAATCTCATTTGCTCTAATTTTTTAACTGTTAAGCAAAATGGTTTGAAATACAGTACTCCAATTAGTTAACTTCTCTTGGCAAGGTGAATTATCCAGATACCTGAATCTTTCTGCTTTAAACTTGGGAAAAAAAAATAATACTCTCCTACATTAGTCCCCTAGGCCGCCATAACCAACACCACAGAGTGGAGGCTCTGGTTCTGTGGGCTCGAGGGCAAGGTCAAGGACCCTTGTGCTGGCTTTGGGGAGCCTCTCTTCCCAGTGTGTAGACGGTGGCCTTCCACTCACAAGGTTGCCTCCTGCACACCTGAGCAGAGAAGAGCCCTCTGGAGCTTCTCCCTCCATAAGGACACCAGTCTTCTCAGATTTGGCCCCACAGTTATGACCTCAGGTACCGTCAGTCAGCTCAGGAAGGACCTGTCTCTAAAGACATTCACGTGTTGAATCCTGGCCAGGGAGACCTCAACATACTAACCTTGAGGTGACACAGTTCAGTCTGAGGCATTTCTGCTCACTGTTGTTATTCTCTTCTCTTGTTCCAGGAGATATCTGCACTCCCTTTCTGTTCTCTCAGTTGCCCCAGATTAGCTTTTTCACACTCCTGATCTTTCCACACTTATTAAGTAAACTGGAAAATTTGGGAAAGTCCCTCCAGCTGTCCAAGATTTTCATTACCCTCAGTTTCCATAGACCTTGTTTTCCTGCTGAGAACAGGCTCTGTGCAGGATCTGGGTTTTGGAATCCTGCCTCAGGTATACCTGCTGTCCTTGATCATTCCAATCAGCACCCTGTTACAACATGACCACTGTCCGTTCCCAGTAACCTGTTCACTGACTGTATATGTATATATTGAACTCTAGGCAACATCTCCTCTAAGAGCTGAAACTTTATATTCATGCCAACAATGATAGGAATTCAGCTTTTTGGAAACATCATCTTATCATGCAATAGCAGAGAAATAAATGTGGCTGCACTGTCAGCAACTTAGCCTTCCCGTCTGGCATTCTGGTGGTTAGTGCAGCCTAACACATGGTATGTGTCCAGTAAATGTTGGTTTTGTTTCAAATTCATTGTAACCAAAGAAGGATGATGTGCAATGTACAGACCCACCCAAAATAAATAAATTGCATTTGGTTTCTTCCATCGTGACCCTTAGAGTGTGCATTATGACTCTGTAATAATGATGACGAACACCTGTATATTGCTTTCAGGTGTGCATGCTTTATTCCTCACAATTTTGCAAAGTGAGGCAAAAACATAGGTTGTCATGTGACTGGGTCAAGATCCTGCAGCTATTTAGTGGTGGAGTTAAACTTCAAACCCGATTTTAAACCCAAATTTTCTTTCATTCATTCACTTCACATTGACAGCATGTCAGACTTCGGTAATACAACAGTGAGACAAAGACGCATATTAGAAAGAATAAGTTTTAGAGACATGCAGATATGATTATGGCAATTGAAAACAGAATGTGAAATTGCAACCCTGAGAATTGCTCTTGGAGAGGCACAGGGGGCCATGAAAGGTTTGCTGGGGCCGGCCTTCCTTGAGAGGAGTCAGACATTGACATCGTGACGTTTCAGATAAACCAGGCTACCTTCTAGGCAGAAATGTGACTAGTCATTTAACTAACCTGTTCTGAAATCTGAATCATCCATACGCCTAATAGTGGGATTATAGACAATAAAAATGGGCAAAAAGCAGATGAAGCTCCAGTCTTCACCACCAGCATCTACTTCTGAGTTAAGAAAGCCTCAGGCAGCCGTAGCTCCAATGCCACCCTCCATGCCTGGTGGGAAGGCACGGCCAGAAGGGCGCTTCCTGGGACCCAGATGGCTAAGAGGCTCTCCCATAAACACAGGTGCCACTGAAATCAGGAGAGAGCTCAGAACTAAGGGTCCACAGACCGGCAGGTAGTGAACTCAGGAAGAGTACCAGATTCACTGAGGGCAGCCAGAGAATGGTGGGGAAAAGGCAGGTTTGAGACAGGTACCAGGGACAAGACAGGAAACCACTAGAGCCGAAGATTGTGGGAAATAATTCCTTATTCTCTTTATTAAATGTCACCGAAATGACAGATAATCATAACATGGGAATTTGTTTTCCCAAAGACATATTTAAAATTTTTCTGAAGAATTACTCTTCAATCTCAATATAAGGACGTAAAGAATATCACTAAGTCTAGCCCTGGGCATCACAAGCAGTTTGATGTCTAATATCAAAGCCACCTAATGTGATATGGTTGACACTGTGCGGTGGACCATGTCAAAGACCACAGCGATGCCCAACATGTTTAGGTTCACTGCATTTTAGGCTATGCCAATCCTCAGTTCTTCACTCAGTTAATTTTGTTTTTTAATATTGTGGTATCTTTGTTTCTATCTTTTGTAATGGTTTTCTTTAAATGTCAAGAGGAATCCTTGCTCCTCTATAGTTATAGCATCTGAGATCTAAATATTTATTTACTGTCTCTACACCATGTTTATAGAATTGTCAATACCATGAATTTTCATCTTCACCAGAAATGCCTTTGTTTTATCTGTTCACAATTTGCCCAGGGGTGTATCTATTAATTATTTTTTTATATATACTGTTCCATGACCAATACCTGTATTATTGTTTGTTAGAAAAATCATCAGCATTCTCCTTATAATAACATTATTGTTTGTTAGAAAAATCATCAGCATTCTTCTTTTGCCTCTTCTATTCATCTATTCTGTATAATATTAAGTACCCACTCTGTGCCATTTGGTTATTAATCATATCAACATGTGGGTTTTTCCTCTCTTTTAGAAGAGATTTATCATGTATTGACATAAAAAGAATCTAGAAAAATTTAAAAAAACCCATGCATACAAGCAAGTAGCTTCCAGGAAAGCTTTTTATAATACACAGTCCTAATGTGCCAGAAGAAAATCACACTGACAATGATGCAGAGTCTAACCAATAAAAAACACATTGGAAATTGAACATTAAATATTCTTTTGCACATCCTGATGTGCTACTTCACTTGCTTCATTTGCATGCAAATAAGGGTTCAATAACTATTTTAATTGCTATGTCCCCACCCAAAGCAAAGAAAGAAAATTCAAAATATATGTTTTATTTTGTATAAGAATGTTAATATTCACCAAATAATTACCTAATTTACATAGTGATTAGAGTCATCTGCCATAAAGTATTTTTATAAATATACAGAGGGAACATTAGGCATTGTGAAATTTGACAAGTAAAATAATAAACAAATCTAATAAGGGAAATTGTATGCAGGTGAAAGACTTCTAGTACATTATTTTTAATATAACTTTATTACTAATGTCAGAATAATAAGTCAACTCCTTAAGCATTCTGTGCATCATATTTGGTAGGTGAGAGAGGAAAAGCAAATATAATATGGTTTAAAAATATTGAACATGATCAAACACATCTGAAAAAGATAAATTCCTCAGGGAAGAATTTCCACCTACATAATTTCAAGTGGAGTAATCTATTTTCTAATTAGCAAGGAAAAAATCCCCTGTATATGACCTTGAATTTTAAAATATTAGCTCAGAGGGAATATTTACAATCCAGAGGCTCAGATGCATAATGAAAATACGGACATGACTTTTACTGTTGTTAAGGTTCTTTTTAAATCATTCTTAGGAATAATCAGCCTATGTTGACTGACATTTATAGTATGGAAATTGGCTGGAATACAAATGCAGTGGTGTTTGAAATTATAAGGCACATGACTGAGGAGGCAGGTTAAATATTTGTGGGGTTCCAAGTCATTTTTCTTGGTAGAACCAATACCTTTGTTCATTTGGATCAAGCTTATACCCTAAATGAGTTTTACATACTTGAAATTATTTTAGTTCTCCAATGCTACTCTTTCCAACACTTGATATGTAGTTGTTATTCATTCCAAAGAAATGTATTTTTCAGCTTTCAACATTTTAAATATGACTAAGGAAGAAGGACTTCGGGGTTTAAGCTTCGAGGATTTGCCAGGTAACCTTGTCTGCGAGGTACCTGCAACCCACAAAGGAGCATATGGGCATCCCTGATTAAAACCCATCTATTCATTGTTTATCAGTGTGTTTCTAGTGACCTAGAAACAATTATAAGAAGAGCCAGGAAGAGGCAGAATGGTGAGGTCTGAAAAATTCCAGCTTGTGAGTTTTATCCCCAGAACCTGGGCTGAGACACGGAGCCTGGCCTCTTGGAGTGTTGGGAACTGTCTACACTGCCTTGGGGACCTTCACTGTGAGTCAAAGGACACCACCTTGTAAGGCATCTGGACTTCACAGTCAGGAGCCTAAGCCAGGCACCTGACCCCTTTGCTCATATGCTTTGGCCTATAAAATTGCCTTTCTGAAGTTCAAGTTCATGAAAAATGGGAAAGAAAATAACTTCCTTCCGGATTATTTGAGGATTACACACGATTATTAATGACTGTAGGATGTGGACAATTTAATAAATAATGGCAAATACGGTTGTTCTGAAAGACCTGGGAGCAGAGAGTCCTGAACGTTTCTTCCTTCACTACTGGTTCTCCTGATGATGTGGGGTGAACGGATTCTCTGTTGTATGTTTAAGACAGAGAGGGACCTGCAGCACCCACATGGGCACCCATGAAACATTAATTTGCTTTCACATAGCAAGTCAGTGTCATAACAGGAACTAAAACTACATGGTTATAATTCACAACACGTGATTCAACACGTGGCCACTCACATGGTGCTTGTTATATGAAGTGGCCTAACTCCTGGTGTAAGGCTTTATCCTACCTGATAGAATTGCCCCTGGAACTTGTCAGACCCAGGACATTCATGAAGGTGGAGAATACAGTGAACTCCTTGAATCTCAGAGACTTCTAAGGTATTCAAGAAATTCTGATGCTGGAAAAAGCACAGAAAGGGTAACACTCCAGTACAGAGGCATGCTAGGAATCGAACATGTGGGATATGTTCAAATAATCCTACAACCCTTTACAGCCTTCCTATGAAAACTAGGAAATCCCATTGCAGGCCACCTAAAATATTGGCAAGCTTAAAACAGCACCATAAACATTTTGTGACCAAACTGGAGGCTTCTAAGGAGTGTAAAGAGGGTATTAGCATTAGAAAATCTATATATTTTTTGGGGGAGACTGGCATTGTGGCTCAGTGGTAGCGTGCTTACCTAGCAAGTGCGAGGCCCTGGGTTGGATCCTCAGCACCAATTACAAACAAATAAAGGTATTGTGTCCAACTACAACTAAAAAATAAATATTAAAAAATAAGAAAATCTATATTTTCTCTGAAAAACTGCTTTTTTGAAGTCCTGCTCACCACCTATTTGGCTTGAATTTCAGAAAAAAAAAATGTCATAAACTGTATGCATTACAGAATCATAATCTCTGCAAAGGGGCTGGTGCCTGACCCCTGTCTAAATTAACGAGATGAATTCAATTAAAGGAGAAAGAAGCTAATCTATCCCTGTGTGAGTAGTCAACATGAAAAACGGAGCGGATTGTTTCACGCTCTCGTGCTGATGTTGGTCTATGATCCCGTGCCTTAATTACCCCTGCTGTCAAAGCAGACAGTATTGTTTCCGCCATCGTCACTCTAAGCCAGCCTCATGTGGGAGCTTATTAAATATGTGACTCTCAATCAGGCCCCACCCAGGCAACCTGCTCAGCCAGACCTGTATCTTCACAGGCTCATCGGGAAGTACGAGCCATGCTCTGGGCCACTGATCCCCCTGTCTCGAGAAACACAAAGGAGACCATCCACCCCAGGACACTTCACTGTGGAGTAGAATATACGAAGTGTGTAAGGCTTTTTCGATTTCCATGTTTTATCTGAAGGTGTGGGGACTTGTTAGTACTCTTGCCATAGTTGTTGCCAAGCTACATAACAATTCTGAACCTATGTAACTGACCAGGCACTGCCCTAAGTATGTTGTCATCCACTTCTTTTTCAACTGCCCGTGGGTTGCATTACTGCAATGTACAGAAAAGGAAACAGAAAACGTAGACTGTATGTAACTTGCCCAAGATGCATGCTATCAAGAGGTAGGGTCAGTTTTCCAGCCAGAGTCCATTTTGTGGGGGGCGGGGGCAGCACTAGTAACTACTTTTCTGGGCTCTCTCTCTGATAAAATCAGCATTTTCTTGATGATCAGCTTCTTTTCACTTCTTTTTTTTTCTGACCCATATCCTGCAAACTCTAATTAGTGGCCTATATCACTTACTTTAAGAATGTGCAAGATACTCTTAAACGCTTACGTCTATGACTCCGTAAATTTCATTGTTTCCTTTTACAGATGAAGAATTATTTTATTCCTCTGAGAGCTGAAAAGAACTATGCATACATCATAATTTGATCATTTTACTCCCCAGTACCTACCCATCCCCTCACCTCTTTCCTCCAGCCTAAAGGTTGAGTGTTGTTATATGAATGTATGAATCAGCCACAATGAAACTTGCTCTTCTGTATAATTAATAGGCACCAATTTTAAAATTTTAGAAAAAAAACAACTGAGACCCAGAAATATAATTTGCTCAGCATCACAGAAGAAGTTAGATATTAAGGGGTAAAACTAATAGTTACCTAGAAGAGATGATCCCTGTAGAGATATGACCAGTACTCTACCTTTCTTCCAGAATTTTCTTTTTGGCATGGTCCAAGTTTCTCCTGGACAGTCTGATGAAACATTTCCTATTAGTCAGGTCTTGAGTAGCAACTCCTCAAAAATAATTTTTTTTTAAAAAAGCCTTGCATTCCAACACCTTGTGTCTACTTCCTATGCTGGAGATCTTCTCTGAGGCCAAAGCTACTTTAACAAAGTAGTACTTTAACATTTTTTAGCAAAATTTAGAGATGAAGCAGAACAGAGGTGGAAGGTCAGCAGAAAAGAGCATCACAATCTATCCAAGTCAGTCCACCAGAAATACAGTGGGAGCCACATAGGGACTTCTCAAATGTTCTGGTAAACACATGAAAGAAAGAAAAAGAAACAGGTGAAGTTAAATTTAATAGTGTGTTTTATTTAATTCAAAATACATTATCATTTTAATAGCCAATGTAAAAAAACTACCAAAGAGACATTTTATATTTTATACTATGTCTTTGAAATTCTTGCATATTGTAGCACATCTCATGTCCAATGGCCACACTGAAGTGCCCAATAGGCCCTTGTGCCTTTGGGCTGCTATATTGGTATATTGGACCTTCTGGTACTAAAGGCTTAAAGTGCCTGAGATAAAATAAAATGAGGTTTGTAAGGGGTTAGATCAGTCAGTGTGTCTAATACCAAAGGAATAATACATAAAGACTTCATGGTGCATACACATTTCTAATCTATTTCTCTCCAATGTTAGTATAATGCTAACATGGACATTCTTCCTTCAAAAAAATGTGGTTAAGTAACATGATGTTTTTATTTTGATTTTTTAAATTTTGAAGTTTATTGTTATCATAATGTATCCATTAAACATTATTATTTAAAATTATCTTAATATAATTCTACATGGATTTTTTATCATCTTATAAAAACAAAATTTCTGGTTATTAGCATTTGGTATAATTTTCATATTATAAGCCATGTTTGATGAAATCCTGCTACAAAAGTCTTTGTGCCAATAACTAAACATACACATTTATAATTCCGTCCCTGTGAGGACTAAATTGCTCCCCAGGAAGAGGATTCCAGTAGTTTCAATAGTACTCAGGAGAGGTGCTCCAGGAACACTCTGCCCAAACCTATTTGTAATTTATTAAATATGTTTGCCATTTTAATAAATGACATCTTCTCTTTTCCTTCTGATATTTCTTTCTTTAGTTATAAGTTAAAAGAAGTGTGTGTATATGTGTATGTTGTGTGTGTGTGTGTTTTCAGGCCATTCATAATTTTTTCATATTTTTATTTGTGCATTATAATTACAATTTTATTTATTTTTATTCATTTTTTATTTTCAAGCTTGGAAACATTCTTCATATGTATATATAGAGAAATATTTTGAGGGAATCACTTATCTTTCATTAGAAATGTTACAAATATTTCACTGTTTGAAGAATCATTAAAATAATTTGAGGCATTTACAAATTTTCTAGTTATATGTAACAATATTTTCTTAAAAATCAAGCTCTACAACCTTCATTTCATATTTACAAAGAATTTTTTTCCCTCAAAGGAAATGTAAACCTGCATTTTCTCCCTGCTGTTTTAGTGTGTGTGTGTGTGTGTGTGTGTGTGTATGTGTGTGTGTTTTCTATATTTAATGTCTTAATCTATCTGGAACTTTTTTTGAGAAATTATGGAAATGTAAACTATGGAAATGAAATTTTTAAAAAAATTATCAATGAATTCTATCAGGTAATTTAAAAAGTCATTAATTGCAGAAGCTCGTAATTGCATATCATTAGCAATTTAATCACTTTAAAAACAATTATTCAATTTTCTGATTATGTTTTGGGCTAGGTTTTCCCAAATCAGTTCTGGAAGGTGCAGGAAGTGGGAACTTTGGAGAAAACATAACATTTTCTTTCCTTGGTCCCCCAGCCAGCCAGCTGGAGACACGGGGAGATAACGGGAGCGGAGGAAAGCACACCACAGTGGGTTTTGTTGGGTTTTGTTTTTCCTTGATGTTTCCTCCCTGGACCTGCATGAAGTTTCCTTTCCTTCTTCTGCCTGGTCTGCCTTGCCTTGCTTACGGATGGCCTGGTGCAGCATCTCTGCTGGCCTGGGATGAAGCACAGACCGGGTGGAAACAGGGGATGGGCGCCCCTGCAGCCTCCAGGCTGGATGTACCCAGGACCAGAATTACCTTCTGGGGTCCCCAGGTGACTCCCCCACCTGCATGCCCCCACTGCACACTCACACCTGAAGACTTCAGATCTCAGTGTGGTGACAACGGTTCCTAGCCCACTCATGGGTGGGTTACCCTTCTGCTGTTTCTCTGGTCCCGGAGGCCTTCCCTTCCTCAACTTATTTATTTTTTTCTTAAATTTAAGGATCCAGAAGAAATTCTCTAAAGTGTGCCATTTACATTTCTCTTCTTTCATTTCAAGGGTATTTTTTTTTTCATTTTGTATTCAATTCCTATGCTTATTTGGAAAACTGTTAAGTGAGCAAGTTAAATGAAAGTTAGGCAGTTATTGCATAGTTATCATATTCTTAACTGAAAGACAGGGCATCTCTGACACAGTAACCTTGCTGCTAAGGCAAACTATTTAGAATTCACTTATGCGAACTGCATGAATATCAGATAATAGCACAGATATGTCCCAAGCATAAGTCCCTCCCTTATAAGTCCCTTGCAGGTGGATCTGCAGCGGCATCCAAAGGGTCAATGCATTTGAGCATGACTTCACTTGCTGTCAGCGATATCTTCAGCATAAAGGAGAATGGAGCTAATGTGGAAAATGTTTTGCTTGCTCATATGGAAGGCACGGACGTACTCTGTCTGCAGCCACGCGTTTTGCACATATTTTCAGTGAAGTGATGTATCCCTTCATTTAAAAAGTCAGGTGATGGAGTAATGCCTGATTTTATTGAGACCGTAATGATGAAAAAGCCATTCCTTCTCGTAGCATCCCAGGGATAGGCTGCACACCTCTCTTCCAATAATTGTATGTGGCAACAGCAAGCCAGTGTCTGTGTGGGATAATTGGCTCTCCTCACTGCATTTGTGGGTAGTCAATCTGAGAATTACTGAGATCGAACAAAACCCACGGTGACGGCAAGACTGAGGCCCATATTGATCTGGTAGGAATAGGACGGATCTGTCAGGTCCAGGCAGAATACATCATGCTCCTGGTGAGAGAATTCTTTCCGCAGAAAAGGGAAATAATTATTCTCTCCAGTGAGACACTTGAAACAAAAGTACATAGCTCACAAAGGACTCTAATAGAATCTTAAACGTGGAAAATAGCAAGCTTTTTTTTTTTTTCCTCTTTTTCTTTGCATCTTTTCTTTTGTAGCTGCTGCTGGAGGAAATAGCACAGAGGCTTCCTATGTCTTCCTGAGTTTCCTTCAGTCTATCTGGGCTTTTTAAAATTTTTTAATCAGTGCATTTCACACCTCAAACCCTGAATTCAGAGCCTTCAGTTGGAACGGGTGCAGATCCAGTTGGTGTATATGAAGTAAGCCGTAATTGCGTTGGAAAACCCCAAAACACATAAACTAGATCCAGTTGTAACCACGCATGTATGGAAAGCAATGCAAGAATTTTCCACAGGCTGTAGCAATGATGTTACTCAAACCATCCCCGAGGCCTCCCAGCAGTGAGTCCTGCCATGGAAAGAAATTAGATATCAACGCAAAGGCCCGAGCAGATGGATGTTCACTCAGTACCTTCCTGTAAAATTCTCTACCTAGATTCGTAATTGAAGAAATAGCTGCATCTAAGTTACAAAGTTGATGTCTTTGTTTTCTAGCACCCTTCCCTGACAGGAAAGCTCAGCATTTGGAGGACTAAGGACAAAATAGGTATTGTTCAAAATTAAAGGACCCATGAAAATCAGCCCTAGGAAGACCTGAAAATAATCAGCCAGAAGCCAACAGAAATTACACTAGGCAAATGATGGTTTTAAATGTCCCTGAGATAACAAATCGCATTTTAATAAGAAACAGAGCTTCTGTGTAGGTGGCCGTCTTCTCCCAGGGTGCGGCCGTGTTTCCACGAGGCAGGCAGGACGTGCCCTCCAGACCCAGGCGCCCAACTTGATGCCCTCAGCTGCCCTGGATCCTGGACTCTCTCTGGCATGTGTAGTCCCCCTGTGAGGGTCTTTCCTCAGCCTAGAGCTGTCTTCTGTCAGTCGATCCCACTGCAGACCGTGTGTGGGTCATCGGCTAGACGTCCTTTACTTCTTAGAGTGCCTTATCTCCTCCTTCACTGTGTTCCGAGTCTGCTGACTTAGGAGGACCATGTATGTCCAGCCTCTTCCACACCTGCTTCAGGCCCCAGTAGTTTGCTACCTTTTCCCCACAGTCTCCCTCCCTAGGGTCAGAACTGACACCCATTAGTGTTGGGGACAAGCCTAAGACACTCTCAGTTGAGTGTCAGGGCTGAAGTGAGGTGTGAGTAGCGGCAGGTGGTCTGGAGTCATGATGGGCTGGGGGGATCATTAGTGTGCTGGAGTTGGAAGAGTCGGTAGGCTGGGGGGGGGCAAGTTCAAGTGCTCAGTTTCATCTGAGGTTAGACTGTGCTCAGAGTTTTTGATGGGAAGAAGTCCTGGCTCCGACTTCTTCCATTTCTCCGTCTGTTGAATTGAGCTCTGGTGCCAAAGGGCTTCGGCACTAGTCTACTTACTAGGGATGTAGACACACACGTGTAGATGAAGATGGGGTGTGGTCAGTCACCATAGAAGGGATGTAGAGAGAGAGAAGCAGTCACAAAGGAAAGACTGCAGATGGACCACTTAAGGCCCCAGGGCTTCAGTGACCTTTATGGCCTCAGTAATGATGAATGGTCTTTCATGTCATGAGATGGACAGTAGGCTCATCGGCAAGCAAGGCAGAGGGCTAATCTTTAAACATCTTCTAACAGGGAAAGCATAGGTATTCTGGGATGAGCTCTAAGTTGGATCAAGAATGCTGAATCACAGGCACTCCATTAGAAAATACGCTTCTTAGCTAATAATTAGGATGACCATGTGTCTGCATTTGCTCTGAGTGGTTCCAGTTTATACCCGCTGTTCCTACATATCATTAATAGTGTCGCTGTATCCTGAAAATTATTTCTATTTGCATAATAAATAATGTGACTACTTTACCAATCCTTTTTGAGAACTTATTATATGGCTGATAACATTCTGAATGCTTTACAAGTTAACTGCTTTGAATTGGAATAGCCTTTATAGGGTGGGTAGAAAATTGTTTCTTAAATGAAAAAAAAGAAAACAAAAACAAGACTCATGGGTCAACTGTCATATAATTGTGGAGGTTAAGGCAGGATGTAGAGAATTTAGATATATTTTACTGAATTGTAACCCAGAATAATTGAGAATACATTTAAAATTAATATTAAAATTTATTAAGGGAATTAGAGTATTTGGAGATTTTCCCCCCAGGTTAAGCAGATCTAAATAATTAAATAACTGACACCCAATGATTTTAAACAATGGCCTTGATTGACACTTCCCCAGGAAGATCACAGATGCTTAGGGAGTTGGGAAAGCAGTTGGCCAAAGCAGCAGAGGGTTCAGCGAGGGCAAAGCTGAACTCCAGAGCCCAGCCACAGTGGGGACTGCTCCTGGCATACGAGCAAGCCTCACAGATCTGTGCCCTCCAGGTACGTAGAGGGATGGAAATGCTTCAAATGGGGTTGAAGTGGGCAAAATAACATTGCTTGGAGTAATCTCTTTATGCAAAGATATGTACTGTCTCCACACTTCTGGGTAGGTGTTTGTTGAGAGCCACAACCAAGTCAAGATGGCGCCTGGCATTTTGCCAGAAGGAATGGTTGAGAAGTGACACCAGCAAGCCATTAAGATGATGATAATTAAGTTAAGCTGTGTATAATTATTAAGATAATGACTGATTGCTGTAACTGGATGATGCTAAATTGAAACAAGCTGTGTATTCAGTTGTGTATATAAACCTCTGCTGTCCAGCAATAAGGCGGCTCCTGCTACCTCGGGTGCCCGCTACTTTTGATTTCTCACGGAGTTCCCGTTGAGTTCCCCTTGAGTTCCCGTTGGTTCTTGAGGAGTTTCTGTGGAGTTCTGGATAGTTCCCATTGGGTTCTGGCAATAAAGTGGTTCCTGTTTGAACCTACAAGTGGCTCGTGACTTCCCGGTTATTTTGTGCCCAGCCAGACTGCGGCAGGTGTTGACCTCAGTGAGTCTTGTACAGGTTGAATATCCTTTATCCAAAATATTTAGTACAAGAAATGTTTCCAGTTGTAGGATTTTCTCAGATTTTGTATTATTTGCATGCACAGAATAAATAATATATTTGGGGGTTGGGACCCAAGTTTAAACATGATATTCATTTATGTTTTATACACATAGACTAAAGGTAATTTTATACTGTGACCCATGCTCCATAATTTGATGACAGGTGTGGAATTTTCCTCAGTGGGCATCATGTCAATTCTCAAAAAACTTCCAGATTTTGGAGCATTTTGGACTTTAGATTTTTGGATCAGGAATGCTCGGCATGCCATTATTTGTAAGGTATCCCTCTATATAAAGTACTTGGCTCCACTGGTCCTCTTCATAAGATGTGTGCTCACCACCTCTTTGTGGGGATGACATTGGGAAGTAAGCATATTTACAGGCACACATATTCACGGATGATCTTACCATAGCAAATTCACCTTAAAAATGATAAAACTCCAGCAGTCCAGTTTCAAAGAGTAGCACACAGAGAATGAACTGCATTCGCTAAAGCACAGCTCTGATAGTGTACCACCTGGGGTCCCAAACCACAGCTCTTCTGTCTGAGCTTCTTCTTGTCCTTGAGCGCTGCAGCTTGCCAAGTCACAATCCATAGTCTATTTTTGAAAGCATCAATCTTTGGTAATAAGTATGTTCAAGGTTTACCCATCACCATGGTGTCTCTCTGGAAGTTTCGTCTTCTCTCCAGAATGGTTTTGTAATTTGCTGACTTCTTTCTTTGGTCGGTGCTTAAGGAATGATTTCCATGACTCTGCTTTGTGCAGTAAATCTTCAACTGTATTACCTCAAGGCTCTGTGTCTTTCTGTTTTCTGACACTGCAACTAGGATGAAAGTAGACTTCAGTATTTTGGGCAGTAATTTCCTGAACAAGATGAAAACTAAAAATGAGTTCCCCCAGTGGAGAGAATATAAATGCCATTATATTTTTCTATGCAGTAGCACAAACATGAATCTTGTTTGCAATCATTCAAAAACATTTATCATAATATACTCTTCATTAACAGTTACTTTCTCCTCTATGGTTTATATAATGGTTATAAATAGGCATTTATGTTTTTAAGCATTCTATTTAATAGCATATGCCATCTTATAATTAAATGCCATTATGTTTATTTTTAATGGATAAGTCATGGTGATGTTTTGATATTTCGTCTCTTGCATGAGGAATATTCATCCTTCATCATCAGCTCTGTAACATGGACATATAGTCATTTATGGCATTTTGTGGCAGAGATAGTGGTCAACAGACATCCAGACCCTGAGTTCTGATACTATGGCATCTCATCTCCAGGTGTCCCTTCTTATTCATGAAGTTCATAGGTTTGAGAGAAAGTGAGCTCTACCTTCAGTCCCAGAGTTGTGTGCTGATGGAGTCAAATGTATGGAATTTAGCACCCAGGGCCACCACGGTAGGTTCATGTAGGTGGCCAAGGTAGCCTTTAATGCTTCTTCCTTATGGTGAAGGAAAGAGATGTTTGGAGGTAATTCAAGATATCCTATGCGTCTTCATTGTTCTTACCTTGACTACTTAAAATTTAACAATTTAGACAATACACATACATGTGTATTTGACATATGAAATACAGAGATACAAATACATGTATTTGGTATATGACATATAGAGATTGAGATATTTATGCGTATTGTGTGTGTGCATAACAGCTTTACATACACCCTGCAAATGTAATAAGATTTCACCCTGAACGTTACTGTTAAAGGAAGAAAGGCCAAAAATATCTCCTGTGAGTTTCTATTTTATGAGAGCTACGATAGCTATACAGAATTGCTCTAAAGGCCAGCAAATCAATGCAGGACTTTTTGCCTTGGGAAATATTCCAGATTATGCCACAGGAATATGAAGCCCAAGGACAAATGCAGCGTCCAATTACACCTGCGGAGTTCAGGGCTATGGCTGTCATCCATAGCAGAGCACCAGAGAAGACAGAGCTGTGGAGAGGGCAGGTCCAGGGAGCAGTGTCCCTTGGGTAAGTACCCTTGGAAATCTGGCTGAGGCTTAGATTCGTTTTCAGAGTTGGCCAGAGTCAATCACATGCCAGAAGACCACAAATCAAAATGCAATCCACAAAGTCACAAATGCCAGGATATTCTGGAGTGTTCAACTCAGAGTGCAAAGGTCATATGGATATCGAACTGAGATCTCAAAAAGGCAAACTTTATGAGTAGGGTTTACTGCCCAGATAGGATCTGTGCCCCAGAACTAAGATAGAATAAAACAGCCTGACTTTAACAATATCCTTCGGTGATTTAACTATTCGCCAAAAGATGGGGGGAAACACTTAAAAAGGAAGAAATAATAATCTAGACTCCCTAATACTTAATGTGTACTATATCAACTATAAAAATTATTTGAAATGTAAGGAAGTTGGAAAATGTATTCACTAGAAAAGACCAAAACAATTTCATAAAAACAGTTAATCCAAGTCTTGAAATTAACAAGCACACATCATGAAAGAGTCATCATACATATATTCAAGGATTTAAAGAAAAAGATTAACACAAGTAAATAAAGAATCTCAGCCAAACATTCAAGACTAAAACCAAAGAACCAAATTGAAATTCCAAAATTGAAAAAATATACAGCATCTAAAATGGAAAATGCATTGAAATTCTTTACCCCAAAATTAGAAATGGCATTAAAGGGAGCATTAATTTTAAAAATTAAAATTATTCAACCTGAAGAACTATGTAGAAAAAAATATGACCTGAACAAAGACTCTGTGACATGCAGAAAAGTTCACCAGTTTAACATACATATTGGATATTCCTAAAAGGGAGAGAAAGATACAGAATGTGAATGGGTATATCTATCTGTCTGTCTTTAAATAATGGCCCCAAAACTTTGCAGCTTGTTAATAAATATCAACATATAGATCTGAGGATCTCAATAAATAAATAAATAAATAAACAAATAAATACAAAGTAGAAGAATACATAGGTAATCACAATCCAACTATGAAAATCAGACAAAAGTAATTTGTTAAAAAATAACTACAAATATTAAGGTCGATGCATTACATATTTGAGACTAAAATATGAATAATGCTTAACTACTTACTGAAAACTGTGAAGTCCAGAAAATGACAAAGAGACATCTTTAAAGTACTGAACTGGAAAAAAGAATGTCATCAATCAGAATTATGTGTCTAGATATTTTCTGATATGTAAAAGCTGAAAGAATTCATCACCTACAGAACTGTACTAAAAGAAGTACTAAAAGATATATCACATTAAATTGAATTTATGTGACGTGGAAGCCGGGGTTTATAAGGATAAAAGGACAGTACAAATTCAACTATGCTATTCAACATAAAGTTCATTATGTTCTTTCCTTAAGTTTTTACAATTAAAATTGATTTAAAGCAAAAATAACATTGCTCTACAGAATTAATAATACATGTGGATGTGTCATAATACACTCAATAGTAAAAAGAAAGAATATAGTGGAATGGTACTATTGGTAGACTCATACATTTTTTAAAGTGGTATAAAACTTATTCTAAGACTGTTTTAGATAAAGGAAGTGATATATAATCCCCACAAAAAGTTTAACACAATAAAATGAAGATGTATAATTCAAAAGGAATTGAAAGTTGTAAAATGGCTTACTTCATATAATGAATTAACTTTGTGAATAAGAGGAGAAAGGTAGAATATAAGAGCAAAATAAAGTTTTGGGACAACAAGAAAATAAGTACCAGCTTGGTAGACTTAATGTATCACTAATATTTGACAGGTAAGTGGACTAAAATTCCAATTGAGAGTTTGTTATGGGTTAGATATGAGGTGTTCCCCAAAAGCTCGTGAATGACCATTCAGAATGGCAGTCATCAAAAATACAAATAGTAATAAACGCTGGAAAAGATGTGAAGAAAAAAGAACACTCTTACGCTGTTGGGATTGTAAATTAGTACAGCTACAAAGCTTCTCAGAAGACTAGGCATGGAAGCACCATATTACCCAGCTATACCACTTGTAAAGAGATGAAGACATCTTACTACAATGACACATGCATACCCGTGTTTATATAGCAGCACAATTCACAAGAGCCAAACTGTGGAACCAGCCTAGGTGTCCAGCAATGGATGAATGGATAAAGAAAATAGATACACAATGGAGTTTTATTCAGTTATAAAGAAAAATACCTGCATAATTATTTACAGGGAAATGGATGGAACTTCAGATCATTATGTTAAGTGAAATAAGTCAAACTCAGAAGGTTAAGGGTCCCTCATATGTGAAAGATAGAGAGGAAGTGGGAAAAGAAAGGTGGGGGTGTGTCTCCTAAAAAATCAAAGGAAGATCAGTAGAGGAAATAGACCCAGGGGTGGGAGGAAGGAAGGGAAGAGGGAAGTGGCCAAATTATACTGTGCACATAAACAAGTCTGTAAGAACAAGTCCTATCAATATGTGCAATTATAATGGACCAATAAAAATGTGAGGAAAAAATCCCATTTGTGAGACAATGCAAGAGGTTTCAGAGGTGAAACAATTAGATCCAGAGGTGTGACTTAATCAGTGGATTAATTCATTTGTATGGATTAACTGAAGGTAACTCTAGGTGTGGAGGGTGTGACTGGAGGAGACCGACTGCTGGAGGTACACCTTTGGGGTTTCTATTTTGTCATTGGAGAGTGGAGCTCTCTCTGCCTCCTCTTTGCCGCGTCCTGGGCTGCTTTCCTCCAGCGGGCCCTTCCACCATGACACGCTCAGGCCCAGAGAGACAGCTGACCATGAACTAAATTTTTGAGTCTGTGAACCCAAACAAACTTTTCCTTCTCTACATTTTTCTTGTCAGGTCTTTTAATCACAGAGATGAAAAGGTGACTAAAACAGAGTTCAACTTTCAGACACAATAAAAAAATGAAACCCTTTTAGATACCCAGACTCAGGTTGATCAGGAAATGAAGGAACAACACAATTTAAATGCTAAGCATAAAGAAGATGAGGTGGCTCTGTTCTTTCAGAGGGAGTAGACCTTGGAAGGTGCATTAGCAGGGCTAAAGTGGCACAATTCATACTGAGGGGGAGACTTAATGTCTCAAAAAGTCATAACAACCACAAATGTTCTTGAGAAACAATACTCTTATAAATAAACGTAGAGAAAGGGTAAGACACAAAGGGGCAATTCTGCAATCATAGGTGGAAATTTTAACACACTCCCTTTATTCCATAGAAAAAGTAATTTATAGACACACAAAAAATATCATTAAGGATAGGAATGGTAATAAGAGGTAAGTAGCACAATCAACCAACTTGACCCGGTTGTGCATTTCTGGAACATTATGCCTAATTACAGCCAATCAGCATTTGCTTCTTTGTGGTATGTTTACCACAACACAGTATAGATTGGGCCATAAAATGGTCTTAATACTTCTCAAGTATTACAATCTGACAAGCAATGTTCTCTGACCAGTAAAGTATTACAACAAAAATTATCAAAAATAAGATATGCAGAAAAAAATTCCACTATTGGGAAATTAGGTAACATGACTTTAAATGACTCATGCATGAAAGCAAAATTCTCCAGAGTATTAAAAATGTTTTACCCTAGGGCTGGTGTTGTGGTTCAGAGGTAACGCACTCGCCTGGCAGGCGTGAGGCACTGGGTTCTATCCTCAGCACCACATAAATATAAAATAAAAATATTGTATCCACCTATAACTAAAAAATGAATATTAAAAAAGTTTTACCCTTCCAGTTAAAGGAAAGTTGTAATCAAAATTCATGGAACGCACCTCTATTAATGTTTAGAGAGACATTCACATGCAAAATGTGGAAAAATAATTGACATATCTTAGATATGTATACGTATTCACATTAGTATGATAAGTAAATATGTAGATGAGAAAAACAATAAAGAACTAAAGAACTGAGATCAATAAATCGAGAAAAGTCAATAAGGCCCAAATGTTTCTGACCAGAATTTGATATCTAGTTATTTTCTGAGCCACTAAAGCTGAAGGACTGTACCACCCACCTACAAGATGGAACTAAAAAATAAAATACTAAAGGAGGTCTTTGAAATAACTGTTAAAACAAGCAACTCCAAGCAACAGTGCTTACAAAAAAAAGTTATGAGAAAGCAAATTAGCCATCTCAAGATTAAAAGAGAGGTATCACTTCTGATTTTACAGTCTTACAGCACTGTAAAGAACTATTAGGAATGTCTTATTAAAATAAATGGGAACATCTAAATGAATCGAAGTGAGCCTTTGGGAAACATAACCTATAGAAACTGACTCTATAAGAAAAAAAAAAGCCAAATAGCCCTATATTTTTCTAGATATTTCATTGAAATTGTCAAAGTGTTGCCTAGAAAGAAAATTCGAAATTCAGTTAGTTTTACAGAATAATTCCAGGAGATGTTTAAGGAAGAAATGAGACAGACATTGCCCAGTCATTCCACGAAGTAGAGAGGAAGGGCATTTCTAATGAGGTCAACATCAACTCCAATCCCACACCCGACAAGAACATTGTAAGAAAAGATGCGTTACAGGCGAATCTTTCTCGAATTCCATATTGCAAGAAGTCATCTTAGGAAATTCATCTTGCAAACTCACAGGCCAAAGTCAAGCAATGTGTTTACAGTCCTCACAAGAGCCTCAAGAACATGAATCTGAGCTTGTCCTGTGAAGAGTCTGGTGTGCTACTCAGTGAGAATCAGCACTCTGACAAAGGAGTTTTACAGATGCTGCCATCTGTCATGATGAGCTCAAGGTGTGAGGTACATGGAGGATGTCGGGCAGGGGTTCTCTGTGAGCGTAGCATACTCATTAGTCTCAGTGCCAGAAGGCAAAGATACGCCCCTTTGGGCTGGCAGGACAGGCAGCCTTCACTGCAGAGCGTGGGTGTGCTCACTCATGCATGCAAAAGTAAAAGCTTCCCACCCTGGTAGTCTGCTTCCGGTCACCCTTTTCAGTTCCTTTATACTGCTCTTGGACTTCCTATTTGTCTCTTTAATGTCACCTCCACGGCTGGCCTAAATGGAGCAGTCTCCAGGGACCCTTGAGATGCGACCTTTCAGAACCTACCAGTACTAAAACATATTTTTGTATATCTTGTTGTTCTCTTTCTGTTGCAATAAGTTCTTTAAGGGGGAGAGGATTCTTCTTAGATTAATGTGTATTCAAAGCAATGAACAGTGTCCAGCACATCAAAGATATAAAATTAATACACATTAATGAATGAATGAATGTGAGGTATGCTTCTAAGTGCCAGGAACACAAGGTTAAAAGAGAAATCGAGAAACCTTGCTAGGTAGTGTGATATCATAAATCTTCACTCAAAAACTATGTTTGGCTGGGAGTGTAGCTCAGTGATAGATCACTTGGTAAGCGTATGCAAGACCCAGAGTTCAACACCTAGCACATCTGTGTGTGTGTGTGTGTGTGTACTTATATATTCATATGCACATGTGTGTGTGCTATAATTTTCTCTAAAAGGCAACAAAAAGGTTTTAATTTTAAAAGACCTCAGTTAAGTTAGAAGTCCCCAGTATTGTTAGTATCACAAATGAAAAACAATTCAAATACAAGTTAATTGACACACATAGAAAACTTTGGTCAGTACCTAAAAGGAGATATATTCCCTTCCAAAGAATGGGGCAGGGGTGGGGGGGTGGGGGGGTGGGTAGTCAAACTGGGAACACAGGAAAACACAGAAGATAAAAGCTTTATAACTTTTCCCAAGAACAGCCATTAGAATTTTATTGAAACAACTAAACTCTTTTTTTCTCAACCCTTAAGACTACTGTATTATGCAATGACAGTTTCTTAAAATGAGAAAAGATCAATCCCACAAATTTTTTAAAAAATCAATTATCCAATGGGAAAGAGATGGATTACCATTGATTGCATCCTGCCTGTGTTAGAGATGATGGATGGCTGCAGCGTGGTATTGATCTTCGGAACAGGCTTGCACTGGTCTCGCATGGCTTATTATGGGCCACCCACTCAGGGAGGCTTGCATACAAACAAATTCCACACCTTACTTTCTACCACAGTTGTTAAGCTATTTTTTTTTTCTTATTTGGCTCATGTGACTGTGTGTTCTAAATTCAAGCATCGTTAGCATTGTTACTTGCCTTAAACATTTGCTCAGACACAGAGAATGTAAAGAGTTTCTGGACAGACACCACAGGAATGGGATGAGCCAGCCGCCATATGAATGATCTGACAGTGACCCTAGATGTTACTAAGTGAAGCACCTGAGAATTCATCTTGTAACTCACACAAATTCTTCCCTTTTTCAAATAACCAGGGAACCAACTTGCATCATTTCAGACTGACAAATATTTGCAGTTTGGGTTCAATTTGTGCACTCTGTGAAACACTACATATATATATCTTTGTTGATTATGGCTTTTTTTGTTAAGTGGAATGTGCTGTGCTTTGAGAAGCCTATTTTTAATTAAATTTATTTTAATCGTACATTCTTCCTTGATGGGCGTCTCAGGTCGGCCTTATCCACTGCTCCAGGGGTCACGGGGACTAACAATTCAGGATGGTTCCAACAGCAAGAGCCTTCTCAGTCCTTCCTGGCATCGGCTGTCCCTTGGATGTGCTCCCTGTGGGAACGGGAGGACAGGTCATGCATGTTAGCCGTTTTTATAGAAACACCACAATCCAGGCAAACAAATCTAAGCTTAGGAAGGACAGAGAGAAAAACAGGCTTTCACTGGATGCCGGAGCCACAGGTGCAGGGTTAGCTGAGGGCATGGGGCCTGTCGCCCTGCTGCCTGGACTGCAGTCCTGCTTATGGAAACCTAGGAGTCAAACTCTATAGAGCCCTCCACACAGCATCCGACTGCAAATGCTGGATGCCTTAAAATCCAACTTAAAAACATTGACAGGTGGGGATTAATCATCCGGATTTCTTACTGAAAACCTGAGCTGTTACTGACCTTGAACCACATCAACACTGCCGCTCCCTAACCCCGACATGCAGTGCCCAGTGCGCCAGAGCCCCCTGCCCCGGGGCTGTCTGAACTCACTTCTTTCTTGGACACATGCTAGTCATCCTGTCCATTGATGTTGGTTTTGTGTCTCTGGGGAACATAAAGGTGGCTTTTCCCTGGGAAGAAAAGCACCTGTTCTCCACGTGAGGTGACCGGAGTCCTGTTTCACCTTCCCACAGGGAGAGCCTGGTCCATGCGGGGTCCCAGTAGTGCAGAAGCACAGCCCTGCCTTCAGGAGCGCCTCCGTCTGGAAACTAAGCCGACGGCTTTCTTGAGGACAACTCTTCCAAAGACCATAACAGCGAAGTCCGTCTGTCTGTCTCATCTTGGGAGGATCCCTTCACTCAGGAAGCCAAGGGGCCTTGGAGACAGGCTGCATTCTGACACGGAGACAGAGTGCCCTGAGCAGCTTGCTGATCGAGAAGACCAGGGCGTGCAGAGGCTCCCCCACACAGGGCACTGCGGGAAGCGGGCATCCGGGGAGAATCAGAGGCTGATTCTGGCCTGGCCTCCGACCTGTCCCTCCCTTTTGAGCTGTTGATGCTTGGGCTTTCTCACCCGCAGCCCTGTGTCATGGCTAACTGCAGCCCCACTGACAGCCTCTTGAAGGACTAACTAATGAAGAGGGGAGGACTCCTGGCTGAGAAGGGACATCGGCCTGGTGCTGTCACCTGGAAGGAGCCTTCACTGAGGCCGAGACTCACAGTAGGCCTCCTGATTACCTGGGCTGAAGAGCTGAAGGTTGGGTCTCCCGAGTCTGACATGCAGACACCTCCCCTCCCCTCCTCCTGTTGGGGGGAGAAGGAGCTGGACACAGCAGGGCGGTCTGCCCTCACCACACGCAGGCCCTGGCTGCCTGGCATCGCTCTGTCATTTTTCTCTCCAATTAAAAATAATGGATGGTATGGCCTGTCTGCCCGTGTGCTATTCCTGCAGGAGAAAGGTAGCCTCCGGCTCCATGGAGCCATTCATTGTCCACCGACTCAAAGTACAGGACCTGACTGCGATCCATCTCCTGGCTCCCTGCCCTGTGTGTCACCGAGGACCCATGCTCCCCACGGAGTGTGCTGACAGGTCTGCTACAGGTGAAGGTTCTCATTCATTCATTCATTTACTTTTCTGCAACAATTTTGATGCAATCTCAGACTGAAGAAAGATGACCACATCTTCCAATTACTCAATGGTACTTTCTGAAACAGTCTTCATCATGGTGTTCCTAAGCTCAGCGGCCAGTTTTCTGTAACAGCTGTGTTTTGAGAACAGCAGCATCAGAAGAGTTTTCTAATGTAGAGCTTATTAGGAGAAGGTAAAGAAGGTGAAGGAAATACAACCACCACTGGTGGACCCAAACAGGTTCCTCTATTTGATTGTGTGTGTGTGTGTATATATATATACACACACAAAAACACACATGCAGAATTAAGGAATCAAATAAATATATGTATAAATATGCATATATACACACACAAATCAACATATATATCTCAAATCAATATATACAAGTATATGAATATTTGAATCCTTAATTCAGAGAAGGATATATAAGATTTTCATTTGCCCACCTTAGGCCCAATGGGGTACTGATTGCCAGTGGAAGAAATGCTAAGAATTAGAATATTGAATACAAAGAGTTGAAGAGGTATGAGCTCTAATTACATCTTGTAACTAGAAATGAATTTGAACAGTTAAAACATTTCATTCCTCATCAGCTACATCCCTACACAGCCTTCCGGGTCTTCTCTCTGAAAGGGAATGCTATGGCTGAAACAGACAAATTGTCTTGAAAGATATTGTACTCTGGGTAAATTGAAGCTATTTTTAACTACTGTTTGCAAACTATATGTTAAAGGGATATAAAAGAGAAAATACAGAATGCAAAACATTGAAAGGTTAGAAATGAAATTATTTCAAGAAAAAATATCAACCCCAAGCTTAGTGATAAGAATTCTGATAACTTAGAATAGAGCTAGGATAGAGGATTCTGAAGCAGGAGGTGATAAGGATGTGTAACTGAATGCAATGAACTTTCTCAACTTCACGTCATGTCATCTTTTCCTATTATGGTTTTTCGGCCATTTGTTGAACTGTCTCCATTTTCAGCAAAGACATTTTCAAGGGCTGGGGTTGTGGCTCAGTGGTCGAGTGCTTGCCTAGCACATGTGAAGCACTGGGTTCCATCCTCAGAACCATAAAAAAATAAATTAAATAAAGCTATTGTGTCTGTCTACAACTAAAAAACATGTTTAAAAAATCAATTTCAAATGGTTAGCACAAAGACAAGTACACTAACAAAAATGTTATTCTCCTCTTCATTACTAATTTTTCTTTTCATATAGTCAATATACATACTTATCGTGTTTATAAAATTGAAACTAAACTACTCAGACACTTGTTTTAGTCAAATTTTTTACTGCTATAGCTAAACGATCTGATAAGAACAATTTTAGAAGAGGAAAAGTTTGCATGGGGGCTCACAGTTTCAGAGATCTCAATCCATGGACATCCAGCTTCATTCCTTGGGGCTCGAGGTGAGGCAGAACATCATGGCAGAAGAGTGTGTTGGAGGAAGCAGCTCCCATGATGATCAGGCAGCAGAGACAGGCTCACGTGCCAGATACAGAATATGTACTGCAAAGCCATGTCCCCTGTGCCCAACCTCCTCCAACCACACCCTGCCCGCCTTCAGTTACCACTCAGTCAGTTAATCCCCATCAGGAGATAGACTCACTGATTGGGTTAAGGCTCTCATTACCCAATCATCTTACCTCTGAATGTTCTTGCATTGTCCCGTGCATGAGCTTTTGGGGAACACCTAATATCTAAACTGTAACAACCGTTTTATCTTGCTTTGATTTATCTTAAGATTATATTTTAAACATTTCTTCTTATTCTTAAGGCTTCCTTACATTTATGTGAAGAATTACCTAAAATTTTAACCTTTTCTATTAATATGTTAATTTCCATTTATTCATAAATATAGACAATTTTGCAAAGAAAAGCTGTGCATGTACATCACATATCTTCTTGAGCAATTTGTAAAGTTCCAGTAGACATTCTCATCTAAGAACTAAGAAATTCAATTTGTAATTCACAAGAAATACACCCTTGGAAATCAGAGGCCTACTGCCTTCACTCACCCTTCTCAATAAATACTGAAAAAACGTTAAGTTGATTCGATGATCACCGGAAGAAGAGTCACTCTCTGGATTTTTCCAATAGCTTCCTGAGTTCTAAAGGATCAAAAAAGGCCCAGTGTGAGACAAGTTGGAGTAGCACTTCCAAGCAGGCAGTGGATATCTCTGCTATGAGTTTCACGTTTAGTAAACAGACATTAATACCGTAAAGCGTCCCAGGGACGGAACCAAGGACTGAAAATCTCTATTCATTCGTCTAATTTTAAAGAATAAACTGAGAAGCAGCAAAAGGAAGGGCTTTGTAAAGAGTTTGTTTGCTGATTCCCAGTTGAGTAGTCTCCTGTCTGTACCTGTAGCCCCCGCTTCATGGAGGACAAAAGGATTAATTTCTAGGTGGAAATTTTGGTTTCATTTGTGCTAAGAAAACCAGGCCGTGGAGGCCAGGGGTTAATCGGAACGTGTGCTATAAGAATATCGTAAGAAATGTGTCACAGTGAGAGCCACCCTCTGGGGCCTCTTACGGCCACTGAAGTCACTGAGGATGGTGACTGGGGTCTGTCTGGGCCCCACGGGAGAGCAACGGCTTGGTGGGTATCCAAAGGAGAACTAGGGAGGGCCCATGTACATTTTTCTTACCTTGTAGGAAGACTCCTTAGCATCCAGGAGACCTACCTGTACCTGGATGAGGGCGATTGCCTCAGAGGATTCCTAGTATGAAAAGCAGGATGACTCAAAGACAGGAGCTGTCAGACATCAGCACAAGGACCAGAGTGGGAGGGAGACTTAGGATGGATCGGGAGGAACTTGGATTAGACCTAGCGAAACACAGTGTAATGGATTTGAAGTACAAGTTCACATTATTTTAATGTGCTATGAAAACGTCTTCCCAGGAGAACTGAAAAATGAAAAAGAAAAGCAGTATCTGTCTAGCAGTCTAATGTAGATGTCTACATAAAGAGAAGTTAGTGGATTCTGAATTCCCCTCCAATCCTATAATTCAGATTTCCAGTGACTAAAATTGCAAGGCCTCCAGGCTAAGCACATCTCTCTCAAGATAAGACTCCATATATTTAAACCAAGAGCAATAAATCATATGCAGAATCCATGCAAAGTCAGTTAACTAAAAAATAGAAACAGCGTGGTCTCTAGAATAAAACCAGAAAGGTATTTATGCATAAAGAGAGAGATAGTTATAAGGAAATCACTTATAGCATACGAATGCAGGTTTATATCTCTCACACACACACATTGATTAGGTGCATTTGTAGCAAAAAAAAAAAAAAAATTGTTTGTAATGCCACGCAATCTGATTTTATTAAAATGGACTATTGAAATATGTTTTTCTATTTAGTACAAAGAAAACCTTATTAAAATAATACTTTTTTGGAATAAGAGTATAATTTTTTTTTAGATTGAGCCTAAGATAGATAATATATTGTGTGATGTCAATCTCTTGAAATAGTTAACAGTGCAAAAGGACAGAGAAGAAGAAAATTATTAGAAGCCTGCTCTGTGGTGATGAGATGCTCTTCCAAGTTCACACTGTATTTCATCTGGAAATGTTTCTTGCCCCTCATCCTGGACCATTATCAAAGTTCTTTGACATCTCCTTCTCCAGTAATGTAGAACCAATTACATAAGATAATAGTGTGAAGCTAAGAAATCTGGGCTAGTTCCTTGTTGCTGCCGTAGAAATTAGCACAATCTTACTGGCTTAAAACAACACGAATTTACTATCTCCCAGTTCTGGGAGCTTAAAGTCTGGAGTCATTTCATGGGGATAAAATCAAGGTGTGCTTCTTTAAAGCAGTTCTAGAAAAGAATCCATTTCCTCCCTTTGTCCAGCTTTTGGAGGATGCTCACGGCCTTGACTTGTGGCTCCCTTGCCCAGTATCAATCGTATGAGCTTAGTCCTTCTCATATCATATTGCTCTGTCCTCTTATGTGTCCTTGTTATATGAAATACCCTTGTGCTTCCCCTGACACCACCAGGGTAAGCCAGATGACCTCCCATCTAAATGTCAGTGATTAGAAATTTTAATCCTATTTGTAACTTTAAAGCTCTATACCATGCAACTGCGTCAGTTTTCTGCTGCTGTGACAAAATACTGGAGGTCAACATATAAGGAGGAAAGTTCATTTTGGTTGAGTTTCAGGGCTTTCAGTCCGTGATCACCTGGCCACTTGGATCTGTGCTGAGGCAGAACATCATGGTGGGAAGTGCGTGGCAGAGCAGCTCTTCACCTCGTACAGCTGGGAAACAATGAGAACCAGGAGAAGCCAGGTTCCTGACATCCCTTTCCAGAGCATCCCCTAGAGACCTCACTTCCTCCCACTAGGTCCCACCTCCTGAAGGTTGAACCACCTCCTAACAGTGCCATAAGCTGGGAACAAGGATTTAGCTCATGAGTCTTTGGGGCACATTGAAGATCCAAACCATAAGAAGAAACTAAGAGATTGTCAGGTTTGGGCATCCCAGTAAGGGAAACCGTGTTCTACTTACTGCAGAGTCAAAGTGGTGTGCACATGCACACACACAGGAAACCGAGTCTCAGTAACCGCAGAATAAATATGAGGACCTTCCTTTGACTCAAATGGAGTCTGAAATCTTTTTTTTTTGCAAATCTTTGTGTTCAAACTAGGGCTAATGACTTGTGTGTAGCCAGATCCCTGTCTCCCTGTTACTCTCAGCATGGTGCCCCCAGCGTGAGAGAGGGAGTTGACCTAAATCCTAGAGTCCCTTTGTGAACACAGAGTTTTTCTTTTGTTTACCTATTTTAGCATTCACCCGAAACCTGAGACCATGGCTGGGATGGCAGAAATTCACAGCTGTCAGGACTGCTGCAAAAATGAGAGGATTCTTCTGATCAAACCTGTTTGGAAGTTTGTGAGATATAAATGTAACAGCAAGAGGTCTCACTGAATTAGTGTGGCCATTCAAGGACTTTATGGACCACGCTCAGCACTGCAGAAACCTGAAAGAAAGACATCTGGATTCCATTACAGGGTCAGGTAGCACTATGGAGGGAAGTAGTCTTTGAGCCAGTGGCCAAGAGTTTGGCTCATGGGAGGGGAGCTATAAAGAAATAAGTACTTTTGGCAGAGATAAAAATAGCCACTCCCCTTCCACAGAAGGAGTTGCTTCCCTGTTTCATTGGTGATTCCTTAGGAACCACCCACACTATTCCCTGGACTCAATGGAAAGGCTTTTTATGTATTTTTGAAGAGGTTCCAGTGCTTTGTAGGTGCATTTCAGTTGCCCAGCTATGTCATGTCACACTGGACAATGTGCAATTCGGACCTTTCATAATCAAGACCATTCACTAAATCGAATCCAGAGGGTCTGGCAAAGATAAACTCCACATTCCGGGTTATCTGGATGGAGAGAACAACCATTTGTTACAGGAACATTGATTTTCTTTTGCTCAGTGAAACTGGGTGAAATCAAGGTCATGCCGAGTGGTGAGCACTCTCTGTGTCAGAACTTCCTAGCCCTTCCTCAGCATCCCACCGAACATCCTCCAATCTAGATTCAGACTCACGGTCAAAGTGCTTTCTTTGAAAACTCTACAGAAATCAAGCAATTTCTGAGCGTTCTTTGAAATCAAGTCAATTTAGGTTCAGGAACCTTTTTTCACTCTGTCCATAGAGAGATGCAGTCATGCCAAATGGCTTCAATCATGTCTCTCTACAACCTGGAAGGAGTTGGTGCTTATGAATCTGTCCTTAGAGATGGTGGAGTGTGCATTTCTCAGATTCCACTTACTATGCTTGTTATATTCAGAGTGCTGGTAAGATAGATGCAAGTTGTTTTCAATGCATGATGCATTTGATAAAGGTCACCAACAAAATTAATGTTTAAAGGACTTTGATGTATAACATAGAAATAGTGAAAATCATAAAGTCAGGACAAAAGTCACAGTGAACAGTAATTTTGAAACAAGGTAGAGTTTTCTATTTGTGAGGTTTAAATCCTTAAACAAACATTAAAATCAGATGAACAGTGTGCTTTTTATTAATCCCCAAAATCCATCCCATCACAGGCTCCCTGATGAAGACTGGATGTCAAGGCTTTTTTGACATGATAAATGGCATGGGCTTTGTTGACTTCAGGAGAACAGCAAAACATAGCAAGCTGTGTCCACTAAATTTTATTTTGTTTACTTTAACATATAATAAAAATGTCTTGACATTTAAATCCAAGGCCAGTTGATGGAATGATAAAGGATGACTTGAAGCTGTTATTCAAGGCTGAGCATCCACCAAATTTTCTGAGTTTGTGATCCAATAAAGCTTCCTGTGTTTCTTGAGAGGGTGCCCTACATGAATGGATCTCACTACCTCAGGCAAAGCTGTCTCTTTTTTTCACAAATATGTATTGAACAGGAATGAAAATTAGAGAAGAACCAAGACAAATTTTGCGTTTTCCTTATTTCACTGCAAATTGCTCATTATTTCCTTACCCTTGAAGAAAGTTCAGGAAGCAGAGGTTGGAGGTGGACTTTATTCTTCTCCACCCCACTCACTGATTTGTCTTTGGAAGAGCACACATCTTTGACATATTAGGTATTCTTTAAACAGGTTAAATCTGATCAACTAGGGTGCACTAGTATCAACTAAAAGGGACAAAGTACAAGATTATGCCCTTCAGCAGGAAGGAAAGCTACACCGTGAAAAAACAAATACAACTTGAACTCCTGTTCTAGAAATTACTCGATTGTGTTGTGTATGGCATAGAGAATCACCATCCAGGTGGGATTTACCAACAAATCCCACTAAACATGAGTTGAAATTCCTCTGACTCTTAATGTGCCTATTGGACGTCCTTTGGAGAAAGGATGAGGGACATCATTGCCATGTTTTGGTTATGACATACTGGGAAGGAGGGAGAGGAAAAGTGGAGAGGAAGTGATACAGGGAGAGAGGTAAACACCAGCTTTTACTGTGTTTTAAAGTGTAAACAATGAATATGCATAAGTTGGTGGTTTCTCCAGGCAGCAGCTGCCAAACCACTTAGTGACATGCATCAGTCCTGTAGCATAAAGGCACCAGAGGAAAGACGAAGAGCTAACCACCCACTTCCTGCACATGTGGAGCTGCCCTTCTCCCTGGACCCCTTGGACCAGAGCTACGACCAGCTGAGGACTACTCTTTCACTGAAATATAAGGATAAGTGCCTTGAGCATGCTGTGTCTTTCCTGAAATACAGCTGTGCTTTCCTGGAAGGATGGCAAGTGCATACAGAATTGGGTTCCTGTTTATTTATTTATCTGGGGACAGTGGGACAGAACCCAGGGCCCCATGCATCTAGGCAAGTACTTAACCACTGAGTTATTCCTAAACTATTTGCAATTTGAGATGGAGAACTATATGCATGTGCCTTAATAAAATAGTCCCAAGGCCAGGCGTGAGGGTGCACACTTGTGATCCCAGCTACTCAGGAGGCTGAAGCAGGAAGATTGCAAGTTCAAAACCAGCCTGGGCCACTTAGTGAGATCCTGTCTCAAAATTTAATAAAAAAAAAAGAGGAAGACTGGGAGTGTAGCTCAGTGGTAGAGTAAGTAGTCTTGGGTTCAATCCCCAGTATTGCTAATAAGTTAATTAATTGATTAATTAATTAAAATAAAACAAAATAGTGTCCTCGAAGAGTACACTTAAATTAGAACTAAATTTTCCAATTGAATGGAATATTTTAAATTTCAGTAATAAAGTGGCTACAGCCAATGTGGCCCATTTCTTTGTCCAGTTATCTATCAGTATTTGTATCTAATGTCATTCTCTAGTGCTTTAGTCCTAAGTATTCTGTGCCTACAAGAGCCTAACTTATAAAATGGTGGGTGGATTTATAAAGTAGTGTTGTGACACAGTCTTGAACGAGGGTTGTGCTCTCCCTCATGAGGACACTGAGTCTCCATGGAGCCAAGCCACTTGCTGCAGGCACACAGAGGATGGCACTGTGGCCAACATGCTCTTGCCAGGACATGAGGACAGCAGTCCACCTTCCCCGAGGGACACCTCGCTGCACCAAGTTACCTGAAGGGCAACTCTCTCCATCCGCCCACCTGTACCTCAATTCTTTGGGGGAAAATCCACTTCTTTCCTCAATTAATCCAGGTCAGCTTTTTGTGAAACCACCATCCACAGGCGGGCTGCCAACTCATCCCCGTTTGTGTTGTGCTGAGGCCAAATGGCCTCTGAGACTTAAAATAATATAGAAATACCACATTGTTAAAATGCATTTATTAAAAAGATTTCTGTATCCTTCTCCTGCAAGTGGGGAGAAACAACCTGCCCCCGTCCTGACAGGCTCCTGCTTGCTGTCACTCCTGGGCCACCTTGAAGGCAAGGCACACAAAGGCTCGTTTGTCTAATGCCTACAGCAATGCAGGCGCTTGGACAGCTTTTCTCTGATTGCCTGCACAGGCGTCGTCTGACTGTGTGATATAACGTGATCTAGACAGCGAGGGGAGTATTCCCAGCCTGGCTTCTCTCTTTTCTGGAACACTGAACAGGATCATGCTTAACTGCTTGTCTTGCTTCAACACGCTTCATCGAGGGTGTGGGCTATTGTTTGCTCCAACTTGTTTTATGATCTTAACCTGAAGGGAGGAGTTCTAGCGGTCAGTCACGTTCCTCATCAGAAGCAGCCCCCAAATGCATTTTTTAATACAGCTTTTTTTCTGTTTCCATTTTGTGTATGTTTGCTTTGTTTTTTCTTGAACATTCATTACACAAAGACTTGAATCTAGAAAAATACTCTAGAAACAAATATATCCCCACAAAGTCAATTAGGAAATCTTCATTAACATTTTATTATTTTTTAAAATCATTCTTAAAATCAAACAACTTAAATTACCAAATAGTATATCATTTATAGTTTAGTAGAATAAGTCTCATGCTGAACTCCTGTCAATTTTCTTGAAGTATTGTTGAAAACATGTTTAGTTTAAATCAGAATAGCTCTAGTAGGCCTGGAAGATCATTTAGATAAAGTTGATCAATAATACAAAATCTTCCACCCAATGTAAGTAAAAGTCCTCTGTTTTCAGTGATGTATTCTTAAATTTTAATCATCTACACTTTTTGCTTCCTGTTCATTGTGTGGAAGTGGCAAGAGTAATTGTGTTAATAAAACAGTAGAGCTGTCCAGCGCTGCCTTTCCCGACACCATCTTTGTGTGTATAAATAAGTCCAGACGCCCCAGGCTCAGGGGATTGCCTGCCACCGCCAGTGATCAGTCTTCAGTGGAAAGAGCTGGCGGAAGATGCAGCCTCTCCGCTTTTGTTAAATCAATACTCTGGAAGAGAAACGTGAAACTCCTCCACTCTGCCTAGGAAAATCCTCTGCAGCAAAACCTTAACACTTGAAAATGATGAAGCAGGAGTTGCCACAGTCCCACAACCAAGTCTTTTTCAATTTCAAAGGATCATAGAATGCAGTTTGTGATTTTCAGCAACTGGTTTTGGGAATTCATTCCAGTGCATTGCACCACACTGATATCAAGAAAATAATGCCTAATCTGAAGATCACTGAGCAAAATGCACCACCCTTCTGGGACCACAGACTGTGTCTTCAAATGCTGCATCAACCAGCAGCTTCGAAGAAGGGGAGAACTGAAGTTCTTTACCTTGGAGCAAAACTGAGTGGATCCTTGCATGACTAGCATCCAGTCAGAGAGATTAGTAAGCCTATCGTGCCATACTCCAAGAGAGGACTAGTCAAAAGTCTGCTTTCCATCAGTTAGAGGGAGTGGGAGTATAGAAGGTTGTAGAGGTGGGAGTCCTGCAAACTGCATGCATATCGATGCTTGTGCCCTGGGTGCTGGGGATAGAGGTTCTGAATCTCCCAACCACAAGCCGGCATGGGAGAGATATGCTTCTCTGGATCAGTGCACACAATGTCCTGGATGTGCACACACGGGGAAGGTGTGTGCCCTTGCTCTCACTGGGGATTACAGGTATGGCTGTGCCCTGTGCTGTTGCTCATTCTTGGGTTCCCAGATGTCACCTGTCTGCCACTCACCAGGGCCTAATCCCCACTGGATTTCAAGCCTGACACTGTGGCCAGGGCAGGGCAAAGGGAGAATGAGGCCAGAGCATCTGGTGCATGTGCACCCTGCTGTGAAAGGCTGGGGAACAGACCTGGTCCCTGTGGGAAGCTTGGATCCAGTCTCCAGGGCTGGATCGGACCCCAGAACAGAGCCATAAGGTCCAAATATATTGCTAGAAGAAAGATCAGCTTCTTACCATATGAACGAGGGAGTCCTTGGGTCAAGGTCATAGTCTTACTTCCCAGGAGAAGGGCAGAGACCCAGGAACCCGCAGGGAAGGGGAAGGGAATGGGTGCTAGGCCTGGCTGCCCGGAGCCAGTCCTGGAGACCTGTCCTCTGAAGCAGCTGTTGGTCAGGTATTTGTTATTTTGCTCTTATACACAGTGTCCTAGGGCCTGTAAGCTTATTTAGAGAGCTCACTAAAGAAATTAATGAGATAAGAAATTTTTCTAAATTCATTCAAATAGGAAAGCTGAATGTTCAACACCAGAAACAATAAAGATGAAGGAAAAGAGTCCTGTTTCGTTGGCATTGTTGATACAATGAGAAGTGACATACATGGCTCTGGTCTCCGTTGTCCTCTCCTTTCCCTGCCCAGGGCTTTGTTCTCCAGAGACAGGGCCCGCTGCTCCTCCAGGGGAAATGGCTGAATCATGACTGGCTCTGTTTTCCTCTAGTATCTTCTTGGGGTGGGGAAGAAGAGAGGAGGAGATCTCAAAATTTAACCTGAGTCAAGAAAGTAATGATCAAATTCAGCAGATCTTCTTCTTTCCTAGAACCTATAGTCAAGTAAACAGGTATGGATTGAACACTTAGTGTGTAGCATTAATGCAACCCATATTCATGGAGTGCCGACCAGGCACCAGGCACTCTTCTGGATGTTATGAATGCAATGGTGAATAGACCAGATATGGTGCTTGCTCACAGATGTCCCTAAGTCCAGCAGAGAACAAAGTAGACAAAAATGGAAAAGAATGATTACAACATGTGCTAAGTGTCAGGAAGGCAAGTCGAACTTTTCTATTAGAGCATTTAGCAGAACAGTTTTTCCTAGGCTAGGGAGGACAGAGGACTTTACCAGAGAAAGTTTTACCTGAGTAGAGATGTAAGAGATGCATTAGGATTAATCAGATAAAAATGTGGAGTGGTTATAATGATTATTTCCCTAAATAAGGAAAAACATGGATGAATCTTGACTCATTGTTTAGAATATTTAAATTAAAGACAACTATTCATTTGCCTATTTAACAAATATTAATTGAGCAGCCACTAAGCATAGTCATTGTTCTGAGCTCTAAAAAACATGAAATTTAGAAATAAAAGATAGAGTGACATGGTTTTTTACTTTTATAGAACTGAGTGAGGGAAATATAAATCTAGGAAAGAATTATGCAAATAAGTGCAAAATCATAACCATGAGAAAATTTCTTTAGGGTAGTGTAAAGGAAATTGCTGGGTGCAGTGGAAGTGCTACATAGAAGGTGCAGGCCAATTCCAATATGGCGGGAAGGCATGGGGGCAGGCAAAAATGATCCAATGGGTAGGTACTGAAGAAAGGATAGGTGTGTTAACCAGGCTAAGGGGATTACAGGGAACAGTAGAGGAGGATGGTAAGGAGGAAGAAAGGGCAGCCATCAAGCAGGGGCAAGAATTGGAGCAACAACTGGTTGTTCCAGCCACATCTTCTTAAAAACGTGATCACAAGAATTAAAATCTAGCCACAGTGGTAAATGTTGGATAAATGTTTTATAAGAGTGGAAATGGTAAAACATTTCAAGTTTTTCTTGTAATGAGCACGATGCTGTGCACTTGAGATAAAAATGGTGACAGCAAGGTCCTTGGCTCCCAGAACTTGACACTCAGGGAGAAATAACATTGTCATCACATTTGTGAGCATTTGTGACAATAGAAGTGTGTATGCAACTCAGAATGACAGCAGTGTTGACGTCTGGGGCTTGACAGTTTCAGGCAACAGAGAGCACTAGGTCTTTCAGGGGGACTTTGAAGAACTGATTTGGCTTTTAGGGGACAGAGAAGCTGCCTGGGTGAAGGGAACAGCATAAGCAAGCAATAAGGGTGTGGATCAGTGTGGGGTGCACTTGGGGGGGAGCTGGGGGTGGGAGCCAGGAATTAGCGTTTGCAAGGCACGAAGTAGCAGGGGTGGAGGAATATGAGGCTGGAGGTTGGATCTGGGCAGACACAGATGGCTATTGCTACCCACAGCGTGAAGCATTTTTCAAAAGAAAAACAAAACACAACCCTTGTTTCACAGGGGCAGGTCAAGCAAGTTGATCAGAAGATGCACGAGGCAAGTAGAGAGTGTGGCTTTCTTTCCAGATAGGCACAGCTCCTGCACCAGGTCTCTGTCCTAGGGGCTCTGGAACCTTCTCTGGCCTGTTAGGCCTTCTCTAACTTCCTCTGTCTGCTTCCCTGCCCACCCACACAGCTTAGTTAACTCCCACCCTCCTTTCAAAGCCTAGAACTCTTGGGGTTTTGGAAAGAGGTTTGCACTTGGAGAATATTCAGCGTCTCTTTCTGCATGCCTGGATCCCCTCCAATGCTGATGTCTCGTTCCTACCCTGTCTCGTTCCTAACGGATCACCTGCCACTCTTCCATCATCCATTCAAATTCTCCTAAGCAACCTCTGAAGGGAACTTTCTTGGCTGTAAGACCTTCTCAATGTCTACCAAAGGGTAAAGTATCTCTATGATCAAAAGCCCTTCCCCAGGTCAGATGGCAGGCCTCCTGAAAGAACTATGGGGTTTGGCCTCACTGGGATTTCTCGAAGTCTTAAAAGTAGATGAACCACACTTTTCAGCAAGCACCAGCTTTCCTTCTAATGTGCGCAACTTCTCTGACTCTCAGCTGGCCTCATACCTTCGGGGAGGAAGGAAGAAATGCAATATTGGCAAAAACCTCACTAGAATTGGCTGGGGATGATGTGTTTCTGGCACCGTGAGATACTTAACACCTTTTGGGATAGAGGAAAAAGTTGCTTTGACAACGTTTCAGCGAGGCGCACACGGAGAATATTCCCCACGAGCCAGGCTGTCGGCTGGCTCAGTGTTCGCTGCTGCTGTTCCCCACCCAACTCCATCAGTAAGCGTACTGTGTTATTCTCTCCCATGGGGTCAAAAGTCTAAAAATCAGACAGGGATTTTGACCTGGCTCAAATAAACATATTTGCAAGTAGTGTAGGAAGAGAGTTTCCTTCAAAACAGATGCACACAAATAAGTAGGCACAGGAACCGGCATTCAGTTATGCAGGGGAGGACTAGGCCACACCAGCAACACCCCAGACACATCCAGACACATGAGTTTGAAACGCTCTTTCAAGCCAAACATTGATCCTCCAAGCTTGACCCAGGTCATAATGCCTGCCTTTAGAAAATGATCCTGTACAGTTTTACTGCAGTCGGTTTTGATTTCTCGATTATGTTTGATCTATTTTCAACGTGTGTGTACAACTCAACACACAGGAACAGAGCTGAACTCTGGAGGGTTGGATTCTGCTAATTGAACTGGGACATATTTGATATAATTGTCTGTGGAGAGAGTGGTAGGCAACACTTCAAATCTGATCTGATACACGTCGTCCAAGTCTTTAATACCAAACTTTTTGGAAAGTGATAAACAGATGGGAGCCATCAGAAAAGACTGGATGCAACTTGAGTGTGTTTTGAGGAGCAGCTGTGATGCAGGGCGGAAAGAATGCTGCACCTGGAGTCCCCAGGTTCAGATGTGAGTGTCAAGTCCGGTTCACTGATGAGATGCTGAAGTTTGAACCACTTGATTCCTCTGAACGCCAATATTCCTGACCATGACACTGTACAATACCTCTCTCAGAGTTTGAAAAGTTCGGGAGGATTAAATTGATGTAGCATATTGCAGTGCCTACTGAGGGTCTTGGGTGGATAGCAAGCTTTCATTAACTAACTGCTGAATCAAAATATGAAGAGTTCAACCTGAATGTTGGGATGCACGTCTGTTTTCCAGACAATAGATGAGAGATGCTGGTTTGCAAAACCTGGAAGGAAATGGCTGCAATGAAGGGTGAGGGCAGCCCTGATTCGTTGCAGTCTTGATACAGTTTTGCAGAACGGCTTCCCTATCTCACGGGGAGATCTTTCTGAAGCTTCCCTGTGGGTGCTCAGTGTCCTGCTGCACTGGGCCACTCGGAGAACAAGGACACTGCCCAGACTCTAGAAATGATCTGTTCTGATAACCATGAGATGAATTCTTACAGAAAGAGGAGGTGGGATTCTTGCCTCCATCAGCCACATCACTAACACTGACCACAAGCGTGCCATGCACCAAGATCGTACCACAAGCAAAAGCACATGTCGGTGAATGCATAAGGCAATGCTGCACAAGGCGCCGGACCCAGAGCATGATGACGCAGAGCAGCAAGCACACCTTGTGTGTTCAGTGAACGAAGAGTTACGGAGGAAGGCTGAGCTTTTCTTGGATGTCATTAGGTTTGGAGAGCAGAAGATCCCGTATGTGGGGACGTCCAAAAGCATTATAACTTAGCATCGGGAGCAAGTTGGCAGAAGTTAAACACACACACACACACACTCAAAATAGAGCTCAGGCCATCAGACACTGGTCACGGGGCTTTGACCTCCTCTTCTTGATTCCTTTTATCTTTGATCTTTTCTTTTCTTTTTTTTTAAAAAAAGAGAGAGAGAGAGAGAGAGAGAGAGAGAGAGAGAGAATTTTTAAATATTTATATTTTAGTTTTCGGTGGACACAACATCTTTATTTTAGTTGTATGTGGTGCTGAGGATGGAACCCAATGCCGTGCGCATACCAGGTGAGTGCGCCACAGCTTGAGCCACATCCCCAGCCCCATCTTTGATCTTTTCACTGAGAGTTCCAAGGTAGCCAATAGCTGCACTGGTATCCATCCCTGCTCTCTGCAGAAAGAAGCATAATCCACCACACTAACTGCAGCTTCCCTGAGGGAGGGTTTGTACTCTAGCAGAGGAGCTGCTGGGCTGGGAGACAAAGTGAAGTGGCAGACTGTCTTCTGCCACGGCCCAGGGGCAGCCGGCTGCTTCTCCAGGACAAACTTAATCCTGTGCTCTCCTGGAGTGAAGGCTGCCAGAGGAGCTGGGTGCCTCTGAAGGAGCCGAGTGGCAAGCTTCCACACTGGAGCCACATAATGCTCCGCAAAACTTGTTTCCGCCATTTTGAACAGCAAGATCCCAGGGTGATCTGGCCGCCTTTGTTGCGACGAGGATTCCAGAAGGGGCAGGTTGAGGGAAGATTGCTTTCAGGGAATCCTCTCTGAATGCTAATTCCCCCCTCCCAGTGTGTCTGCAGAACCCACGACAGGAGCATCTTTACGTCTCCATGACAGCAGGTCGGGTTCAGTGGGCCTTCACCACCACCCTCACTGCAGTCTCCATGTACTTCATTAAAACACGGCCACAGTTCCTCCAGAGGTGACAGTTTTGTAGACATCTGCACACCTCTGACGGGGGCCTCTGGATGGACAGGTGAGGTCAGCACACACATTCTCAAGCTCTGTGCCACAAGGCTGAGCTCACTGAGGTGCCCCGCCTCCTTTGGAGAGCCCAGGATGAGGAAAAGTCACTGTGATGGAACAGGGCAGCCGGCTTCCTCAGTGTCCACCTCCGGTCTGCCTCAGGAAGCATTCCACTAAAGACCTCTACAGAGAAGGTAACCTTATGTTTTGAACAAAAACATAACCTAAAGCATATATAAGGAATGGTATTTTGCAGAAGAATAAATTATTAACAATCTACTAAAAAAAAAAAAACAAAAACAAAACATGCTTCTACTAAGAAAACACTGGAAAGATACTGTATACGGCTATAGTCCAAGCTTATGACTCAGATCTCTAAGGTTTTTATCTTATTTCTCTTTTTCAATTTCTTTTATTTATCTGTGTCTATTTCTCTCTCTCTGAAAAGAAGATAATGTAGGTGGTTTTGAAACTACAGCTCTCACAAAGGATTCATGCTTATTTTTCCCAGTGATACTGCCAAAAGTATTGTGCATTTAGTTTCGTTTCTTTCCAACATCATGATAAAAAAAAAAAAATCAATCTGTGAGCATCACAAACATTTTCTCTAAGTTATTGAGAATAAATGTTAATTCATGGAAAATTGCAAACATGATACAATGTAAAGGTAATACATTTCAACACAAGTTGTTGAGGTTTGCTGAACCCTATGAATTGAGCTCACAGTTTTATATGCCGCAGGAATAAAAGCTCTCCGTGTGTTTACGAGGAAATATGGAGGCAATTCAGGAGGGTGCTGTGCCACAGAACAGGTATTTTATGTTTGGCTTCCTGAATCTTCCCAGTTACTGGTTGTTAGCTGCAAGATGAATTTGCAGTAGGATTTTCTATCTTAGCAGACAGAATTGGTAAAAGTCTCCACTGGTTGATAGAGTTTGAAGATTGCCCAATTTCAGGATTGGAAACGAGTTAAATATACACTTATTATTATTTATTTGAAAATCAGGACACATCAATATTATAAAAGGGAGTACAAGTCCTGAAGGACACATGCTACACATTAAGAACAAAGATGAATTTCTCATTCTCAAACTGCATGAAGTGTGCCCATTTTCTTTTTTTTTTTAAATATACACAATGGCAGAATGCAATTCATTTCATATTACACATATAGAGCACAATTTCTCAAGTCACAGATTATACAAAGTAACAAAGTATTTTCCAAGTATTTTCGCACCATTTGTGTCTTCATACTTAGGGTATTGATGTCTGACTCCTTCCACCATCCTTCCTACCACCTTGCACCATCCTTTACTCTCCCTCCCCTTTACCCTATCTAAAGTTCCTCCATTCCTCCCATGCTCCACCCATCCCCACCTGCAATCATCATTATGAGTCAGCATCCTCATACCAAAGAAAACATTTGGACTTTGGTTTTTTGGAATTGTCCAGCTTCATTTAGCACTATATTCTCCAACGCTATCCATTTACCTGCAAATGCTATGATTTTATTCTTTTTTAATGCTGAGTAATGTTCCATTGTGTATATGTACCAAAGTTTCCCTGTCCATTCATTCACTGAAGGGCATCTGGGTTGGTTCCACAGTTCAGCTATTGTGAATTGAGCTGCTATAAACATGGATGTGGCTGTGTCCTATAGTATGCTATTTTTAAGTCCTTTGGGTATAAACTAAGGAGTAGGATAATTGGGTCAAATGGTGGTTCCATTCCCAGTTTTCCAAGGAATCTCCATACTGCTTTCCAGATTGGCTGCATCAATCTGCAGTCCCACCAGCAGTGTATGAGTGGCCTTTTCCCCGACATCCTCGCCAACACGTATTGTTGTTTGTATTCTCAATAGCTGCCATTCTGACTGGAGTGAGATGATCTTGGAGGAGTTTTGATTTGCATTTCTCTAATTGCTAGAGATGTTGAATGTAGTTTCATATATTTGTTGATGAATTGTATATCCTCTTCTGAGAAGTGTCTGTTCAGTTCCTTGGTCCATATATCGGTTGGGTTGTTTGTATTTTGGGTGTTAAGGTTTTGGGGTGCTTTATATACCCCAGAGATCAGTGCTCTACTCAAAGTGGATGAAGGACCTAGGGAGTAAACCAAAGACTCTGCGTCTAATAGAAGAAAAAGTAGGCCCAAACCTCCATCATGTCAGATTAGGCCCCTTCTTTCTTAATAAGACATCTATGGTGCAAGAATTAAAACCAAGAATCAATAAATGGGATGGATTCAAACTAACAGCTTATTCTCAGCAGAGGAAACCATCGTGAGATGAATAGCATGTGCCCATTTTTACACTAGTCACCGCCACTGCTCTCACCGATTTGATTCTGTGTGCATGACCTCTGGTAGGCGTTCAAATCTGGGGCAACCTGGGGTCGGATTCAGTGCCGTCTCACACTGAACAAGTCCCCAACTCTCTAACTCAGGACCTGTCAGCATGACATTCGTGAGGCCTCACGGGTACAAGAAGAGCTGGCCTGGTCCCACGTGACCACCGGCCACCCTCATTTCTCATCCTCCCATTAGAAGTTAGCTGGACTGCTCTCGAGCGGCAAGAAGGGGCAGCTCAACTAGGAATCGCTGAGCTTCACTATGTGCTGGGAAGTGCACTGAGGGTGAGGCCTGGCTGTGAAGATCATGACTCTGCCCAGACAAATGGTCGTTAGATCACTTAAGTAAGAAGTGTGTGTGTGTGTGTGTGTGTGTGTGTGTGTGTGTGTGTGCTCGCTCACATGTGTGTGTGCTGGAGCTGGGAGCACTGAGACACAAAATGACCAGAACAAGCAGTCACTGGTGTGGCTTCACGTGGAGAGAACGTGTCCTCTGTGGATTAACTAACCAAAAAGATCAGAGAAGCAACAAAAAATAAAACTCTACAATTTATTTTTTAGAACAGGAAAACCGGTAACATATGCCCCTGGAAGAGCTGGCTGCTCTGGAAACAGACCCCACAGAGCCACGCACACTTCACAAGTGAGCTGATGGCTGCTCATGGTGGAAGATATGGCTTGTTCTCAGTTCCTTGTTCATGGCCTGCCCTTGGTGTGGCGTCTCCACCCCTCCCACCTTCATCTTTTGTCAATAAAATGTGCGCTATTTCTCTGTGAACACAGGTTTGAAATATGCGTGTGTCTTTTTCTTGGCTCACACTTCTGCCCTGTACCATGAAAAGAGGCGGCTGCATGTATCTCCTGACACCAAGGTGGTTTACATGTGGAAGAGTGCAGAACCTCACTCAAAATAGAGCTATCTATCTGCCATAGACCTGTCCACGTGGGAAATAACATGCATGTTAGTCACTGAGATGGGGGGAATTGTTGATTACGTGGTATTATAGCAGAAATTAGACTAGGATATACCCTTTTGAACATATATTCTTTATTGCTTCAATGCATTTCTTTAGAAGAGAGAGTGAGGGTCATGGCAGAGGTGGCAGAAGAAGGTGCTCCATTGGTGGCAGTCCCATAATTTAGATGACCTACACATGCAGCAAGGGGAAGTTCACAGACATGGCCACAGCACTTGTTAGTATCAGTAATGTCATCAGCTGCTACTAGATCACATTGCAGAGCTCAAGCCTTGGGACAGGCTTTCCCTGAAGAGAGTCTCCATTCTTCCACTTTCCAGCCACATAACCTTTGGGCAAATTATTTGACTCCCCTTGACTGACCTTGTTTTTCATTTGCATATAACAATAGATTGTCCTTAGTGAGGATTAGCATACGGCATGAAACAGCTCTGGAAAATTGCAAATTGTTAAAAAAAATTAGACATCACTACATGATCATAACTCCTCCATCCCTATTTTGAATTAAAATTTCAGAATACTTCATGAACCATACTCTTCAGTCCTGACGTCTCTTGGCTTTGGGTTCCCTGGGTTGATGGCTCTCTAAGGAAGCACCTGGAATCCACTCCAGTTTGGATTGGCTTATGAGGCCTAAAAATAAGAGGTCTTCCATAATCTCTTTGATATGTTTAAACTTATATGATAAACAGTGCTAAAACCCAGTGACAGTTGTGTGGACTTGTGAAAAGATCATAGTCTCAGATTAATTTTGAGTCCTTACTCCTTTAGAAATTTTGCAAAGGATAAAATGTGGCTGTGGCTTTCTCTAATGGAAAAATTTCCTTTGGCAATAATACTCTGAAATTTCATAGCAGCATTTAATTCACAAAATGTCAGGGAGAAAGGGTGTTAGCTCATTCAGTCCTCCCCAAGAAAGTGTTCTGTCTGAGATCAGGTATCTTACCAATGGAAGGTTTCTCTAATGTGTTCCCAGGCAGCCGCACGGAGCACACAGGAGGGAGGATATGTTTCAGAAGCATGAGTGTTTTACAATAAAGATGTTTTCTACATGAGATCATGGATCTGACAGATATGCCGTTAACCACAGTTTTCCCTTGGACATGGGTGAGTACATTTCCCTGAGAACCAGGGTGGTCAGGATGGATAAGCTAATCACTGTTTTTATGTATTTATTTTATTTTTCTCCCTTTGCTTTCACAATAATAAGCATAGCTGGCTCCACCCATCATTTCACAGGAAAAGGTAACTTATAAAATCCTTCCTGCAGAGAAGGGGTATGGAGTATCACAAGTGGGTGTGGCAACACACACACACATACACACACACACTCAAGCCTTCCTCTGAGTCCCGGTCTGTTCCTTCCATTACAGAGTGATGTTCTTGGCTGCTGCAAAAAGCAGTCATCTAAAGTGAAGACCCACTGATTTCAGCATGAATATATAATTCTGGCAAGTGCTCACCAGAGAGCACTCCTTGTGGAAGCCCGAGGACGAGTCCACTTTAAATGCAAATACATAAACACGCACCACACACAACATACTTCAAGAACCTTAGCCACCCACTGGCTTGAACCAGATGAGGAGACAAAGAACTGAGACCTTTACCGTCCGTCTGTGGTGACTTTAACACTCATCCAGCTTCTCTAATAAGAGCCCCTCAAATGGTGAAGCTTAATAATTCCTCTGTCCTTGAGAGTCGGGCGGACTTAGTGGCGTCCTTCTTGATCACAGGATATGATGTGCAGAAGTCACAGTGCAAGACTTTGGAGATTTGTCCCTCCCGGCTCCCTTTCTTGAACTGCTTGCTCTGGGAGAAGCCAGGGGCCATGCCCATGTCACTGGCCAGTTGCTGGGGAGTACTGCAGGCTGAATCCTGAGACAGCCCAAGTGTCTCACCCAGGACTCACTGGTGGGCCACGACACTGGAGCTCAGGCCTCATTCTCCTGGGCACAGCGAGAAGCAGCAAAATACACCTGAGTCCTGGGCCAGAAAGATCTCTATGCGAATGAAGTCACTGCTGTGTCCTTCATGCCTGGGCTTGGTCAGGATCCTGAATCTCCACTTCCCCAAGGGACATGACACTGAAATCATCCGTGTTTTATGAGATGTCTTGAAAAATAAGCAAGATATAACTTTTAAGGGACTTTGCATGTAACTGGAGTTCAGTAAATAGTAGTTTTTTTTTTTTCCTAATCTTGTGTTCTTCTCATTGTCATTATGACAGCCAAGTTAACAGTCAGCTGTTATTACAAGGAAATCTGGTGGGTCCAAATGTCCCTGCCAACACTTCTTTGTGTAAATAACATGTGAAGGCAATGGCAAAGCAGTCAGAGGAGAGAAAAGAACAAGAGACGGCTGTGCATATAAAGAAGAGCACCAACACCATCACCATGGGCATCTGGGAACACCTCAGTATCCCTTTGAGTATATTCTGTAGTCCTTGGTTGCTGAAGTGATCGAGCTGGGTACATTCAGATTAAACCTGATCATTGCCCTAGACACCCCTGTAAGACAAAGAGGCAAGAGCATCCATGAACATGAGGGTGAGTAGCAGCCCCTCACGCTGGCTGCCCCTGCCAGCACTCTGCCTGCGCGCGATCAACGGTTGGGGGGCCACTGGAGGAAGAGCTGGGCCCCAACTCTGAGAAGCAGGCTCAGGAGAAATGTGAGAAAGCAAGAAAGTAAACTGCTTTCAAGAGTCTACAACCCCAGCAACAGAATCTTCAGGTATCCAAGTGGATGGAATGTCAGACAAAGAATTCAAATGTTGATGGTTAAAATGATCAAGGGACTAAAAAAAAAAAATATATATATATATATATATATATATATATATATATATATATATATATATGAAAGATAAACAAAGAGAGAAATACAGGAAGCGAAAGATTTCAATAAAGAGTGCAAGATTATGAAAAAGCAATAAAGAGTGCAAGATTATGAAAAAGCACCAAAAATATGGTGGAAATAAAAACGAGGAAGTCAAATTAAAAGTTCAATGGAAAGTATCACTAATAGATTAGACCACATAAAGGCAGATTTTTAGGCCTCAAAGCCAAGATATGTAATCTTGAAATCTTAGCAATAAAGATGATAAGAAAATATGATGGGAATATTCAGGAAATATGGGACTGGAGGAGGCCAAATCTAAGAATCGCTGGTATCTAGGAAGGAACTGAGTGAGATTCAGACTGAGATCATGCAAGGACTTTTCAATGAAATAATGCCAGAAAAACTTTCAAACCTTGGGAATGAGATGGATACATACAAATACAGGAATCATTCAGACCCCCAAGTAGATAAGATCCAACGCAATCTTCTCCAAGACACATTATAATTAAAATGTCTAATATATGGAGCATGTATGAAATTTCAAAAGATTCAAGAGGAAAATGGGAGGTCAGGGTTGGGGGTTGTAGCTCAGCGGTTGAGTGCTCACCTAGCATGTGAGAGGCCCTGGGTTCAGTCCTCAGCACCACATAGAAATAAGTAAATAAAATAAAGGTATTTTAAAAATAAATTAAAAAAAAATAAAAATGGGAGGTCACATTTATAGGCAAACCAACACAAATCACTGCTGGTGTCTCAGCTCAGAATTTAAAAGCCATGAAGAAGGCTTGGGATCATACATACCATGCTCTGGAAGATAACAATTGCCAGTAAAGATTCTTTAATTCAGCAAATCTATCCTTCAGAGTTAAAGGTGAGTTAAAAACCTTCCATGATATGCATAAACTAAAAGAATTCATGACTACTAAACAGGAACTACAGCAAATAGTTTTCTTCAATTCTAGAAATAGGAAAAGAACAAAATTCTACTCTTATCCTCTGCCATATACAAAATCAATTATTTTTCTCTTATGGTTGGTGATATAAAAGAAAATTTTTGCCTAAGTAAATGCCAAAAAATGTTTTTTTCCTATGGAAAAAACTTCATAGAAGTTTTGGGTTTATAGATGATAAGAAAACATTTTGGTTTTATAGATGATAAGAAAACATTTATATATACACAAAACTAAATAAAAATATTTATTTTTATTTAGTTTTGTGTATTATATAAATTATGAATATCTAGTTGTTCTAGCACCATTTGTTGATAAACTACCCTTTTCCAATTAATCAACTTAATTAGCATTTCCAGTATTTCAAATAGCAATATATGTATTAGTCAATTTTTTAACACACAGTTCTTTTCTGTTTACTTATATGTCTACCCTTATTTCAGTATTATATCATTTTGATTAATGTAATTTTATCCTAAGTTTGAAGTCAGGAGCATAAATTATCCCATTTTGCTCTTCTCCTTAAAAATCATTTTGCCTCCTCTATTGTTTGTATTATTGTGTAAGTTTAGGAATCAGATTATCACTTAGTATAAAACTTCTCAGTCAATGTTAATTGGGATCTTTTTAGGAGAATATTTATATTACTGTGGCAAGACTAGACATTTTAACAATCCATGAACTTCCACTCCATAACCACATTATATGTCTTCAGTGGTTTTGTGCTTCTTTAATTTCTCTTAGCAACATTTTCTAATTGCTAGCCATAGGGACGGCACATATTTAAAGTTACCCCTAAATTTTCAAATCTCAATATTATAATAAATATTATTTTTAGTTTCAGTTTCTAATTTTTCATCATTACTGTGTAGGAGTGAAAATGAGTTCTACGTATAAGTCTTATATCCTATGACACTGCAAAAATCTATCAGTTTTAGTAATTTTTGTATAAAATAATAAGTGATATATAATAATTTTATTACTTTATACACTTGACTTAATTATATCCTATTGAGAATTTATTTCTTTGTTCCTTAGAGAGATTTGTAATTTTGTTATAATATCTTCATCTGATTTTGTCAGAGTAATACCGATTCAATAAATGATTTGAGAAATTTGCTCTCCTGTTTGTTTTTTTTTTTTTTTTGAAGGATGTATTTAGAAGTAATCTTATATACTGCTTTCTCAAATTTTTTGGTAGGATTTACTACTAACTACTAATTTGCTACTGAGTTTGTATTTATTTACTTAATTATTGTATAAAGGCATTTGTCTATTTAAGCTGTGAGCGTATTTCTTAAACAGCTTTAGGACTGTCCGGCTGTTTGTTCTTAAGTCAAAGTTGGTAGTTTGTTTCTGTTAAAAAATGTGTGTGTGTCCCTTTGTTTAAGTTACTGATTCTACTGCATGATCTGCCCACAGTAATCTCTCATTCTCCTGTGAGTATCTGTGGGGTCTGTTGTGATTTCTCTTCCTTTGTTTTTGGTGTTGGTAATTTCTGTCTCATCTTTTCCTCTCTTGGTCAGTCTAGCCAAAAGTTGTCAGTTCCGTTTGTCATTTTAGGAATCAGTTTTGCTTTCATAGGCTTATTCTCTTTGATTTAGCCTATTGTGTTTGATTTTGCTCATTTTATTTTCAATATTTTCTCCCTTCTGCTTGCTTTGGGTTAAACTTGTTCATTACTTCAGTACAGTCCTAGACATTTAGTATTAGCCATGTTTTTCTGTCCCAAGGAAGCATTCACTGGTGTAAATTCTTCATTATACTGAATTAAGTGCATCCCACGAATGCCAGTATGCTTTTTTTTCCCCTTCAGTTTAAAGTATTTCTTAGATACTCTGTGATTCCTTCTTTGAGCCATGGATTATTTAATGTGAATTATTTGGTCACCCAAGTTTGGATGACTTTTTAGGTTTTTTTTTCTTTTCTATTATTGATTTCCAATTTAATTCCATTGAAATTGCAAAGCAAGCTTTTCATGGTTGTAAAACCATTACCTTTTAAATATATTTATACTTGTTTTGTAGCCAAGTTTATGGTTCATCTTGGTAAACCTTCCACAAGACCTTGAAATGCATGCATCTCTTTGAGTGTTCGTTTTTGAGTCTTAATTTTTGAGACAGTCTTTCCTCCCTTTCCTGGTCTGATCCACATGTTCAAAAGAAATGGAGATAAATAGTCTTTTTGGGGAAAAAAAAAAAGCATCCCATAACTTTAAAATAGGAGCCATTTATTGTTTAAAAGAAGAACATCGATGGCGTTAGGCGGGTACCTCAGAAGTTTGATAGGTCTCTCTGGGTGGAGACCATGTTCCTTCCTGCAGCTCCAGAGCAGAGTCCATCTCCCTGCCTTTCAGGCTCCTGGAGGTCATCCACATTTCTTGTTTCATGGCTCCCTTTCTCCATCTTCAAAGCCAACAGCATCGCATCTTTCTATCTAATCTCTGGAGTCTCTGTGAACACTCATTGAACGATCTGTTGGGACCACTCAGACAAGGCAGCTCATGTCCCTCTCTCTAGAGCCTTCACCCCATCACTATTTTAAGGTCTTTGCCATCACAGTCAGAGGTTCCAGAACTGGAGGTAGGTATCTTGGAGGGACGGGCTATTCTATCCATCCCCAAGCTTTGTATTTTTACTCACACATAGTATTTTTAAACATTGCTTTTAAATTTGGCTCAGTATCAAATCTGTGCCTCCTTGAAGGAACACCAAAGACAACTGAATCAATGTTTTTGAATTCTCGGCGTGACGTCCAAGAAAGCAAACTGTGGCACATTGAAAAGAGTCTACACTCTTTGGTTGCAGGTGCTTCAGACCTAGTGCTGTGTGAACGGGAGGGTCGCGTGGTGAAGAACAGCTCTACTGCCGAGGTGCCAGGGAGATGCAGTGGGAACACAAGGAATCCTGTCTAAAGGACAGGCTGGGGACACATGGGCATCATGAGCCTGACAAACCTTTTAATGCCCTGACTTCTGTGACTGTCATATTCTCCACTCCTCGCAAGCCTAAGTTTGCAATTGGGAAGGGAAATAAAAAGAAATGTCTGGTGAGACACAAGGAAGATTTTGAACTACTTCACAGCATGATTATTCTGCTTGAGAGTACTCTTTAAATGGGAAAGATCCGTCAAAACCTTCTACAGCTCCTTATCCTTCGCACACTTATAATCAGCCCAAGGTTCAGTAACATGTTCTCACGTGGGAAGAACATTATTTCTTTGCTGATTTTTCATGTTTCTCTTCTGAAGACAGAAGGAGTGCAATATTGTAACTAATGGAAAACATATTAATATTCTCCCAAATGAGCAAGTGTATGCAACTCAGAAAATTAGGGAAATTATTCACTCCCCATAGTTTCTTTACATCATGCGAGTCTTTGGACCCACCTCCTTTCCCTACATTAAAATAATTAGAAGTGTTCATAAAAACTAGAAAATGTCTGTTATAGGAGAAGTTGTTGTCTGCCAGAGGAATATGCATTTGCTTGATGCTTGGATTGGGAAATCTTTTCATACTGTTAAGTGCGGTTCTAGCTAAGCGCAAGTAGAAATATGAGCCTATTACTCAGGGCCTCATGTGGCTCTGTGTGTCCCAGGAATGACACTGGCTGCCAGTCTCCATCTGGCCTTGCAATTAGAACCCAACAGGACAACTGATTTTCTGCTGTTCTATGATAAAGTAATCCGTTGCCTGTTTCCATTCATCAAAACTTTATTTGATTATGAAATAATAGGATATTTTATTGCAGTGTTAGTTAGCAGTGGGCTGTTTGGTGTTTATAATCTCTACTGTTCATGGCCATCTTCTACTCCTACCTAACACATGGCCGAAGACAATTCTCGGAATCATCAAAAGCTAGTGTAAGGAGTGAATATAGTTGTCTTCTACTGGGATTGTGAGGAAAGCCGGATGGTTTAATAGACAATGTGAAAAGGACATCACAGAACACAATACCATAAGTTGAATTTCTATAGTTTAACATGATACATAGTCACAGTCGACATGTTAAAAAATGTTAGCTCACTGCCAAGCATCTTTGTTTTGTAAACTCATTCAGAGTGCACTTAGAAAACAGAAGTTTGAGAATTATTTGCAAAAATTCAATCCAATCCTAAATGAAATTAGTGGAGAGCCAAGGTTTCATTTTCTGCTCTGCTCCTGACTGAAACTGCTACACAGAAGTAGTAAAATGGATATAGTAGAATTCCATCTGCTCGTCCACTCTCCCACCCTGGAGACAACATGACCGCGAATGAAAGACATTGCCATAAGGTGGGCTGGAGAGGAGAAGGGAGGCACTGACGAATGATTCGTCGACTTTAAACCAATCGATGTGCACAAGCTGATGCTATTGAACGATGACTTTCCCTTTTAGGGGAACTTGGCACCAGTCTTTGAGACTGACAGATTTTTGTTCAAATCTCTCACCTGAATCCAAAAGGAAAAGTGAGGTCAACACAGGAAGAAAGAAATGTAATTTCTCATATCACTATAAGTCCATATCTTTTCCTCAGAGGAAAAAAAATGATGTGTCCATCCGTAGAGCTAAGCATCCAGACCTGGATCTAGTCACATAGTATCTCCATATGCATAGACATAGAAAAATAGAATATTCTATGTGGACACGTAGCTAGTTAGAGTAGACAAAAAGATAAAATAAGCACATTCACCTATGTACACACGAGCCTACGCACAACAGGTTTTTCTCTTGGAGAACAAGTGCCCTTATGTACAGCATGTGCCTACACGTATGTGCATGTTGGCAGTGTGGCCAATGAACTGAAAAACGTGTTTTCTTTCTGAAAGGGTGAAACATTTTTCTGACTCTCGAAATGAATTAGATACCTCCATCAGAGTGGAAAATCTGATCTCCCATTATGTTTAACTGGAATTCGATGAGAATTGATCAAACACAGGAATGTTTGTGATCATTTCAACAGCCAGCGCCTGCACAGTTGACAAAGTGCCACAAGAAGTCAGGAGGCCAACAGCATAGGTGCTTGTAAAATGGTGGTGAAAGATGGGTTACGTGGCTTAACATAGAGACATCCTTGAAAATAACCACACATAGCTTTGAATCAATAAGAAATGGGGACAAAGCACACACACAATAAATTGGGGTGAATAAATTGCTGAGAGCCATCTCCCGAGGACAATAAAAATAAAACAAGAGAAAAGCTGCCTAAAAATGACAGAATCAGGCAGAAGACAGTCAATTGGGGCTTTTATAAAACGATTTCCTAAAGACAGTTTGGAGGAACGCACCAGCTCACAGGTGGACTGTGACCACGAGGCAGTGGACGCAATTAGCCACCTCCTGCTGAGGGTTCCACACAGGCACCACCATTGAAAGAGGGACCCCTGTGGCCTCTATAGGTGGCCCTTCCCCAGGATCCTGACTTGCTCCACTTCCTGGTTTCAATGGAGCTATTATGTATTTCCCAGTCAAGCTTAAAATAGGTCGCCCTGAAAGTTTAATGAGATTTCTTCTCATGAGGAACTTCTCCCTAAAGACTTCCAGGCCACTTCTCAAACCAAATTACAGAAACTATTCTCAAGGCCCATGGATTCAGATAAGTCATGTACCCAGATCTTATTCTTCCTGTAAAAGCAAATATTTGAATATGTGAAACTTTTTAAATGTTTCACATCATAAACTGGCGTCCTGTGATAGTCACGTAGACCGTGACCCTTACTTAGGTGGTTTCAATAAACATAGGATTTTCTTTCTTCAAATCAAGCTGGATCATCTCTGATACACAGTGCATTTCATTCTCTGATGACCTTTGAAACTTGACTAACAATTATGGGAAGAAAATTGCAAGAGCCAATGTTTTAGTCATTTGCCTCTGGGAAGATGAGAAGGGTGGTACCTTTGGTAAATCTAGCACAAAAAAGTCAGGTTCAATCACATATGAATATATTCAGGAAGTCCGGAATTTTAATCATTTGAAAACTGATATCTGCAATCACATAATTTGGCAAATTAACAATATCCTCTAAATTACCTCCTGAAATAATTGTAACATTTATAATCAAATAAATTTGCAAAAGAGATTTCCTCATATTGGCTTTTGACATGTTCCCGTCAAGGCTCATCTGTATTAGTGAGCCGGAACGCCTCAGCCATGGCTTTTCAATTGCTTTCAGTTCTATGATAGGGACCGATCCCCGAAGATTTTAGTTTTTGCTTTTTTTTTTTTTTTTACTTTACTAATTATTTTTGCTACCATATTTTTTTTTTCCTTTTTGCATATGTATTAACTAAAGGCAGGGACATGGGAAAAAACTTGATTCAGGAGAGAAGCATGAGGATTTATTTCAACAGGCAGTCAGTCATCCTGTGAGACCGCTGGTCAGCACTATGGTTTTTATTTAGCTTGGCCAGTTTTTCTAACCTTTGCTCCTGAAAAATACTGTCTGTTTTTTATGGGGTTATCATCAGGAAAATGAGTGAAACGTCAACTCAGTGGGTTCTGGGGACCCTGCAAGGCTTCTCCCAGTCACTGGTACAGGAGTCCTTGTGGAGGGGTGTGAGCGAGCTCTGGCTATGTCTGTAATGAGACAGGGCATTTTTCTCTGCAGGTAGAAAAACATCTGGTTTTATGAGAAGTGTCAGCCATTTCTGTCACAGCTTTCAATCACAGCTGTCATAGAAGTCTGGCAGCTAGTTCAAGTCACAATGTCTTCAACGTCTATGCACTGCTTTCGTCCCACCCAAGGTCCCATTAGCAACCTGGGCCTTGGTATGATTCGACAGGAAGGGATATTGTCCACCACCTGGGGAATGTACATTACTGCCCACTTCACAGTTTGAATCTTGGATCTGTCACTTGCAAGCTGTGTGACCTTGCTCAAGCTATGGCCTCTCTGTGTGCTTCCTCATCCATGAATGCATAATAAGACCTATATTGCTAAAAGGATTCAGTTAGATTATATATTCTTTTGTACTTTAGGAACTAATACAATCTTTCTACCCACTCTCCTCAATATGGCAAGCACATAACCATTGCAAAATCATAAATCATCCCATGCCACCCAAATTCTTCAGTGTATTGCTACCCATTACATTCAATCCTCTTCTCCTCCAGCTCGGGGCTCAGTTTTTTCTCATTATAGCTCCACTTAAAATGCTAAATCAGGTGAGGTGGCGCTCGCCTGTAAGCCCAGCGCTTGGGAGGCTGAGGCAGGAGGACTGCAAGTTCAAAGTCAGCTTCAGCAAAAGCGAGGTGCTAAGCAACTCAGTGAGACCCTGACTCTAAATAAAATGCAAAATAGGGCTGGGGATGTGGCTTAGTGGTCAAGTGCCCCAAAGTTCAATCCCTGGTAATAACAAAAACAAATCAAAAAAATGCCAAGTCCTCCCCTAACTTCCTGGTGCCCTTCATCCTGTTCTAGCTGGTTCTGTAGCACCAGGCGCTTTCTGGCATTCGATACCCTTGATTAGCTGGGTTTACTCAGGGACGCTGCGTCATGAAGATGGATTTGTTGTGGGCTTTGTTCCCTGTTTTATCTGGCACATCTGTTAAGGCACTAGGCCTAGAGCAGGTGCCCGGAAGCCCTTGGCGAGTGCGTTGGCGCTGCAGAGTCAATGCCATAAAGGTGGTGGCCTGAGCGTTCGTCTCACAGGCCGCCTCTGCTCCTCCTGCCTCTGCTCCTTGTCACCCCTCCTTCCTTCTTTGCCAGGTGCTGTGTATGTTAGGGTCCCCGTTCTTCCCCAGGAGGGGCAGCCTGGGGGCGAGCCCAGGCAGCCTCCCGCTACCTGGGGACAGGAGCACGACCCGTTTCTCTGCTTCTGCTGAACAGCTGCATGGCAGCCCGCCCTGAGTGAGCATTTGGGAGTCTCCCGAGAACCCCGTTTCCTTTGCAGTCCGCTGTGGGGCGAGCGGCTCCACGGGACTCCCTCTGGCCGAGCGCTTCAGTCCCTTCTTTTCAGGTGTTGCAGTAGAAAGCAGCTCGGGGTCTGCTCTTCAGCCACAGCTGACGGCGTCTGGCTCCCTGTCCTTCCATTGACACCGGGGCCACTGGCTGTGAGTGAAGGCCCTGAGGGACTGTCCAGCCTACGGCCGCTCATAGACAGGAGGAGCCACAGTACAGTCCCAGGGAATGCCCCCAAGGGTATTAGAACACACAGAGCCTGTGGGAGGTGGTGCAAACAGAGAAGTTGGAAAAAAGAAACTTTTCTTAACTAGCGTCTGCAGTTTACCTCTCCCATCCGCTTCCTTTCTCATATAAATACAGAAACATAAGTGAGCTTGAGAGAGCTGAGAGTTGGTTCCGGAGAGGAAATGGGAATAATCCTTACTTGGTTTTCATCTGTGCAAACACAACGAGAATCTCGAAGCACATCACATGCAGGACAGGTGTCCGCACACGCATGGGACAGGTGTGGCTGCTGAGGACGTGCAGCATTCCAGTCACCTTCTGTGGGGTCAAAAATAGATAGCTCCACACGGGAACTGCCCAGCTCTCCTCCATGGCAGGTGGGAATGGAACCCAAACCCTGTGCCCAGCGGCTCACTTGGGTACTTCCCACAGTGGCTCTGCAGCAAGCTTAGGACAGAACATGACTCTTCCTGAACAGCAACATACAGAATTATTCCCACGGGGCAGTTTCTTTAAGGAGGTAGGAACATGAGCAAGCAGGGTAGGCACGCAGCTCGTGGACTGGCTCCCTGACCTCTTGAGTCAGTGTAGCACTGAAGTCATTCCTAATGGCACACTGGTGATTGAAGGTCGTCTATGAGTAGATTGGGAGACCTTCAGGGAAAAGACATAGAAAACAGCCCGTCCCTTAAGGAACTTGCAGGTGAATGTAGGAGGAAATCCTAAGCATGATGACTCTCCATACAATGTGGTCATGGTCAGTGACCAGGCAAGTCTCTGAGCAAGTCTCTGAGCATCAGAGGACCCGAGAGACTCAGGCTGCCTTCTCAGGTGGGAAGGCGCAGCCCTGGGCAGGTTTGCAGGACCATGACACGCTCCCACCTTACAGAACAAGCAGAGGTTGACTGGGTGGAGCAGGGGCTGAGAGGAGAGGTCACGCTGAGCAGGAGGATGGGGTAAAGGGCTGAGGGCAGCAAGTGCAGTGTGTGCCATCACATTAGGACAGGAGGCAGGTGGGACACTGAGGAGGGCTTTCTCTTCCATGCCAGGACCGTGGGACTTAGCCCTGTGGGAAGCACTACTAGGAAATTTCAGGCAAAGCAAGGGCACTACTATCACCCTTTGGTCAAATGATACCCCTGGAAATACAGAAAAGGTTTCGGAAGTTAAGCAACTGTGTACAACACAGTTTGTCACTGAGGAAGAGCTAAACAGAGAACTTTTGAGAGGAAGGTGATTCACGGTGAATTCAGTTTGGGATATATTGGGTCGAAGTGCTCAGAGAAAGGCTTGAGATAGGTAGAGAGATGGGACTTGAGCTCAAGAGAGACCCAAACTTGCAGATCAGGTAGATTAGATTAGAGACCATGAAGCAAGCATCTCGGCTTAGCCTGGTGGCCTCGGGCCTGTTCTTCATCCCCCTTTTTCCCTGACTAGAAGGAGACTCCATGAGCAAGAGGACCACGCTGAGCTATTTCTGGCTTCCTGCCATCTAGAATTGCACCTGGATCTCAGCGGGCCCATGGTAAACAACGGCCGAAAAGATGAGCGATTCAGAATTAGAGTTCAACAAGACGTGTCCAGGCAGGTTTTCTTGAGTATGAGTGGAAGGGTGAGAGGGCGTGGAATGCACACAGGAGGAGGTGGGTGCTATTCAAGGCTGAGAAGGCAGAGTCAGGAGAAGGAAGAGGAGACCTGGTCTCCGAAGGGGACAGGAGCCATGGTGACAACTGCCTTAAATGTCCTAGAGCACTGAGAAGGGAGGCGGACCTTAAGAAGAGAGTCCGGTGCAGAGTGGGGACAGGCCAGAGCCCTGGGAATGGAGTGAATCCAAGGAGGAGAGACAGACAGGAGGAGCAGCCGGGGCTGCCTGGGAATAGTGAGACAAAGGAGGGTTTGCTGCCTGCTTTTCTGCACTTGTGCTGGCCCCTGGTAAGCTGTGACTTATGTAAGGGATTAGCAGGGATGTAGAACTTGAAGATAAGATGGTGAGATCAGAGGGAGGAGAGCCATGGAGGGCGCAGGAGGGGGTCTGTGCTACTTGCAGCTACATCTTGAGCTCCCTGAAAATACGGAGGGCCCTTAGTGAGCCCTGGTTAATTGGAGAGATATAGTTTTGAGTGAGATAATGATGAATTAGGTCAATATATAAGGGTCACAGTCAGAAAATGGGTGGAAAAGTAGCTTTGACTAGAAGAGGACTCAGATGCCTTTGGATTCCTTCTGCCAGGAAAGCGTAGCTGATTCCCATGCACGATCATTCTTCTTTTCTGGGCATAAAGGGGTTCTTGGCTTTTGGGGCCCCCCTCTCCCTCTCTTCTCCCAAACCTGCAAACCTATTCAATGTGGATGGGTTCCCTTGAAGATCACAGGGGTCTTTCCACTTCCCAAGAAGGCCACAGTTCAGTAGAACTGATTAAAGAGGGAAGTCCATATACACAGACAGAAGTATACTTAGGTATTCAAGTGCTTCTAGATTATGTGTTTGGGATGGTTAATTTTGTGGGCCAACTTGGCAGGGCCACAGGTTGCCCAGATTAAACATTGTTTCTGAGTGTGTCTGGGGCCAGGGGTTGGATAAAATGAGCCTTTTAATTGAAGGACTCAGTTAAGCAGGTGGTTCTGCCCAATTTGGGTGGACATCATCCAATATGGTGAGGACCTTAACAGACCCAAGAGGCAGAAGATGGGAGAGTTCATCCTCTTTCGTCCTGCCTGCACAGAGGCACTCACACAAGAGATTTGCACTATCTGGTTGGAATCTACCCAGTTCCCCTGGGTCTACAGAGTGCTGCCTGAAGACTGGGGACTTCTCAGCCTCCAGAGCACATGAGCCAATTCTCCTGGTGGAACATGCAGAGACAGATAGGGATGAAAGGCATCCCCCTGGTTATGGATCTTTATGTGTCTGGCTTCCTGCTATCACTCCTTTTCTATTAGAGATACTTTCTTTCTTCCAACTCTTTACCTCCCCATAATGCCTTAGGGCTTTTAGAGTACTTAGTACTCAATAAAGACTTATCAATAATAAAGGAGGGAACTCAGTCGGGGTATTTTTGGTGTGGATGTCTTTAGATTTGCTTTTAAGCATCTAGGAGAGAGCTGAAGTCTGGATCCATTTCTATTCAGCCAGGGCAGCTGACTGCCTCTACTCCAAATGCCCAGGCATGACTTCAGGGGCATAATGGATATTGCAGAGCCTTTCAGTCATCCTCCAGGAAAACTGAAACCCCTGCCGGGATGTGGACAGCAGATGTGTAGTCCTGGCAACGAGGCCTGTGTTGGGTTTCTGGACTGGATGTTCATTAAGGGAGAGTGGTGTGCATGAGTGCTATGCTCAGGAGTCACCACTAATGCTTTCCAGAGCTGCAGGAATCTTCTCCACTTGTCTGTCTCCACCTACTTTGAGGGATTCAAACTCATCCCTGGGAAGTCTGAGGCCAATCCTGCATCTCATAGACAGGGAGATTTCTCTTCTAGCCACTACTGCCTTGCAGCATAAGCATGGCCCAGCCAACAGGACCTTGTCACATGCACTCATTTGCCCTGACACAGATACGATGTTCCGGGAAACAACTGCAAGCACACTGAGACTAGGTTCCCGTCCCCACCCCCTCTCCACGGCAATGACATTGAGCTGCACCCGGCTGGCAAGAGCCGGGAGCCCAGCAGCAAACCCTTTAACGTCTCTACCTCTCGGCTACCTCCTCGCCTTATAAAGATAGAGATGACAGATTGCCGCAGTCTCTGGCTGGGCACAAATCACGAGTCTCCACACAGCTTGTAGATTCAAACAGCAATTCTTTATTCCCGAACTCACACCGGCCGTCTACAAACACGCTCTGGGGGAATCCACGTTCTCTGCCCAAATCCACTTCTCCCAAATCCACACTCTGCCCTAATCCACATCTGCATGGGCTTCTGTCTCCCAAAATATACTGTCTGACCCTAAGCACTCAAGAGGAACTCAGCAGCAGGATACGCCCTATTCTAAAGGGGGAACACCCTAATCTCCTATTATGCTAAACTGCCCTATTCTAAAGGGGGAACACCCTAATCTCCTATTATGCTAAACCGCCCTATTCTAAAGGGGGAACACCCTAAACACGGATCCTGCCTTGGTCCTTGAGCAAGGTCACCTTTTAGAAGTCCTTCCACTAGACAGCATGGGAGTAAGCTGGCAAGGAATTTGTCATACCTACTTGGCTGATGGCTCCCAGCAACAGATGACACATCTTGCAGGACTCATGTGACAAATGGCTAATTGGGACCCAAGGAAAATCACTTTGCAAATCTGAAAGGGCATGTCCACCATATAAGCTCACAGTATGGGACGCACTATGACATTATCACACAGCTGAAACCCAGGCACCTACAAGACGATGGGCAGACTTTGGCAATGTATTTCACTAAGACCCAATGAACCAAGCTTTCCAGGAACCTGCTCTGGGGTTGAATCAGGTAAAACTCTTCCAGCTTATCAGGATTACTTTTCTATGGGAAAACCAATCATCTTCAACTCAATGGGGCCATGTCACATGTTACTAATGCCCATGAAACACAGGGTGTGTAGCCAGCGCCAGTGGCTAACCCAGGCCAGTGTGGCCACATTAATGAGGTCTCTGTACTCCACCCACCTGACACCTTGAATTCTGCCTTACAGAGAATGATTCTTTGGATTTATCTAGGAAAAGACACCTGGCTCTCGGGAGTGTTTTCCAGGCTCTTCTCTGCAGAATGTAACTCATGGGAGACTTGCTTATGTGCATCTCTCCCCGACAAGCCAGAGAAGTTATAGCAGGTGAAGATATCAACACAGCTTACATTGACCAGGGCTGTGGTCCTACATGACTTCGTTAACCCCAACTCGTCCTTAGGAGCAAACCTTTTGACAATATATTTATATTAAGTTGAAATTTAAAGGGAATTTTTATGGAAGGTAGCTCCCCAGCAACCTGGAAAGACATTAGAATTAAAATACTAGTTTTTTTTAATATATATTTTTTAATTTTAGTTGAACACAATACCTTTGTTTTATTTATTTATTTTTATGTGGTGCTGAGGATGGAACCCAGGGTCTCGCACGTGCTAGCCAAGCACTCTACCACTGAGCCACAACCCCAGCCCCCAAAGTACCAGTTTTTGACCTATTAACTGTATCAAGTGGACTGTGGTTTATCAATTTCATGGCTAAGTAAACTGAGACATAAATATTAACCTGTGTATGAGGACTAAGTGAGACAAATTTGGGTCTCTATTTTAAGCTTTTTGAAGGCAGTGATGAGTGAGAGCATTTTAATAGATTAAATGGGTCTATTTAAATTTGCAGTTAAACTTTATTCAGAGATATGGTTTGGTGTTTATGGCATGTTTTGGTCTTTACAAATCCTTGAACCTATTTTCATTCTCTTTCACTTGCTCTGCCTCATTTTCTCTGTAATAATACCTATAATTGGGTGTATTCCTCACTGTAAATCCGCTTCTTTTTCTTTCTTGATGTTCTGCCTTCACTGACTAAAGACAGAGTAGCTGCGCCTGAGGTTATTCTGAAAAACCAGGAGGCGGAGAGTGTGTGTGTGCATCGGTCCTCACTGTCTGCCTTACTGCTATATTCTACCTGCAAAATACATTTTCTAGGCCTGACGAGGTGGACACATGCCTCTTATCCCATCAACTCGGGACGCTGAGGCAGGAGGACTGTGAATTCAAAGCCAGGCTCAGCAACAGCAAGCCTCTAAGCAACTCAGTGAGACCCTGTCTCTAAATAAATAAAATGTAACATAGGGCTGAGGAAGTGGCAAAGTAGTTGAGTGCCCCTGAGTTTAATCCCTGGTAACACTGCCCTCCCCCCACACAAAAAATACCTTTGCCTGGATGAATGTTTACTATATAAACTAAGCACCCACTTTGAGAGGTGAGCACTTTCTAATATCAAGTCAAAAGTGTCCTACCCAGTTTGGCCAATACTTCAGGCTTCTGTCCTTAAAACTCAAGGAACATTTTACTATCCCTCTTTTTTCTTCCCTCTCCTTAACCTTTTCAATTATTACTACAGTAGTTTTTTTTTTTTTAATCCATTTCTTTTTCACACTTGGAGTCCTTAGCAGAGATTTTAATAGAAACATCCACTTTTCAGTCTAGCTTTTTGCAGTTTAAATTAAAATTTTTATTGAAGAGATAAGTCTAGAATATTTTTTTCAGATTTATAGGACTTTGGGAAATGGGATTCTGGAAAAACTGACTTTTCTCATATTTACTTACAGAAAAATAACCATATGTCTACAATCAGTAAGAGACTCCTGTAAGTACTTTATTTTTTTCTCATGCATTTCTTTTTAAGAAGACCTTGTATTTCCTTAGCATCTTTCAGGGGAGAGGTTCCCTAAGAGTGTCCCTGCATTCCTGAGCTCTTTGGTCAAGGTGCAAGTCAACTGGACATTCTCTCTCCCTTTCTTATCACCTAACCTTCCCACCATCTCAAGTAATTGTCAAGTTCATGCCCAAGTACTTACTTCAGTTGTTTTTAAGTACTTTGGAGGGAAAGAAGTTCTCGTGTGGAATGACCTTTTTATGCATCTCTTACAGACTCAAAGGGCGCTCCACCTTCCCAAGAGCCTCCTCTGCCCAGCTCACCAGCCCACCCCGTCACGGTCCCCAGGGTACTGACGGGCACAGCATTCCTATCCCATTGGCGTTTCCATCAGCTGCTTTCTAATCTGTTTTCCTGCAGTAACTGGAGGTTTCTCCTGGGGTTGGATCCTGTCTCCCTCCACTTCCTTCCAGCACCTACCAGAGCCAGTAGCCCCAAGCAGTCCAGGAGATACCTGTTGATATGCACGTATATGGCTAATCATTACTTCTATTCAAAGTCAAGTTTTATTGTTACCCGTGCCTTTGTCCAACCTCATTTTTATTTGCTTGACCTCAACAAAAAGGGACAATGACCAAAGGCCTCCTGAGACTCCTACCTGAGGACTGGAAGGAGGTCCACCAGGCTCTGTCTTCACCCTGTGCTC